>NW_026126646.1:5535000-5897500 GCF_943737965.1 Phodopus roborovskii
TGTCCCAACGAAAGCCACCAAGTACAGACAGCCAAGCATTTCCCCATCCTAGAACCTGACTGGACCTGAGGCCGTGCCAGAGTCTGCACCGGGGACAACGGAACGCTCCCATCCATGTCCTGTGTCCCAGGTCACCCATCTGAGGACTGAACTGGCCCTGCTGAGGCCACTCTGGTTATGTCTATTTATTTGCATGCTAGCCAACCCTCTGCTCGCTCTCACTCTGGGAATCCCCGGAGGCTCACGCCTTCCTCCCCAAGTGCAGGGAGGTCCCTGGCCCTGGGTTTAGAGGCTTTTTGTTTGTTTGTTTGTTTGTTTTAAATGGTGCTCCACTCCCTCTTAAAGTCCACTGACTCAGGATCATGAGTTACAGCAGCAGCAGCAACCTGGAAAATGTTCACCATGCTCCATTGTGACAGTTGGGGAAACCGAGGCCAGAGATGGCGAGCTGTTAACAAGAGTGGAAAGAGCAGGTGATGCTCACACACCAAGAGTCTCTCCTTTGCAAGGGACGGTGGAGGATCCTGACCACCCCAATCCCTTAAGGAACTTATTGGAATCTCATATACCATGGGCAAATGCAAGGAAGGAAAGGCAGGGAGAGGCACATGACGTAGGTTTGCACAGCTGACGGGACCCTGGGGTCTCCTACAGTGGCCTTTCCAGAAACGACTACCCAGAGGTTCCTTCCTCTCCCATGCTCTGGCTCATGACCTGAGAAGGGGTCATAGACCCACAGGGCCTGAGCCATAATGGGCTGGGAGCAGGCCAGGTGTAATGGTGCCCTGAGGCCACATTCCTGGGAAGCCCAAACATGCCTGGAGGGAGGGAAGGTGCATTCGGTTCACCTCTGTGTTCCTGTCAGGGTGGAACAAGGCTCTGGGCACAGCCCTGCCACAGAGCTTCCCTCACTCACCCACTCCTGAGCAGTGTGAGGTTTCCAACCTTGCCTTATCAGTGCCCATCCCTGGAGCCCTGACCCTGCCCTGCAGGACACTGCCTCCCCACCCCCATCACTGCTCTCTGAGGATCTAAGATACTCAGCTACACCCCCAAGCCATGCACTGCCACTGACCAGCTGTGACCACATGTAGCTAAGGCCTGACCCTCTTCCTCAGAGGCCGGCAGCGGCTTTTGTGCCTACGGACATCCCAGGGTGAGCGTGAAGTGTTGCTGCCCTCCACGGCTTACAGTGGGGCCCTGGGGTCTGGAGAAAGCCATAAGTTTCAGCACAGCAGGGCTGGTAAGGGACGAGCCATGGATGCCCCACCCTGGGGAGGAGCCGGGAGCTGTCCCTGGTACCAGAGCGGCTGCGGCCGGCGTGGTAATCTCTCGGAGAAAGAATGAGAGCTGGGATGTGAAGTCGTTTGGTGGGGCAAGTCTCACACAGAGTCCATGTGGAGGGGAGCCCAAGTCCGAGGATAAAGCTACAGGAGGCCCCTCCCCTCATTTCTGCAGCCTCAGGTGTCATCCCTACTCCAATGGCTTTGGAGGCATCGGGGCACCCACTCCTACCTGCCAGCCCAACACTGTCCACAGGTTAAATCTGTGGGAGTCTATTTTAGCCAGGGGTGGGGAATTTCAGGAAGGGATACCAAGGTCTTCCGACACCTCAACAGGTCAGGCAGTAAAACCAGCAGCCACAGGGCAAAGACTCCAGGATACTCAAGTCCCGAGACCAAGAAGTCGCCAGCACTCCCCTTCCTGAACAGAGCTTTTGGGGGTCGGCCCTCAGGGTCAGACTCTGAAGAAGGGGCGGGAGGCTATCTCTTTTCCAGAGTGTCACGTGACGATGCTTCCTCCCTGCTGCCCTCCTCCTGCCTCTCCTTCCCTAGAACCGCTAGATGGATGTGTTTCAACAGATGCAGAGCTGATAAAATCTTATTTATCTTCGGCTGTTGACACAGAACCGTCCAGACTTGCCTTCGCGGATGCGTGTGTTCCGCGGGGCTTGCAGGAAATGCTTTGCCCAACATCGAAGCAGAGCAGACGTCCCTCCTGCCGAGGCTCCTCTCCCGACCCCTCCTCCTTCCCTCCCTCCCTGCCCCCACCTCAGTCCAAAATGGTCGCGGCCTGGCTGGAAGCCCCTAGCCTGGCAGGGCTGGTGCAGGGTGGTAGGTGGGAGGGCGTTGGGGGCGGGCGCGGCACAGGGCTGTTAATTTCCTCGCACCCGCTCCCGGCAGCTGGGTGCCCGGCACAGGCAGGTTTAGGCAGGAGGACAGTGGGGGAGGTGATAATAACTTGTCTGTCATTTTCTCAGGACATGTAGCATCTTGCAAACCGCAAATACCGTTAACCAGCTTGGGTGAATCTGTCAGGACAGATTCTGAACGAAAGGCTGTGGTGGGGGCTTTATTTTTTTTTTTATTTTTTTTTATAGCCCACTTTTACATAGTGTGTGTGTGTACACGCACGTTTCTGGTCTCTGAACCCCTTTAAGAATCAGCCCCACAGTCACAGGTTTTTACTCTTGCTAGGACAGAATCTGGTAAGCTCAGACTGGTCTTTTAAGTCTGGGGAACCCAGGGCCACAGTCCTGAAGTTCTATCTCCCCTCTGTCTGTTTGTTTGTTTTGTTTTGTTGTTGTTTTTTTTCTCCTAAAGAAAGGCCTCAGCAAGAGATGCAAACCTGTGGATCCCGTCAGCCAAGAGCAGGTTCTGGGCAGCCACTCTGTGGGCACATCTCGGCCTTGGCTGGCACAATTCACCATCATGATCACTCATTTCCATGCTCAGTCAGGACATCTGAGAGCAGGGGTGTGTTCTTACACAGGCTAGGGAGCTCTGATAAAACAGAGGTCTAAACCTAAGCCCTAGGGAGGGGAACGATGCTCAGGTTGGTCACCCAGCCACTGCCAGAAGACCTCCATGCCAGGATATTGGTTGAGGCAGGGAAAGTTATGGTCTCTGAACCCATCTTTGGAGGCCCCAGGCTCCAGTGCCTGGCCCTACCAAGAGTGCAATAAAGATGCAGAAGTTGTCCCTAAAGAGCAGCAGTCTGAAGGAAGAGCAGAGGATACCCAGGAGGTAGACGTGAAGCCGGACCACTGTCCCGTGAGTGGAGTGCCGTAGTCTGTGCACAAAGACCCATTCCCCCGGGGACAGGCAGGCCAGGACCTAGCTGGGACACCCCTCAGGAGGTAGGCAGCCTATTCCAGCAAGTGGGCAAGCAGAAGCCATACAGGCACCTTGGTAGCCTGGGAGCCAGTGTCCTCTTTTATACCAAGACTGCAGAGTCACAGAGCCCCAGGTCACGGTGTTTGGGCCTGCTTATCCTCTGCAAGAGCAGAGAACCTTCCAGCAGTTTCTGCCCTAGGTCAGGGAGCTGGGAACCAGATCCATAGCTATGTGTGGGGGCCCAATAGAGTTGTCTCAGAGGAGAAGGGAGGACGATGGTTGGGAATCTGGCAGGGATGCAGGACTGAGGGGTCTGTCCATGCTGCTTTCTCCGAAAGATTCCTGGGTCCACTCTGACTTCTTGGGAATTAGAGCTTGGCTTACAAAAGCTGCCGGCTGAGCTGGGGTAGATCAGTAACCAGACCTTGTAATGTTACATTTGCTGTACATCTCTGGTTCCTGGTAAACAGCTCTTAGGATCCAGGGTCTCTTCAAAGCAACAGGGCCTTTTTTTTCTGCTAATGACTGGCTGAGGGCTGCAGGCTGCTTCTCTGAGTGGCTCCTGGAAAGACCCAGTCCCAGCCTTTGGGGAAGACTGGAGAGGATGAAGGCCGGTTCAGTCCCCAGTGTCAGGTGATTAATCAAGGCTACACAATGAAGCCTCTTCACAAACCCCAAAAGACAGGGCTTGGTCAGCTTCCGAACAAATGGACGTGCCTGGAGATAGTGCCCAGAGAGGGCAGAGCCAGAGAGGACCAGGAAGCTATACCCTTCCTCCACCTTGTCACACACATTCCTTCCCCAACCCCCACCTCACCCCATGTGTCTCTTTGTCTGTCTTGGTAATTAGGCAAGGGGTTTGTAGAGTCCTATGAGCTGCTAGGACAGACAATAGCCCCAGATGGTAGCAGCCAGAAACGGAAAGTAAGGTAGTGTGGTACTACAGGGGGCCCACTGCCTTGGGTTTAGAACCCATCCATCCCCTGGGGAAGGCATCAGACTGTCTAGAGTTGGATGGTGCTGCCTGGTTATCTGTTGCTGTGGTGCTGTGGGCTTGCTGTAGGGTGGGGTCACCGCCTTTTGGGTTACGGGGAGGTCATAGAAGTCTTAGAAGTGAGTGTGAATTGGCTCTGTCCTCTCAAGATCTGACACCTCAACCTTTGGCCCTTT
This sequence comes from Phodopus roborovskii, assembly GCF_943737965.1. Lineage (NCBI taxonomy): Eukaryota > Metazoa > Chordata > Mammalia > Rodentia > Cricetidae > Phodopus > Phodopus roborovskii. The sequence continues at coordinate 5,539,287 of NW_026126646.1, forward strand.
GTTTCAACCAGACTTGGCCAGAGATCAGAGTCTTATACTAACAGACTGGGTTAGTTAAGAGGACAGTCAGGTGGCCTAGCACAACACCACAGCCAGGAAAGACAGGTGGTTCTGGGCTGGGGTTATGTTTCTGGGGAAGGGGAAGCTGCCAGATGGGGGTGTCTCCCCTGACATCAAGTCATCAGGGTGAGTGGAGGCTCCAGGGAGCTGACCGTTGCACAAGTGCCATATGATGGCCTGGCTCCAGAGGGCCACTGGCAGGGTTTTCTGAGATTTCCCTAGGAGGGACTGTCACGTACCCTCGCTTGGACATCTGATCTTATTCCAGGACCCAGAGTCATCTGGGGACCTCAGGAACCGCGCAGCAGGGAAGTGTTAGGAATACATAGGATGGGGTCCTAAGCACCCTAATCTCCCCATGTCAGTCACCCTTCTTCCCAATCCAGGCAGCAGGGGACCCGTGTCTTGTGTCTTGGCCATCAGTGGGGTAGCCATTGATAAGGGACTCACAGCACAGGGTCCCACGGGGAGGCTGGCAGCCCGCCTGCTCTGTGCACAGTGTGGAGCCCCCGCAGGCTGGCTGGCTGTCAGTGGTGAAGTCCCTACCCATCCATCCTCAAACTGCAGCTTCCACAGGCAGATCAACCTTGTCCCCATGAGGTTTGCAGGGCATCACAGGACAGTCTGACACACCCCATCTCCACTCCAGCTGTGACCCTCCCTTCTAAACACCCACCTTGGCCAGGTCCTTCTCTCAGGACCATGGCTTCCCACACAGTCTCGGGGGTCAGTGACGCCCAGTGCCAGCCCAGTGCCAGGGGGGCAGGTTGGGGATGTATGTATGGGTGTGCATGTGTGCATATGGGTGAGTGTGTGTGTATGTGTGCTTGTGTATGGGTGTGCGTGTGTGCGTGCATGTGGGTGTGTTCATGTGTGTATATGTGCGTGCATGTGTGTGGGTATGCGTGTGTGCATGTGTGCATGCGTATGGGTGTGCGTGTGTATGTGTACATGTGTGTATGCATGTGTGCGTATGGGTAAGCGTGTGTGTGCATGCATGTGTGCGTATGGGTGAGCGTGTGTATGTGAATGTGTGCGTGCATATGGGTGTGAGTGTGTGTGTGTATGTGTGTATGTGTGCATGCATGCATGTGTGCGTGCATGCATGTGTGTGTGTGTGTGTGTGTTTGTGTTGGGGGAGTGCTATAGACAATATAGCTGGTTAGAGGATCAGTTTCCATTGAACTTTGGGCACCTTATTGTAGTTTTGGAAGAGGAACATTCAGGCATCTAAATCTTCAATCCAGCATTAAGCATGGCACAGCAGACTGGGAGCTTCTGTGGAACCAGGACCGGGTGCAGAGTGCAGCCCCGTCTCACCCTCCCATGGCTCAGCGGGACCCCTAGGCTGTCCAGCACACGAGGACACCGTGTGAACAGATACAGTGCACACTGCTGGTGGAAAGGCAGGTACACAGGCCAGGCACTGAGCGGTAAGCCCGGGCTTCACGTCACTGAATGGTTTTTGCCTTATTTCCACCCCAGAAACTTTTTGAAAGAGCTTCTCTGACCTCAAATGTACTGTACAGTCCGGCTTCACAACCCGCTACCTGGTCTCGGAATACCAGGCTTGGCCTACCAAGTCTTCTTGTCCTGATCAGTGGTGGTGGCGGAAGGCCCCCTCCTCCCTGCTCTCAAAGCCTAGAATATTCCAACTCACGTAAAAGCAACGGAGTTCCTGGATGGGCCATTGGCTTTTCCCAGGAAGAAGTGACAGGGTCTGGGCCTACAGGGCACAGACAACTATTCTGGAGTGACCCCATATGCGCCCTAAGATTAGCTTAGCTTAGTTTCCAAAGTGGAAGTCTGATAAATTTCAAGTGTTTCTCCTATAACATACCACCAGCCTGGAGGGGCAGGTATGCAAAATACAACTCACTTCTCAGCCCTGGAGCTCACCTTGCTCTGTTCTCCAAACCCTGTCCAGCTTTAGCCTATGATGGACGTCCCTTCCCCCTGCCCCCCCCCACCTCCCACCCAGCTGTAAAGTGTGTTGGCAGACCTGAGGTATGATGGGCAAGGCTAGGTCCAGCAGGGCAAGTGTACCATAGATCAACAATGGGGAAAGGAGAGACAGGTGGTCCACAGACCTGGCTGGCTTGTTCACCTTGGAGATCCATCAGCCCTAGAATGTTCTGACTGGAAAGCATTGAAAAATCTACTCAGGGTGGATGGTGGGCAGATAATGTGTCTCTCTGCTGCCATGAGTGGTAACAGAAGCCCTCCAGGTGCTGAGGAACAAGCCACGCTCCCTTCTTTGAAATAAGCAGGAGAGCCCTTGAGTGTCAAAGCTTTCTTACTATTGTCCACAGAGCTCCTGAGGTCTCAGAACCATCCCTCGGAGCAGTGGGCAGGCATTGAGTCCCACTGGGTTACCATCCATCTCTGCCCTGTGTTGATGTGAGACCTGCCCTGGACCCACCTCCTGAGTTTCTCATCTATAAAGTGGGAAAGGCAGTACATGCATCTACTGCAGGCTGAGAGATGGGACCAGGGCTCCTGAGATGCGTGCCTGTATCAGCCACACAGAGCACCAGAAACAGGGAGTCGTCCCTAACCCCAGTCTAGCCACTCTTCCACAAAGTTCTCCTCAGTGCGGCATAAACTGGTATGAGAGAGTCTATGGAAGTGTCAGCTCTGGGCCTTCCAGGGTCACACCAGCTTGCCCGAGCGGGGAAAACAGGAGTGAACCAGGAACCACACTCCCAGTCCACACAGCCGAGTCTCCGAAAAATGGATGGTTCTATGCAATGTGTGAATCAGAACTCAGTTCCTCCATAGCCCCATGGAACAGAGTCCTGTCTCACAAGGTGCCCTGTCTCCTGTCTCCTATTAGAACAGGTGTGGGGAGCGTCCTTAGACATAGGGACCAGATGGCCAGTGTCTAGCCACAGTTGGATCCAAGGGTCCAGAGTCTCCAGGCTAGATTCTGTGCTCATTGGGAACCAAAGGTTCCCATCAGTGGAGGAGAGAACAAGGGTTCAGCTCTGCTGCAGGATACCCAGCACAGACCCAGGGCCAGCCTACCGGGAGCCCGTCTTCTCCTGCAAAGCTACACACAATATGAGCAATTGCTGTAATTCCTCTCTAAGTGCTCTTGTTTCCCCTAATAATTCACGTTTCATCTCCACAATAAACATTGTTAGAACTCTTCTCTAGGCTTTAAATATACATAATTGCTCCCAGTGCCAGTAAAAGGTATTAATTCCATTTATGCATTCCATAAACTTTTAGGATAACGCAATTGATACCACAATCATGTTGGGACACCTCCTCTATTCTTCTGCATGCAAACCTCCGAGGGGCTGGAAAGTTTGTTCCAAATCCATCAGTGTTGACTCAGCCCCGTCCTCCCCAGGAATCCCTCACAGAGGCTTTGTGCTTCCCGCCAGGGGCTGGTGGGTGGGTGGGTAGTCACTCTCTCTCAAGAGAGAGAGAGACAGACAGACACAGACACACACAGAGAGACACAGACAGACAGACAGACACACACACACACACACACACACACACACACACACGGAGGCTGAGGGTAGCTGAGGGTTATTTGGGGCCATGCCCAAGCCATCTGTTCATCCACAAGGCTCCCAGGCCAGTCAAGCCATCCATGAACACGCCCTCACTATTGGCCTCCTCTCTAGCTGCCTCTGTAGCAAGCTGGCCACGTCACAGCCTTCCGCTGTGGTTCTACCAGGCCAGGCTTACCATCCACGGGGGCTCTTTTGCCTAACCACAGAACTCTGCCTCTAAATGCCCCCAATATTGAAGACAGCCACCTCTCTCAGCAAGACAAACCCATGTGAAGGGGCTGCCCTGGGGCTGGACGGCAGCCGGACACCCATCTCTCTCATCATGCTGTCCGGATGTGTACAGGAAGTGTACAGGACGTGTACAGGAAGTGCCCGGATGTGTACAGGAAGTTGTCCTACTTCCTTTTCTCTGCTGAGGGACTCCCTAGACCAGCTGTCCACCCGACACCCAATGTAAACCCCTCTTCTGGCCAATCCCCTGCTGCTTAGCCTTTGCCGAGGAAAGGGACTGTCAGAACTCAGGGCAGCACCCAGAGAGTCTAGCGTGTGTCCTCACACGCTCATCCACACTTGTTGACATGTCTGTGTGTTTACTGGCATATGTGTGCTTCTGTGTATCCACATATATAGGTCCCAGTGCACATGTATGTTTACATCCTTGTGTGCTCATAGATACACGTGTATGCACTACACACATCTGTGTACCTGTGTGCATAAGGTGTCCACGCCTATGGGACCCTGAGCACATGTATACATGTGTGTATATGTTCATGCAGGGCCATGAACTGAGGGCGCAGATGCTTCGTTGCACAAGCAGATCTTCAGGCTGTGGGAAGCTGATTGGGGCAAGCAGATCCTCTGGGGCTAGAAAGGCCAAAGTGGCTTCAACAACGCCAAAGCCAAAGGCCCCATTAACAGCTGTGGTCACTTGGAGGCCAGTGAGGGTGTTTTTGCCAATCCGAGAGGAATGAAGGCAGCAGTCAATATGGGATTGTACTTGAGAAAGATATGAATTATCTATCAGTTACCAGCCAGTGGTGTGGCGGGGGCCTGTGTGCAGAAACCTAGGTGGCAAGTCTGGGCAGCGCCCACACAGTTGGACCCCCAGGACCGAGAGCAGCCCCTGCCAGCCCCTTCCTTAGGCACTGAGAAAAACCCTTGGGTGTCTGCTCCCAGATCGCCGAGGTGCCAAAAATCTCATTATCGATGTGGGTCCCACCTCCACCCCCTGTGGCAGGGCTGAGAGGGGGCAGGAAATAGCATCCTCTTGCCTGACAGCTCAGCTCTGCTGCCCTGGCATTGGGTGAAGGTTGGGTTGAAAGGTCAAGCCTTCAGTACTCCCTGGCTTATGTCTGGCCAGCCAGGACGGTCTCCAGTCTGAGCAGACTACTCCATGAGAGCAGTTAGAGCAGGGCCGCAGGAAACAAACCATTGTGGGAGACTCAATACCAAAGGTGGAAGGAGGAAGCCAGAGGCCATGGCAGTGCCTGTCTCTCTGGCCATCTGGGGCACCCTGGACCCTCAACATGGCAGAGACTAACCACGTTATCAACATCCTCAGGCAATGAGATGAAGGGAGGCAGTCCCACAAGCTGCATCATTCCCAGGACTTGGGGGACTTCCTGCAGACACCAATAGACCTTGTTGACAGACTGGGACCCTGCCTCACCCTAAGAATGGGAGACTTGGGGAATGCATTTGAAAGGCGACGAGCGGTGTAGAGGGCCTCTTGCACCTGGAGTGCCTGGAGGTCACTCAGCCAGGGCGAAGGAAGAGTCTGGGGGGCACACCCCCCAACTACGCCCCAGCTACAGACACAGAAGAAGAGACCTTCAGCAAGAAAGCCCAACTTCGGGAGACCATGTTGGATGGTTCCCTCATCTCTACTGCTCATCGTGTAGGAGTAGGAGCTGTGTGCCACCTCATTCAGACCCTCATCGCCACCACCCAGTCAGCAATAACTTGTGGTTGGGGAGAAGGGAACACACGGGTCTAGATTAGCTGGGGATGAGGCGCTGTCTGTAGCCACCCAGACCCTCTTGGCCCCTGGGAGCCTATCAGAGCTCTAGCAGCTGGGTTCAGCCATCACTTAACCATGGGCCAGAAGCTGGGGAGCCCACTCGAACAGCAGCCAAAAGAAACCACAGGAGGTCAAGGCCTGAGACCAGACCTGAGCCAACTAGACTGATCATCTTCTAGCACATGGGGCCTGGCTCTGTCCAGCTCTTCAGTCTCCCGAGAATGGGAAAGATGTTGGCAACAGCGGAGCTTAGGCTTTGGGAATGAGCCCCAGGAGGGGCTTGCTCCCATCTAGCAGAGGATGTGAGACGAGCTTGCACTGCAGAGACTGTCAGGGCCCCAGCTCTGGCTCTTCCCTAGAGGTGGATGGATGATGAAGATGCTGCTCAGTGGATGACCCAGTACCCCTCAGTGCACCTCCTACCACCCCAGCTGGTGCAGGGTTAGGCTCTGGGACTGTCCTTCCTGCCCAGTGCCCTGCACATCTAGACAGCATCCCCGAGGTCTCTGCTCCTCCCGCAGCCCTTACTCCTGGAGACAGCCTGGATGCTCGGAGGTTAAGAAGGATGGAGGCAGTGATCACTGTGTCCCAAACCCAGCTTCTGCTACCTAGTTGCATAACCCTGAGGAGGCTGCTTTGCCTTCTCACTCCTCAGCTTCCCTGGCTGTGCAATGGGGACAAGAACAGACTTGGGCACTTAGCTGGATACCCAACTCCCGACAAGTGTGCAGGGGGTGTTTCATCAACGTCAGCTAATTCCCAGCCACAAGCCAGAGCACCAGAGAGGCACTGCGGGCACTGCGCTTACACCCCTGGAGATCCGGTCCCAAGCCAATGCAATGCAATGAGAGCAAAGCCCCGAATCCACAACCAGCAAGTGGCCACATCACCTGGAGGAGGCAGCCCCCAAGACTCAGCGGAGTTGCGGGACTCCGCTCAGAATAGATTTCTAGGCACTGAGCATAAAAGAGCCGGCCATTCTTCCTGCCCCGACCTTCCCAGACCCACGGGAGGCTGGCTGACTCTGGCCACACGTCTCGTCCGAGGGATGGGCACACCCACACTGCCCAGCCCCAGGGCCCGCCTCCTGCCTGACGCTCCTCCTGGCTCTGGCCAGGTGGGAATCCCATGTGGACAGCATGTGTGCTCAGACAGACCTCAGTGCCAGGACCGTGGCATTCTGCCCCGTCGCCCACCCTCCAGATGCCCACTGACAACACAGCTACTCACCGTCCAGGTGGCTGACTTGGCTGTGCTCGACTGCTGGAAGGTGACCTCGAAGTGGTGGGGGCCAGGGTAGTCAGTGTTGGAAGGGATGACAGGCGCTGGAGACATGGTGTCAAAAGTGGAGCTGGGCTGAGCGTAGGGCGAGTGGGTGGGTGCGCTGGCAGTGTGCTCTGGGGTGTAGGGGCTGGCCGGGGCCGCGCGGCTGCCCATCTGGTCCATGGCGCTGCTGAGCAAATTGAACTGGGCCTGGTAAGGAAGGGGGAGGAGGGAGGGGAGAAACAAGGGCTAAGGTGGAAGCCCCAGCTCCAGCTCTTGTCCCGTTGGGGAGGTGTCTTGTTACAGGAGCCTTAAAGGGCCAGCCGGCTCCAAGTCATCCCAAATATTTCCTGGGGCCCCCACCCCACCCCAACAGGTCACTACTTGTGTTGGGATAAACGCATATTCACCTCTCCCGCCTGCCCCTCTCCGTCTGCCTCCCGGGTGCCAGGGCTTCTGGGGATCCACCCAGCTGCCAGCAAGGTGGATTGGGGCTTTGCACTCCTACCTGGAGGGGAGCTCATTGGTTGGGAAGGTTCCCAGCCCAAGACCCCTGTGGGCTCCGCTGTGTTCCGAGGGCAGCAGAGGAGCTGCGGTGCCACTTAGATCAAAAAGAGCCTGTAGCCTGTTTGTAAGGCTGGGTTGGATACACTGGGTTCTGAACATGGGTACCCTGGAAGACTGTGACTCCTAGGCTCAGCCTTCTGAGTGATAGCCAAGGCAGAGGTGAGCTGCCGTCAGTCCCAGAGGTCCCAATGGCCACTTTTAAAGGAATTTCTTTAAGCTGTTGGCTTTATCTCCATTACAATGACTTCCCCACTCCTCCTGGGTTGGCAACTCCTCTGAGCATCCCTGCTGGTTCTCTAAGACAGCCCAGGCAGCCCAGCCCTCCCCCCCCCAATCAACTCAGTGAGACCCTCCTTCACCATCCTTGGGGCCCTACTGTCCCAGGAACTTTAGGGAAGCCCCACCTCCCTGCCCTGGGTGTCTGAACAGATACCAACTGGAAGACTCTCAGTCCACATCCAAAGGCGTCAGGCAGGAAGGATTTGGGAGGACAGTACCAGTGGCTGGTGCTGGCCAGAGTGGGTCCCTAAAAGAGTTGCTTAATTGATCCTCTCCAAGCTGGTGAACTTTTCTGTAGACCTGGACTTCCGTGGGTTTGGGAGGGGGGGAGGGGCACTGCCCACTTCATGAATGAGAACCTCTAGTCTCCGAGGGGGAAATGACTTGCCCCAGCAACACAGCAGGGACTGGATAGATGGTGGAGATCGCATCGCGGAGCGAAGTGTCCCTTTCAGACCTCTTCAGAGAGGCCTGTGAACCTGGAGTCTTGTTGTATACATCCCCTCCCACTAGCCTGCCTCCTCTAAGTTCCAGGGCTCTGCAGGGTGCTCCAGATCACGGTGCTCCCTCCTCATGGGGGCCTGTGCTCAGCCCCTCCTGCACCTCAGTCCTCGGATGGAGGACAGCTGCACAAAGTGGCTGGTGACGCCAAGGCCCCAGTGGTACACCCTGAGTCCTTGATGGCAGTGACGTGACAAGTGTCCTTGAGTACAGGATGCAAAGCAATACAGGGGAAGGGTCCTACAAAGGCTGCCCCCCAGCAGGAGGAAGGGAACTGAGCAGCCAAGGGGCAAGTGACAGGTTCTACTTTGGTTGTTTTTTTTTTTTTTTTTTTTAAGATTTATTTACTTGCTGATTGATTGGTTGTTTGGCTTTTCAAGAGAGGGTTTCTCTGTGTATCCCAGGTTGTCTCAGAACTCGCTCTGAAGACCAGGTTAGACTTGAACTCACAGAGATCCTCCTGCCTCTGCTTCCTGAGTGCTGGGATTAAAGTCGTGCGACACCACCACCTGGCTCAATATTTATTTTTATTTTATGTGTGTGAGTGTGTTTGCTTGCGTGTGTGTATGCACACACATCCGGGCCCCATGTGGAAGCAGACCAGAAAGATGTAACTGTAGCTATGAATGATACTGCCATGAAGATATTCTAAAGAGAAACCTGTGCCTCTCGGTCTGACTATGACAGTATTAAAACAGTGACCCCCAAAGAAATGGGGTTTCCCCCTCCCACAAGAATCTCATGCTGGGAGAAGGAAAAGGCCCCCAGATGGAAGTTTGTCCCTAGGAAAGAGATTTTACACAGTTCTAACTCGCCCCCAACTGAGACTGGAGCTTGGGAATGGGTCATCCGGTAGGCTGGACCACACCTTGACCTAAGGATGCTTAGATATGCAAATTTCTTGGCCCTCTATTTAAATTTTACTTTCACTTTGTCCTGCTCCCCAGTGTGGCCGCAGTGAATACAAGTTTTTCTGCTTTCCATTATTCATTTGACTTTTTCAGTTGGATTACTGAGTATTGAGTATGGGTGGCCAAACCCGGCTCAGGATGCAGGGTGCAACCCCAGATTCAATAACAAAGAGAGCATCAAATCCCCTGGGGCAGGAGTTAACAGGTGGTTGTGAGTTGCCTTGTGGGTGCTGGGAACCAACCAGTGTCCTCTGCAAAGGCATTAAGAGCTCTTAACCACTGAGCCCCAAGTCTCTTCAGTCCCAAGTTCTGGCTCTTGCCATCAGTGCAGTCTCTGCACTCCAAGCCTCCGAGGACCAGGAAGAGATTTCCTTGGAGGCTACAGCTCTGGGACACTGGGGCAGCTAGCTGCCACCGTGCAGAGCAGATCTCAGCAAAAGCTGAGCTGAGCCAATGTCTAAGACCCAGCTTCTTCCAAGTATGCGAGGTCCTGCTGGACTTGGATGAATAGACCTTGGCAGGGGGGCCCATTTCCATGGTAAAACAGATGGCTGGGTCCAGATGCTGACCCCTGAGTCCTCTCCTTAGCCCTGGACTGACCCCCACACTTCCCCAACTCTCTGTGTCTCAGGACCCTGGTGCCTCCTACCCCAGGCGAGTAGACAGATGAGTTAGAAGACCATTGCCAACTAGGGCTGTGAAGACACAGCAGCTCTGTGGATGGAACTCAGGGCCTTGCTCTGAGCAGACACTTGGTGTAGGTAAGCCCACCCAGAACAGGCAAAAGAAGCCAGAGCAGGAGATGGCAGAAAGGCTACACAGAAGGAGCTCAGTCAGGCATTATTCCTCCCTAGCGAGGTGGGAACGATTCAGAAGCGACGGACGGTTGCATACATCTCTCCATACTAAAACACTTCTGGGTGCTACAAGCAGCCCTCCTGTAAGCCACAGCCCTACCCGTGGAACCCTGTCCCTTGGTCTTGTCACAGACTCTGCTGAGCTCAGAGGGGCTAGCTTTGTTTGGCTCCGGTCTCTGTCCTGCCCTAGTGCCCCTCCACTGGCCCCCACTGGGAGGTGTCACTCCTATGCCCCCTACCCAACATCGAGCCTGGGAGGACCCACACAGTCCTGTGAATTGGACCAATGTCTACAAAGGGTTGGAACATCTGAAGAAAAGTATCCCAACTGCAAGGACTCTATGCCATAGAAAGCAGGCCTGACACCTCAGTCCTGGTGCCCTGTCCCACACTGAGAGGACCCCAGGTTGGCAGGAGTAATTATTGATTATATTCACCAACTCCTTCCATCTGTTCTATGGTGCAGTACTGGGGACTGAACCCAGGCTTCACACGTGGCAGGCAAGCACTCCACTACAGAGCCACAGAGCTGGCTCTCTTTTTACCATGTGAATGGAGCTATTGAAATTCAGAATTCCATACATGGTTCACATTCTACACTGTCTCTCATTTCCTGTGAGCCATCAGGCCCAGGAACCCCGTGGACATCCTCCTTTACAGACAATGGTATAGTAAGGAAGGAGCCTACACACACACATCCCCTAGCTGCTCCCAACACCGAACACGCTGTATCTGCTGTGCAGCCATTAGACTGCACTGCTAAGGGATGAAGAGAACCATGTCTTTACATGTTCAGTACAAATGCAATTTTTCCAAATATTTGTGGGTCCCTAGTCGTTAGAGTTTGAGGATGCAGAACTTACAGACACAGAGTTCCCACAGACAGATCCTGAGGACACAAAGGATTTAATAGATCCAGACAACCCCATGGACACAGAAGAACACACAGACAGATGACTCGGTAGACACATGGCCCCACAGACAATCGCAAACCCTGAGAGCCACAGAGACGAAGAGGACACCATGGACACAAGGAGCCCACAGACACAGGCTCCCACCTACTGTATTCCCCGAGCGTCCCGCATTTCAGAATGGCTGCTTAAGGCATTTTCCGTCCAAACAAAGGAGCGGGGGAATGAATGAATGAGTGAGTGAATGAATGTGACGGCAAGATTGTAAGTCTGGTGGTGGCTTCACACATCTAGGTAATGGTCAGGAAGACAGCTCTCTCTGGTGTGGTTGTCTAGGAACGAGAGCAGATGAACCATGGTCTACCTCACGTTTCCTGTCTTCCAGGAGGATCTCTGGACCTCAGGGAAAGGATTTCCCTGGTAATGTTTCAGATCCAGGATGGGGCGTCAGGACCACCTCATGTCTTCCCAGTGAAGGGCTTCGGGGAGGGAGGTCATGACAGTGGCAGTAGGCAGTGGGTAGTAGCAGCCTTTCCATGCCCACTCTCTGCCCTATCCCTGATGGGCAGGGAGCCCTGTCTCTCTGCTCAGAAGCAGGGTACAAGCCCATGGCAGTGAGGTTCATATTTTAACTTGTCTGCATTCTTCAATGATTGGAGGTGGGTGCCAAGGACTTAGTCATTGAACCAAAAGGAACAGTGATAGCATCTGTGAGGAGCGTTCTACAGTAGGGACCCGGCGCTTCCAGAAGGCAGGCCCTCAGAGCTGGCGGGCAGAACCTGGCCGGCACGGTGAACCTGAGGCTGTCTCACAGAAGCAGACCTCTGATGACCTGCTTGGGGGCACCGGGCTGGCAGCAGACCAACCTGTCCCCTCGTGTAGTGAATGCTGGCCCTGTCCTGCCTGTTCTTTTCTTACATTCCTAGGGACACCTCCCACTTGCTCACAGTCTGGTCTTGGCGTCTATCATGCCTCCAGAAGATGGCAAAGACCCCAGTGGTTGCAAGGTGTAGGAGACCTTCTACACAACGCTGCCTCCTCCCCTGAGGCTGGGGGGGGGGGCGGGGAGTAACCACTCCTGTGTCCCCATTGCCAGACTGTGGGGCTCAGTCTGGTTCCCTATCTCTGCCGGCAGTCAGGCTTCTGAAAGCAGAGCCTTGTCAGGGAAGCCTAAGCAGGTCCACACAGAAGCACAGGGGTCCCCCAGGCCCAGAGCCCCCCTTCCCCCGGAAGCCCAGACAAGGCCCACTGGCCTCAGGGAAGAACCTAGGCAAAACCCGAACCTTTTCGGTTTGTTTTGCTTTCAATGAGAACTCGGAGATAGTGGGCTAATTAGGACCTGCCCGGCCCGCGGCGGCCCACATGTGCCTACATGTGCATGTGGGGTGCCTGGGCGTGACCTGAGGAGGCCCTGAGGAATGAGGGAGCCATGGAGCCAGCGGGTGGCCTTTCCTCCAGTGTCTAGGCCACTAGTGGACCAGCCTCTATGGGGAACCCCAAAATCAGGGTGGAGGACAATCATTCTAATGGGGTTGGGGGTTTGAGGAGAACACATCCCCACCCCCAGATCTCTGTCACATGCTAGACTTCATCTGGAGGGGCTGGGGTCATCTTGCCAACCCCAGGGCACCTGAGGGTAAGATTCGGCCTGAGCTCAGGCAGACGGGGTCCCTGTGAGCCACACCCTCTACAGAGAAGGCCAGGCTTTCTCCAAAGAGTCTCCCATCCCCTTAGTCTCCGGGGTCTCTTTCTTGGTTCCTGCATATAGATCTGCTGCGAGCAAGACTATCAGTACTCTGCCCTCTTCCCCTGGGCTCAGACTTCAGTTCTAACACCTTGTCTTCCCTAGTCTCTTCATGCCTGGGGTGACAGCAGCCTGGTGACTTCGCCCTATAGCAGAGGGTCATGGAGAACAGGACACCCACAACTGGACCTCCAGCTCCCCAAGCTGGATAACACTAATCCAATGCCCCAGCATTCTCTCCCGGCTAAGCTAGGTTACAGGATGAGTCCAGGGTGAGTACTGTGTTCCAGGGGGTGGGGGGCGGCAGGAAGAGGAGAGGGCTAGGATATGGCTCCACATCCCTGGTCCTCCATTTTTCTCTTCTGCACAGTGGGAATGAAATCCATACATGACTTGTAGCATGGTTATGGGGGGTCTGGAAGCAAGAGGCCCTATGGCTATTCATCAAGAGGAATAACCCTGGTTCAACCATCAGGACACCGCAATCCAGGAGCTCCACAGCCTTGCACTGGTACATCACCACCAACCCACTGGTGCAAGGCCCAGTGAGGAAGGGGCGGAGGCTGCTGCCCACAAGAAGCCAGGCCAGCACCAAAGGCTCAGCAAGGCCACGGAGCTCCATTCAGGATAGACTTCATTGTCCCTAGATAGCATCTGGGGTCTCATTCTTGGATGTGCGCCACGGGTACTAACACCTGGCGTGAAAAAGGGTGCTCAGAACCTCTGGCTGGGTGTAACAGACCCCGCTGACAACTGTCCCTCTGGACCACAGTGCCCAGGGGGACAGGCTCTTCCTGCTCAGTGCTGGATCGAGGGCAGGGCCTCCACCATCCATCCCATTTTCTTTTCACCAATCACCTGTCCTGACCAGACAAGGAAACGCTCACTCCCTGCTCTCAGGCTTCTGCCCTCACATGTAAAAGTGGATGCTGTGATTTTACTTACGTTAACGATCCCCATCTCGCATCTTAACTGTTTCAACCCCATACGCAATCCCAGCTGATCTGAAAATGGACGTCTTTTTAAAGGTTGGGAGCAGGCACCTGCCTTACTACTTCCTTCTGATGTCACCAGCCGTGACAGCCTTTGTCACAGCCCACAACACCAAGATGGACCACAGAGGTGGACTGGCTACACCCAGCTCTTAGCAACCAAGGGCACGTACTTCCTTCCACATTACATGCAACATTCTCCAGAAAGGTGATATTTTTCTCTCTCTCTAATGAAAATGGCAACGGAAAAACCTGCTTGTCACGTGTACTGGATGTCAAAATTAAATGCAGAGGCCTAGGGTGCAGACTGGGTTCACTGTCCATCCCTCATCACAAGATCAGCCTGCCAAGGTGCCCTACCTCCCGGAAGCCCTGGTGTGCTCTCCAGCTGTCCCAGGGTTCTGGGCTTCCCTTCCTGCTTTCTGTGTAACACACCTAAGGTGGTGCTATTCCGTTCCCCCACCTGCTTCACACAGAACTCAAGATCTTCATGTGATCACTCTGCCTCAGTTTACATTGAGGTGATACGGGGTGATGATACCGAGGGACCCAGAAATCAATACATATGGATAAACGGGAACAGATCATGATCATGATGGCACATGGCACCACAAGAGAGTTGGACACTGGCTGCCTCCATACTCTACCATCTCGGACGGGTACAGGCTCCAGGCTCTGCTGCTGCTTCTGAAGAGCCCACACTGAAGCCTCCAGATCTCCACAGACAAAAAGAACCACTCACTAAAGTGACAATCAGTTCCTGATCCACAGTCACCAGCCAAGGGCTTGTCTGCCTGCCAGGGGCACCCAAGCATCGCCACGGACTGGATACAGCGTGCCTTGCAACCAAGCATCTTTATACCCTGGATGTAGCATGCCTTGCACCCAAGCTTCTCAACCCTGGATGCAGCATGCCTTGCACCCAAGCTTCTCGACCCTGGATGCAGCATGTCTTTTTGGGAAGGCATCATGCTTCCTTCCAGCTTCATGTGGAGCCCACAGCTGCTCTGACAGCCCACCTGGTCTGGCCAATTCCTCTCCTCAATCAGGCTCACAGAGATGATGCTGGGGACCCAAATCCAGGAGGCTGCAGCAGCGGCCTTGAGGTCAGAGTTCCCACCCTGCTCCCTGAGGTTCTTATGTGCACGGAGGGGGACATGGTTTCATAACCACGCAGGACAACTGGAGAGTCTGGAGCACCCACCCACCCATGTCCACTGTGCCCCAGCAGGAGGGACCTTGTCTAGGTTCTTCCTCCTTCCCTTCTCCCCTTCATGCTTCCTCCCCTCTTCCCACCACTTCCTCCTTCCTTCCTCCCCTCTTCCCACCACTTCCGTCTTCCTTCCTCCCCTCTTCCCACCACTTCCTTCCTCCTTCCCTTCCCCCTCCATCACTTCCTTCCTTTTTCCCTTCCCTCTCTATCACTTCCTTCCTTCCCTTCACCCTCCATCACTTCCTTCCTCCTTCATTTTCCCCCCTCCATCACTTCCTTCCTCCTCCTTCCATCACTTCCTTCCTTCCCTTCCCTTCCCCCCTCCATCACTTCCTTCCTTCTTCCCTCCCCCTCCATCACTTCCTTCCCTCCTCCCTCCATCACTTCCTTCCTTCTTCCCTCCCCTCCATCACTTCCTTCCCTCCTTCCCTCCCCCTCCATCACTTCCTTCCTTCCCCCTCCATCACTTCCTTCCTCCTTTCTTTTCCCCCTCCTTCCTTTCTTCCCTCTTCTCTCCCTTCCTCCCTTTTTGGTCTGTCCCTTTTCCCTTTCCTCCATCCTTTACTTCCTCCTCCCTCCTGAAAACCACCCTGGCCTCTGTGTGTCCCCTCCTGTGGATGACAGGACAATTGTGGTGCACCCTGGCTTTCTCACAGAAGTAGCTGGGACAGGAACTGGAGAAAGGAGTTAGATGCCAGAGACCACATGCTGTGGTCCCTCAGGCTCCCCTGAGCTGCCTCTGTTAGTTCATGTTCCAACGCCACTTCCTCAACGTAAGACCCAGCCCCTGGGCACTGGCTCTGCACAGCCATGGCCTTTTCTGCTCCCTTACTCTGGGTAGGAGCCAAGTAGCGATCACCCATTTGGAACAGGTATGGGTGCTGTGGCCCTGTGACCACAGCTGCTTCATGGGGTCTCAGTATTCTGCAGGAACCTGCTCCCCCCTGAGCCTCTCTCCTTCACCTTGGGGCAAGTATCACACTCATTCCGCTCTGGGCCCAGCACTGAGGGATGGGGAGACAGGGTTCTCCTGTCTCTAGGACACAGCTGAAGCTGTGTGGATTCTTCTAAGGGCGAGGAAGCTTCTGGAACCCCAGTGTTCTCCCGTAGGCATGTCTGAGCCTGGGTTCAGCTTGCCCAGGGTTAGTGACTGACAGAAGCCTGGCCCTGTGGAGACAGCCATCCTGGTGCTTGCTGGAGACCTCCATCCCGATGGTGTTTCCCACAGTCTATCTGAGCCTATGATTAAACGGATGGAAATGTCAACAAGACACGACTTGCACATGGGGGGAACGGCTGCCTCCCTGGAGGTATGCACATAGCACCCTCCTTTTGCCCGCTGAGGCAGAGCCCGGTCCCATGCCAGGGCCATGTGGAACTTTCCACACCTCACACCCGGGAAACGTGCCCCCAGAAGCTCCACTCAGCTGCCAGGCATGTGTCTGCAAGACCCACTGTGAAGCCCAGGCCACCCCTCCACCCAGCACAGCCTGAACCCTGGGTACCGAAGGGCAGAACATTCTTAGGGGTCTCTAGCCAGCCCCCTCATCTCTTGGGCACGATACAGGCAGCAGCGATTTCACAGAAATGTTTAGATCGCCTGAGTGTACCCCAATATTATAGGGGAGGTGGCTCTCTGAGAAAGATGCAGGAGGGGGCATGCCTCTGCCAGCTCCTCTCCCTGGGTGCATTGCGCTCTGGAACTCAGCATCCATGTTCCTGCATCCCCCTTACTGCCCTTCTGTCCATCTGTCCTGCCCATGGAGCCAGCTGAGGACAGCCTGGGGCCAGTCAGTGAGGATCCCCCGATCTCTTCCTAGATCTTAGGGTGGCATGGAACACGGGATGAGAAGCTGCTCTGAGAAATTAGATGATGACAACGGTGATGTACAGAGGGTGACGTGGGCCCAAGTATGTCACCTGCAGCGCCCAGAGTGAGACTGTGACACTGCCTTGGGACCCAGAGAGGGAGAAGGCTGCCCAGTGTAAGCTGGGGGTGGGCCATGAGAGCCGAGGACAGAAGCTGCCCATGCACTCAGGACATCCTCTGGCCCTGCTTTGCTTACGCCACATCTTGCCAGAGGGTCCTCGGCTCTCGCCGAGTACAGCGATGAGTGAGCCATCCAGCCAATCAGCAAATGAGCCCAGGGACTCCAGGAAAGATGGGAGAACACTGTCCAGGTAGGGTGGGATTCTGGGAAAGGCAAGGGCTGCTATGGTTTCTAGTCTGTGGGAAGCTGCCCCCTGGCCCCCAAAGGTCTTGTGGGATGTGGTGTGGTTCTAAACCCCGGCCAGAGCAAGGGCCAAGAGCAAGTGCTTGGGTGATGGATGCATCAGGAAGGGTTGGGGCTCATAACTCAGGGTTCAGCAAAAAGGGTTATGCACAAGGTCTCCATGGACCCCTGCTTGGTAGTGGAGGACACGTAACAGCAGGAAGGACAGCGGTTGTGTGCATGTCTAAGGGCGAGGAAGCTTCTGGAACCCCAGTGTTCTCCCGTAGGCATGTCTGAGCCTGGGTTCAGCTTGCCCAGGGTTAGCGACTGACAGAAGCCCTTGTGGCCCTTGGACACATGGTTGCCGCATAGATAAGGGGGTCAGGGATCGTGCTAAGGTTTGGGTCTGGGCAAAGAGAACAGAAGACCTCTCATCTCATGGCTGAGATAATGTTGCCCAGGTGGACACGGAGCTCAGTTTGGCTTCGTGAGCCAATACCCCATCAGCTGGGAGGGAGGAAGAAAGCGGGTATATCCCCGGACAACAAGGCCAGCAAGGGGACTGAGAGATGACCTGGCCCAGAGTGACCTACCTGGATCAGGCTCCAGCGGGCATGCCTCCTCTCCCTCCTATCTACTTGCGTTCTACCCTCTCTGGGGTTGGCTCTGGTCCCTTTCATAACCTCGTAGTGGAGCCCCTTGGCCCAGGTCACCCTCCCAACACACGGCTCCCCCATCCCTGACTTAAATGACACTCACGTCCGTCTCCACACCATCCCACCCACCTGACTCCCACATATGGGTGCCCACATGGCCACCCCCATTCCTGCGCTCAGGCTCTTTGCTCGCCGCCCACACAGAACCCTGCAGCCTTTCTGGCCACTGATACAGAGGTTCCTAAGGCAACCGTGGCCTTGTCCTCCAGTCCCGTCCTGGTCCTCTGCAGGTCTCACGCCTGACCATCTCCACAGATGCCCTGTCCCAGCCACCAGACCCCTCTTCCTCCTCCCTTTCATTGCTTCAGGAACTCCACACTCTGTGTCCAGCTCCTACCTGACAGCCACTCTCTATGTCTCAACTATTCGACCGCCATGCACCCCAAACACTGCAGAGCCACAGGGCTCACTCCCGAGGCCCCTTCAGCAATTCCCCATCGCAGTCGAACGCCCCCAAGGCCACTGTCACACTTTCCTGACATCCAGCCACTCAGCGAGTCCCCCGCCTGCCTCACATCTGGACCACATCTGGACCACATGTCTCTCCCAGTCTCAGTTCTGCCCTCCTGCGGTCAGGGCCCAGCACTGCACCCTGCCTTTCTAGAACCTAAGCCAGCTCCAGCCCTCTGCTCTACAACCTTTTCCCGTTGCATTAGCTACCTTTTCCCACTTGGGGCCATTCCTTGGGCTCCTCTGGTTCAGAAGCTTCCTGCAGGAGCACAGGGAAGCCTGCTCCAGGCACACGGTGGACCCCAGACCGGGGCCCCACACATGTGCTTCCTGGGACCTCACACAAGAGTACACAGCATCCACACACCACTGTTTGATGACGTGTGCTGTGCTAGGAGACGGAACGGCCAGGCTCACCAGTCGTGCAACCATGACGCTGGGTCTATCTGCAGAGGCAGCTGAGCCCACGCCACACAGCAGACACAGAAAAACCAGGGCATACACACTTGCCTGTATCCTGGGGAGACTGAAACATTCTCTCTCCCTCCCTCCCTTCCCCCACCTTCTCTGTCTGTCTCGGTCTCTCTCTGTCCCTCCATCTTTGTGTGTTCTCCCTCCTCTCTCTCTCTCCTCTGTCTCTGTCTCTCTCTGTATGTGTGTGTGTAGTCGCGCGCGCGCGCGGCACACACACACACACACACACACACACACACACACACACAGAAGAACTGGAAATTGAGTTGAGGAAGAAGCTAAGAGTTTGGGGTGTCCGGGGATACTGCTGGCTACAACATGTTCCTGTTCATCTCATCCCATCTAGCAGGTCCAGCTCCAGTGGCCCTCAACTCTTTTCTATGCTGTAGACCGGCTCCTGCTCTACACTATAGATAGGCTCCCTGCTCTATGCTGTAGGCAGGCTCCCTGCTTGCAGGAGGACCAAGCCCACCCCACATGTCATTCAGGGCTGAACTCAAGCTGTGGGCATCACCCTTGCAGAGGGAGGCGGAGGAGAAGCAGAGTTGGGGCATAGGCAGCTGTAGGAGGAAGAGCTCATGCCCAGTTCTTGCAGTCATGTAAAGGGCTGGCACAGCCACAGCCAGGCGAGTTCTCTGGGACCTCACAGCTCATCTCTGCGGCCTGAGCAGGCATCAGAGTTAGTACCACCCTGCTTTCAGAGAAGGAAACCGTGCTTCAACACGTGACCTCACTCCCCCAAAAGGCATAGCTGGTGGGCACCAGAGGTAAAGTCTGAATCCACGTACTGGACTTTAAATCAAGATGGGGTACACTTATCGGAAAATCCACCCAGGGATCAGACCTTGAAAATAAGTCATTTCTCCAAAGACAGGGATTGCCTGTGGGCTCCCAAGTGGCTGCCACAATCAGGCAGGGACAACAAAGGCGGATGGGTGTAAAAGATGTACCAGCGAATCTGTGGTTCATACTGACTCTAACGTATCCTGAGCCGAAGGCTGGTCTCTCCCACGTGGTCCTCTCACTCACCGGGACAAGGTCACGAAGAAATAAGGAAACTGAGTCACCCACTCAGTTAGGATGATGGCTCAGCCCAGCTCCCAGAGGGAGAAGTTTGGAGCCCAGGAAACCCTGGGCTGCACCGCTGTGTTGGGACGAATGCATAGGGGCACATGGTGGCCATGGTGACGCAACGAATAAAAGAGAAAACCACCACGTCCTTACTCTAAAAAGAAAGGCCACGGGGTTGGAGAGCTGGCTCACTCAGCAATGTGTGTGCCACAAAAGAATGAGGACTTGAGTTCATCCCCAGCAGCCATGTAAAGGGCCAGGCATGTTGGCGTGTGCTCGTAAGTCTAGTGCCAGGAAGCAGAGATAAACCGACAGACAGACAGACAGTCTACTCTGCTCAGCATGCCCCAGGTACAAGTGAAAGACAGCCTCAAAGTACAAGGAGGACAGCTCCTAGTGAGTGATGCCCAGATTCACCGCTCGCCTACACTTACACCCACAACACACACACACACACACACACACACACACACACACACGTGCACAGGCACACACATGCGCGCGCCACCGCCACCACAACATAACACACAGAGAGAAAAATAGCATAACATGGTAGCCATTGCTGGCTCTGGGACCCAGGACAGTGGCAGCAGGGTGGGAGTCACTGGCTATTTTGGACGCAGGTCTCTGTGTGGCCCTGACAGTGGATCTCTGTCTCCTATTTGCCTCAGGAAGGGCATCCATGAAGAACCATGATTCAACCTGCGTTCTCATGGCTGGTCCTGTTCCGTTTGAGGTCCTTCTGCTCTCTGTCTTCCAGATTAGCCACCGAGGAGTTCCTTAATTCTACACATGGCAGCCAGATGCCTCAGAGGTCAGTAAACTATACAGCCCAAAGCTGGGTATGAGAATTGAAGGCTGCCCCCCCAGGGAGCCCAGGCTGATAGTCACAGTGACAGTGGCGGACAGATGAATTAAAGAGTATGTAGGTGAGGACCGACAGGGGAAGGAAGGGGACCCTCTCCTTGGATTTGGGGGAAAGGGCAGAATTGCGGTCCCAATACATGTTCATGCATCGACACATATGCACACACGTGTGTGCATATGTGTGAGTGTGCATGCATGCATGTGTGCACGCGTGCATGTGCGTGTGTGCTCTGTTCACACTGCTAGGAGCTGCAGCTCTGTAAAGATCTCTGGTCTTTCACAAAGGCATCTGCTGCGCTGTACTCGTGTGGCTCCTATCCTGGGCACACCTGAACTCCGCCAGCCTCCCACAGTTCTTTACCCAATGCAGGGTCCCTACACAGTGTATGTGCCAATGGCCCTTACTCTTCCTGATCCCCTAAAGGAGGAATAGCTCTATGTGGGGCAGCTGCACCAAGGCCTCCATCTGCTCAATTAGCAGCCTGGTGTCTGCTTGACCCCAGGGACCTGGCAAGTCTGGAAATGAGCCCAAGTCCCTTGGGCTCAGGCCAGGCACAGGCTGTGGCCCCTTCTGCCTTCTGCCCTTCTGCCAGGCTAACTGTACCTGAATGAGAGAAGTGATCGGCAACCTTGGGTCCAGCCCATCACACCCACGTTGGGAAGAACCCATGGCTACGAGAAATGCCCCATCTGTGCTGTCAAGTGAACAAATTCCCGAGAGGATGCTCTCGGCAGGGCGGGGCAGCTTCACACCAAAGCCCAAAGCAAAGATGACCTCTTTGCACACAATCCTTGGCAGCTGGGTAGGAAGGACAGGATAGCTCAGGGACCCTGAGCATGGCCAGAGCGTCCAGCCTTAAAAGCGATCTCAGGATTACCCAGCTCACAGGGTAGGGGCAGTAGCTCACCCACCCCGATTAGATACCAGCCGAGCCTCTCATCCAGCTTCCCACTCGCTGCTCAGCCAGAAGCTTCTGGTCCTCAAGAGCTACACCAGGATGAACAGAACCAGGGCCGTCCACCCTCCAGCCCAGGATCCGCCTCCAGCCTTCCCGATGCCTCTGGTCACCCCAACTGGTAGCAGGCACCTGACCAGGGAGGCAGGTGAGCCTGTCTCTCTGAGCCCCGACCATGGCAGATCCTGCCAAGACCCTGAGATGCATGGCACCTGGCCTCTAAGCAGACCCTCTACCAGGCGCAGCACACCTACCGTGGCAAGGTGTCTCATGGGGTCACCGACGTAAAGCATGGTAGGCTCGTGGGGGTCTGCACACGCTGAGGAGCTGGTGTGCCGCGGGACGAGGCATGGGTCTGGGTGGCTGGGTGGGGTAGGGGCGGATCGGTGGCTTCTGGGTGGGGTGGACTGGGGGGGGGTGAGGCTCTGTGGCTAGGAAGGCAGGAGCCTAGGATGCTCAGCAGTGTGTGGGCTGAGGCTTGGTATTCTCACCCTGCCTATCTCCCTTATTTCTGTCAACTGGCTGCATCCAACAACAAACCTGGGTCCGCCCCTTTATTCCTCATGACTATTCATCAACACAGGGCAGGCCTCAGCTTGCCCGGAGATGTGTTGGACCACACCAAGAAGGCTGCACAGGGGGAGCGGGTGGGGATGCGGGGTCAGGGGCTGGCTCGGAGGAGATCCTTCGCTTCCACCATGCTCCTTCTGAGCTGCCACCCAGGGAAGGCTCTGGGGACTGTGGCTGTCAGCTATTATAAGCAGCCGCTGGTCTACAGCATGAGCAGTCAGCCCTGGCCTTGGAGACCTTGAAAGCCAGGGCTTGGCCACCCTCAAGGAAGAGATGGTGCTGCCAGGCCTGTGGACCCAGGTGACAGACCTGCCTCCTCCCGGGGAACTATGGACCCGTAGGGACCACCCCAGAGTCTGAATAGAGGAAAGACACACCAGCACCCTTGTACCAAGACACCTGTGGACAGCCAGGCGCAGAGTCAAGTGGTCAAAGGCCCAAACTGACAGGCTCTAGCTAAGCCCAGGAAGCAGGGGCATGGCCACCCCAGCAAAGAGAATTCCCCGGGGGACACCTTCAGCCTGCATCTCGGCCACCACAGACCTCATACAATCAGGGGCTCTACACCAGCATATGCCCAGTGGGGACCGTATGGTGGTTGCCACAGCTCTTTGGTTTGGGGGCATCTGAGCTTCAGGTCGGTTACAGCCACGAAGTCACCTTTGGCAGAGCTACCCGAACCCTTCTCGCCCACAACAGATGTGTGTCCTGTGAAAGTGGACATTGGCATTGAATTTCCAGGCCCCCTAAAACACAGCGGCTTGAGCCCCACAGATGCAGAGATGGCTTGAAGATGAGTCTTTCTAGCCCTTTCTTACCAAATTACAAACTACCTTCTGTCTCTTCGGAGAGCTGGGAGTAACTGGGTTTGGGCAGAGGCCGGGGGCTGTAGCCATAGCTCCTATTCAGAGTGCTGGGGTCCACAGAAGCTGCAGGGAGACACTCTGCT
Source organism: Phodopus roborovskii (assembly GCF_943737965.1). NCBI lineage: Eukaryota > Metazoa > Chordata > Mammalia > Rodentia > Cricetidae > Phodopus > Phodopus roborovskii. Next base: position 5,562,401 of record NW_026126646.1, read on the forward strand.
TCAACCTGAGCCCTACACTGGCCCGAGAGCCACAGCTCTACCTGGCTCGTGGTTGGGGCCACAGGCTGCACCAGATCTGTCCTGCTCATAAGTCAGCTATGAACAATAAAGTCAGTTTGCTAATCAAAATTTGGGGGAGGCAATCTTCCAGGAAACAGGGGGTCCTGGGGCAGCTGAAGCCTCCCTCTGTGGGGGCTAAAGGGCAGGTTTGCCACCGCCTACTCCAGGCTGCCCCAAGGGCGTTCCCAGAATGGGGTTTAGGGAACTGTGCCCCTCAGCAGCTCTGAGTCCTCACCAATCAACCATCATGATGGCTTTATAAATACCCAAGGGAGAAACTGAAGGGAGAATTAGTGCGGGGAAGACGTCAGCAAGAGCTGGTACCCACACTACCAGAGGAGGCTGCCGGCCCTGTGAGGGAAGGCATGTCCAGCTCTGACTGACCCTCTCCACTGCAGCCTCTGCCCCAGCCTGCCTCCTCCTAGGTGGTCTGTCTGTCTGCCTCAGGTACTCCCAGAAGTGGCAGGGTCTCAGCACCTGGGCACTCTGTGTCTCTCGCTGGCCCCCCCCTTGCTGACTGCTCTCTCACAGCTGAGGCAGGAGAGTGGGGTCCTGCAGGCTCCTGTCTCTCTTTCTACACATGTACTGGAGAGAGAGCCTGTCAAGAGAGGCAGGCGCCTGAGTGTGGCGTGTCGGTTCAGGAGCAAACCCACCATGCACTGTCCCTGCTGGTGGCTTTCTCCCTCTTCCCCTGAACCTTGGAGAGGGGAAAGTTGGGGGTCGGTTGAGTTTGGTGCTGTATACGTAAGACCCTCTTACCACCAAAGCCTGCCAAGTTAAGGGTGGCCAGGAACCACTATCGGGGTGGGTAGGCTTGGGGTCCCCAAGTGGACTATTCTGTCTCCACCCTTACTTTCACTGTAAATTCTCCTTGCAAAGGTACAGCCTTCCTGGCTTACCTGCCCCAGAGATGCACACGCAGGGCCCATGTGTGTCCTTCTCTTGGGCAGGAGAGACACCCCCCCTCCTGCTCCTCAGACCCAGGAAGGCTTCCTTAGATGCCCCTTGGGGTCTCAAGGCATTTACTCCCTGGCTCAACCACCTACAGGCCACAGAGAGATCAGCACAGTGCCTTCTGCCCTATCCAGCTGCAGCACTACCGCCAACCCTCTGTGGCCCACCTGCTCACAACTGTTGCCAGAGAAAGGCGCCAGAAACAGCAGGAAGGAGCCCCTATGGGGGGTGCAGGCCTGGAGGAGGATGTGGGGAGAGCAGTCCTGCCCGGGGCACCTGCCTCTGCCCCTTCCTTTGTTGAATCACAGCACCCTTTATACTATTTCTGCACCCTAAGATCTGCAGGGGGCTCTGGCTCTCGGTGCCCACCTGCATGAGGTTTGTGGAAACTCTGGGAGTCAGAGGGAAAGGGCTGATCCAACACCGCGATTCTGGGGTGAGAACTGGGACACCTGACCTCAAAGCCAAGCCCTTACTGTCCCTTGGCAAACAGTTGGTGCTCAGGGTGGGAACTTTGCCCTCCCCTCAATCTTCCAAGACAGTGATCTGGGACTCTTCCCAACACACACACACACACACACACACACACACACACACACACACACAAAAGCACGCATGCACGCACACACACACACACACACTCAACACCCTAGGATAGGCTGGATCAGTCATCCCCAGCCTTTGGCACGGGCCCCTCAGCTCACCCTACGCAGTGCCTGGAAGAGGGTTCTCTGAGTTCTCCTCTTATTGGACAGGGTGTCATTCCCTTTTTGAGACAGGGTCTCCCTATGTAGATCAGGCTGGCTTCAAACTTGAGATTCCCCTCCATGTGCTACCCAGGGGCTGGGATTTGAGGCATGTGCCACCACACCCAGCTCCCAGGGCCTGTTCTAACGTGTGGTTCAAGGGCAGCCAGAACTGAAGACCCCTTCCAGGGACTAGGAACTGTATAAGCAGAGACCAAACTGGATGAGGAGAAAAACCTGCTCAGGGATCCAGCGCCCCTGCTTGGCACGCTGTTCGGGGTCTTCCAGGAAACAGTCTGGGAAACACAGACTGTGCCCTCACCATCACTCCCTGTGGGAGAAATGGCACCTGTCCTCAAAGCCTAGACACTGTCCACCTCCCCATTTTACAGTCGCCAGGCAGAAAGCATAAGCAGGGCCACCAGACCAGAAGGCTGGGGAGAGGGAGCAGAGAGAGGCAGCGAAGAGAAGCCTTGTTGCTGAAGGAGTAACAGCCTCGCGGCGATATGTAGATTAATAGAAATGGGTTATAATTAAGGCAGAGCTAGCCAATAAGAAGCCTGAGCCATCGGCCAAACATTTTATACTTAAAGTAAGTCTTTGGTTGTTTATTTGGGGCTAATCGGCTATGGGACCAGGTGGGATAGAAACCTCGAGCCACTGAGATCCAGAAGACTAAAGGACCTTATAAGGCCAGGGTGGGCTACGAACCCAGGATATTTAGCCTTGGGGGCCTTCAATTTCCCCCTACCCATCACAACCTTCTAGACTCTGCTACATCATCTACATGGACACAGTGATCTAAGCCCACAGAGGCTCATGGCTTCCCTCACCAAGCCTGAAGCTCTTCCAAGACACACTGGAAGCTCCTGTCTATCCCATCTTCTTTAGCGTCACAACGTAGTCTCCTCAAGTAAGACAAGGAGGATGTGGTCAAATGTCAAGGCCTGGCCTGCCCCTCCATACAAGGCCAGGCAGGCCAGCTGGTACTCAGGATCCTGCACATCTCCCAGCATCCTCTCTGCCCTAGCCCCTTCCATCACCCCAACTTCACAAGCAAGGACATGGAGACTCAGAGGCATGTGAGAACTTGAACTCACTGACTGCACCAGTTTCTGCCAGTCATTAAAGTGGAGTGAAGGGCATCGTGTAGTTTTGAGGGTTTACTACAACTGGTAGACCTGCCCAAGATCTCCCATGTGACAGGAAGCAACCTCCCGCTCGAGGTCCCTTGGACCCAGAATAAAGGAGATGTCTGTCCCTCCTGTCCAAGGACTGTACTGGCTTGAGCCATGCCGCCTTTGCTGGACTATCCTGGTATTTGGGTGGGGATGTCCAGCACATTGGAACAACTAGGCACCAATCAGCACTGAGTGAGCATCTTTGGGGGGTGGGTAAGGGTACCCGAGGACACGAGGTAGGGTTGCTGAGAGCCCTCGGTACCTCGGAAGCCAGAACTGCCCACTGACCTGAGAGCAAGCCTGGATGATATTCCTTATACTGGACTCAGCCAGAGACTGGGCTGGAGTTGTCAGGGATGGAGCTGGCACGCAGGAGTGCCCATCCAACTGCAGTGTTGAATGGGCCCAGGCACCCCAGCCCCTTTAGAACTGTTTCCTCTCTGTGCTCGGCCCCCTACCCCTACCCCGGACTCTGAGATCATAATACTCAGTCATTCTCTTAAAAGCCGCCCAACATTTTGGAAGCTGCTGCAGACCTTGGAGTGTGAGCCAGGGCTTCACCGTGTGCCCATGTTCTGCTTGTAAGGAACACACACGGAGCCCACATGTGAGTCCACGGCACGCGCACGGGCACCCTCCCCTCCGTATGAGTGCAGGCCAACTCCTCCCTCTGATGTCCGTCATACTTCAGAGGCCCCAAGTGTGCGTTATTAATCTCAACTCCTGGGCTTCAGACACTCGACATAGAAGAGCACCTACCCAGCTCACACCTGAGAGTGTGGGCCTCTGCAGGCTACCCACTGTCTGTGACTTCCCCAGACCAGGAGCACACACTCTAGTCTGTACCCTGACCACTACTTCCTTAGAGCCCCACCCATAACAAAGAGGGACCTCCTCGGTCCCCAAACCATTTCCACACAGCCGCACCCAAAACTGTTATTTCCATAGCCACCTCCAACCCATGTATCACTGGACTCAGATGACAGCTAGGAATCCGTCACTGGCCACCTCGCCTTGCTCTGGGAGCATGCCCCCTGCAGTGTCTGTCAAGCTGTGTCCCCTTCTTACCTAACCATTGTGGTCCTGATAAGCTGTAATCAGCCATGTCATTGATGAGATCAAACTGCGTCATCTAGTGCCCTCTGCCGTTCCCTGTGGGTCCCCTGAAGCCCCCTGCGGCCCCCTGCGGCCCCCTGAGGCCCCCTGCAGCCCCCCCGCAGCCCTGCCGTTCCCTGTGGGTCCCCTGCAGCCCCCTGCGGCCCCCTACGGCCCCCTGCAGCTCCCTGCAGCTCCCTGCCGTTCCCTGTGGGCTCCCTGCAGACCCCTGCAGTCCTCTGCGGCCCCCTGCAGCCCCCTGCAGTCCTCTGCGGCCCCCTGTGGCCCCCTGCCAGTGGTAGCAAGGCCATCTCCCTGCTGATGAGCTCTGTAGCACCTCAGCCCGATGGCCCTAAACATCGCTTATCTCTGAGCCTTGCTCTTTTGCTATCTGAGCTGCTGAACATAGAGGAGGCTGTTAGGCCAGTAGCTGTCTCTTGAGAGGACTGGGCATAAGGGTCAGATGAAGCCTGCGGAAGGGAGGCCAGGAAGTCCTGGTTCCAGGGAATTCCCACTTCCAGGAGCTGAGCTGTGCACCTAGGAATTTCATCCATGGCATTACTGCAAGGCATGTTGCTACCTGACAAAGCGGGCCCCTTGTTTGTGGAGGCGTTGTGCCCCACCCGAGTTACCCCTGCTGGGAGCAGCATGCCCCAGCAGGTGAAGTCTCATGAACACCCTGCCAGCGTGTTTACATTGGGCATCCTTAGGGGATGGATACCAAGGGTGGGTACCATATCCCTAGCCTCAGGGGTCTGGGACTATTCCCTGCTCCCCAGCTCAGTCCAAGACCCTCACCAAGGTAGGTCAGTGGGGTCCCAGAGCACTCTGCCCTCAGGCATGGGCTGGGAAGCTTGGGCTGGGGGTGGTAGCTTCCAGCATTCCCAAGCCAGGCATCTTTAAAGTCTTTGTGTAAGCCCCCCACCCTGAGCCTAGTAGCCATCTCCTGTCCATCTAGACTGGAAGACACCAATATCCTAGATGACAAGAGCCAGGACATTGTCTCTAATGGGTAGCAGGCATGATGGGGGACTATGCTTCTTGCCATGCTTCAGGGCAATCTTCTGCCCCCAAGCCGCAGGCTAACCTTTCGCAGCATCTGCCTCAGTTTTCCTGCATGCAAAAAGGACACTCGTACATGTTGAATTAGGGTGAGCTGCTACTCTGAGACAGGTTCCTGAGTGGGCAGAAAGCAGGGCAGAGCTCAGAGATGTGGACATCTCCAGGCTGACACCTGAAAGACTCCTGCCCACTGGGGCTGCCACTATAGGAGAGAGTCTTCCCCCAGCTCCATGGGGGCCAGTGGGCCCTGTCTAGCATCCCACCCTCTACAGAGAGAGAGGAAAAAGGAGGTGCCTCCTGACTCTTGGGCTTTGCTGTATACTCATTCTTACAGCTGGGTCTCCACGGGCCTCTTGTTCATTGATGCCCAAGGTGGCCAGGCTTCCCCTTCCAAGATAGGGGCTAGCCTCACACTTCCCCAGCCTCTCCAGTCCCTGGCCCTCTAACACATGGCCCATCAGATGCTCATGGAAGGAAGGCTGTACTGGAGATCTGCTCAGCTCTCCAGTGCCTCCACAGCTGACATGTGCCAACTTGGCCCGGGCTTTGCTCTTACAGGGTTCCCCCAACAAGTCCCCGCACGACACCTTCCCAGCTCCCATGTCTTGTGGGATCCCAGCACCCTGGTGGTCCACTGTGGGGGGATGTTGAGGACAAAAGGCTTCAAGGGGCCTCCTCGGGACTGGAGGTCTTCACATGCCCCTTCTTGCACGCACCAGACACCTCCCTGTAGCTCCTGACATCATCAGGATAGGGCAGTGATAGCCAGAGAGTGAGGCAGGCACAGAACCTCACTAACTACTGAGGCTCGCCTTCTTGACAAGAGAAGCTCCCAGTAAGAGACCACATTTCAAAGGCTGGCTGCTTGGTACTCCTCCTGGTTCCAGGAAAGAGAGTCCCCACTGGCCACATCTTCCCTTCTAATATAGAGTGCTAACCTCACTGCCCTCCATCCTGACCTGGTCCAGAGATAGACACGGACAGAGGTCAATCAGAAAGAAAGGGACAGCTCAGAGGTGGATAGCAACAAGCACACTCAGACCAACACGGAGCAGGTTTTCCGGGCAATGGAAAAAGGGAGGTGCCCTCTCCACAGGACCTTGAGATGTTGGAGAATCTCAACTCCCTTCTCTCTGAGGGGTGAGGCTGCCTAAAAACAAAGGCATCCCTGATGGAGGATGTTCTTCTGTGCATATGTTTCTCTTATTTGTTGATGAATAAAACACCGATTGGCCAGGAGAGGCAGGAAGATGGGCGGGGCGAGGAGAAGAGGAGAATGCTGGGGAGAGGAAGGCAGAGAGATGCCGTGTAGCCGCCAAAGGAGTCACAGGTCCGGGCATTCTCTGGTAAGCCAAGACCGCATGAAAATACATAGGTTAATAGTTATGGGTTAATAATTAAGACAGAGTTAGCCAATAAGAAGCCCTAGCCATGAGTCAACAGTTTATTTAATATGTCTCTGTGTGCTTATTTGGGGCTGAGGGGCAGCAGGACCTCGTGGGACAGAACCCTCCATCTTCATACTCCAGGAAAAAAACAAAGAAAGGAGTGGATAAAAGAGGCAGCTGGGAAACCCCTGGGTCCAGCCAGGCCTGAGGCTCTTCCTACTACTGGATCCAATCATGCTTGAATCCGTTCCTACCTAGGAGTTGACATAACATGAGCTGGTTATGTATTTACTTCTTTACAGTTTGAAGTGTCCCAACCCGAGGTGGGCCACCAACACCCTGGCTTCCTTGTCCCACCTGGCTGCAAAGAAAATGTCCCACACTTATTATCAGCGTCCAGTCTTCAGCAAGTTCTAACCCACTCACCATGACTGAGGAGGTCATGCCCGGCAGGTGGAAGACATCCATGCTGGTCCCCTCGCTGCCCACTGGCTCGCTATTCCCCCTGCTGGGCTGGGGAAGGTCAAAGTAGGTGCTGTCTGGCTCCCTGTGTTGTGCAGAAAGAAAACTGGCTGTTAGCATCTGGTGCGGCATCCCCTGAGTTTCGCCTGGCTGAGGATGCCAGGCTACCCCAGGGGTCCTGGCAGCCTTTGTATGTCCCAAGAGACCGATCATATGTCCTCCATCTTCTGGAGCTTTCCTACCTCTGCCCCCACCACCCCCACAAGCCCTTAGCTTGCCCCTCAAGCCTGATAGCACTGGGAAGAAATCGCTTCTCATGTGTAGTCTCTGTACCCTGGACCTCTCCTGCCTACAGCCATCTAGAGAACTGGTCAGGGGACAGACCATGCCTGTGGGTCATATGCACCCAGGCCATGGCCTAAGGCAGCTACTACCCTGGTAGACCCCTCTTTCCAACCTGTTCCAAGCCAGCCAAGGCCAATCAACCCCGTGTGTGTGTGTTTGTGTGTGTGTGTTTGTGTGTGTGTGTGGGGGGGGGCCTCCATACTCACAGAGAGTTCCACAGATGCTCGAAGGTGGCTCCCTCGCCAGGGGAGGAGGAGGGAGACTGGGCCATCTCCCTGACACCACAGCTCTTTCTGGAGGGAGGAAGACAACATGAGTAACCCGGGAGTCCCATCCTCTGCCTTCCTCAGTACCAGGGGAGTGAAGTGGACAGGGCTGGCTATGACAGTGCAGGGGAAACCCCAGAGCAGTCGCCCAGCTCTCCACCCTTGCTGCCCGCCCCATCGCAACGCCTCCCTCTTTCCTCCTGCCTCCCTTCCCTTCTCTTCCTCCCTACCGTTTCCCCCTCAAGAAGCCCATCCCCTGGTCCAGGAAGTGAGATCTGGGCAAATTTGGCTTTAGAGATGCCTTTGCTAGATTCTGCTGAGGTGGGAAGGAGTCTGGACAGGCAGGAAACAGCCCCCCCTCCGGAAAGCAGGTAACAAGGGCACCCCTTGTGTAGATGCTGTGGGGTGGGTCAATGTAGTCTCCAGGGTCTCCAGGCAGTTTGTGCAAAAAAACGAGCCAGGACTGTCATCATCACATTCTGAGCCTACAGGGACAGACAGCCAGGCTTTAAGCCGAGCCAGGTCTTGGTTGTGTTTGGTGGGGGAAGGTTGTCCCTAGTGCCCAGGACTTGGCAACAGCTCAGACTGCGTCAATCCCTTTTAGTAAGAGCATGGGTAGGGTGCCCCCTGCTGGAGCCAGGCCTGGGATGCAGGGCTCAACAGGCTGCTGTGGGACGGACTCAAGAGGAAACCACAGGAAAGAAAACGTCACCCTGCAGGGGTCTAAGGACAAGGCCCCAAGATTGCCCTGGAGCTGTGGCCTGTAGGTGGTCTCCTCCTCAAGGAGACAAAGGGGAACAGGGTTACTCTGACCCCAGCTAATACTATTTCCTCAGCACAGCTTCCCACATGGAGACTGCACCCAGGAAGAGGGCGTGGCAGGGGAACCCCAGCCCACCTTCCCGCTGCGGCCCCCATCCCAGCGGAGGAACAGCTCCCTGGAGCAGCCTCCTGAGCCCTGGGAGCCAGCCTGGCCCCGCCCTGCACTGCCAAGCCAACAAGTCCAGACTTGCCCAGGGCTGTCACTTTTGTCTGACCCCAGGCAGGCGGCTGCTCTTAGAGGGTTGTGGCACACAGCTAGAGATGGCACACGCCAGGCCATCAGTCCCCAGAGAAGCAGCACCAGCTGGAAGAGCCAGTACAGGAGCCCAGCTGAGCACAGGCAGAGAAAAATCTGAGGATGGAGGCTCAGTCAGCAAGGGCAAGTCAGCCAAGCCAGCAAGGGAGGACGGCACAGGACAAGCATCCTGTACATGCCACAGCCCCGTCTTATTGAGTAATAAGAATTAATTTTCCTCACTTCCCATCCAGCACAATTATGAAGGTTTTGACAAAGCATTGACCAACCAGCATGGAAGGTGAACAGAAACCGGCCTCCACCAGTTCTGGGGGCCATGCTGGTGGATGGGGAATGATTGGTGTGAAGGGGTCAGACCCAAAAGGACACGCTTAAAAGTCCTGCCTCCAAAGGCCACTTGGTCCCTTTCTCCCTTTTACACTGACTATGTATGCCAAGCTCAAAATGGGAAAGGACATGGCTCATGTCACACAGTAAATGGGCAGCAAAGCTCAGGTCCCTTCATAGCAGCATTATTCACGTTAGCCAGATGGGGTGGAGGGCCAGGAAGACGTCAGCAGAGAACAGGAAACCCAGAGGGACACAAAGGCGTATTGGGGGTGCGATGGCAAGCAAGTGCATACCGGTGCCAGGCTTCTTAGGGGGCTTAAAGATGCCGGGACAGGCAGAAGCAGTGGCCGCACCGCAAGATGAATGGAGGTTGCTCAGTTCCGAGCCTTAAAATGCTGTTTGGAAGCCAGCCGTGCTACACACATGCAATCCCAGCCATCAAGAGGCTGAGACGGGGCATCAGTTCAAGGCCAGCATCAACTACATGAGACCTTGTATCCAAAAGCAACAACAACAACAACAACAACAACAATAATGATAAATACTTTAAAAATAAAATGCTAATTCCATGTTAGGAGAATTTCAGGACATTCCTTAATTTTTTTTAATTCCATGCATTTATACACATATAGTGCGATGCATGTGTGAACGTGTGTACCTTGGGTGAGTGTAAGAGGTCAGAGGACAACTTTCAGGCATGGATTCTCTCCTTCCAGGTCACCAGACTCTGCAACAAGTACCCTTCCCCACCGAGCTATTCCACTGGCTCACATTTTAATTCTCTAAATTAAAAACAGAGAGACCCATGGCCGCATCTGGAACAGACGTGAGTCACAATGCCCTAGATGGCTTCCCACCTTCCCTTGTCACCCACTGATGAGCAGAGCTCAGGACAGGAACAAACACTTAGAAATCCCCGTCAGGTGGGGGACCCCAAGCAATGCTCCCCCAGCATCCCTTCTTGGATGTAGCCTGGGAAGAAGGTGACAGCCAGCCAGAGCCCTGGATCGGACTGGAGTCTGGGGTATCCCAGCGTAGGATATCCTAGGGGTGCCCTGTTGGTACCTTCCACACCTCACTCTACCTCTTCCCTCATGCTGGCTGACCTCCTCAGTTCCAGCCATGACGTATCTGAGGATGGCCAGTCCTCTGGGGATGCAAAGGAGAACATGGGTCTCGATTCACACCTTGTGCCCACACAGCCAGGACAAGCAGAAGCACACTGAGAAGTGGCAGGCGCCCAGTGCTCAGAAAGAAAGCAGGGGTCGGGGAGGGGCTACCTGCAGGCAGCAGACTCCCAGGAGCTCAGCAGATTTTGCCAGCTCTTCCCCAGCTGCAAACCCAAGACGACTTTCTGAGTCCTGTTCTTACAACCCCCTGCCTGCCAGGTCCTCCTGCACCCTCACGAAAGAGGGCACATCCAACCAAAGCCTCTGTCAGAGGCATAAGATCAAACCCTGGCCTGCTCACCATGAACACGGCAACCCCACCCAAACTCGCGCTCCTATCTTCCTCCCACTGGTTCCTCCAGCCTTAAGGGGGCGTGCTTGAGCCCGCTGCCAGCATTTGACTCCTCTGCGCTTCTGTTCATTCAGTTGGGGACACGCCTTCTTGCCCAAGTCTGCTGTGAAATATTAATTTAAGATGCGTATACAACTGTTTATGCTGTGGAACATTTGTTTTATGATGCAAAGACGTGTTGCATTCTTTTAGGATACATTTGTGTTAACTCTGTGAAGCTGTGCCATTTTGCCTATCTAAAACACCTGATTGGTCTAATAAAGAGCCTAACGACCGGTAGTTAGGCAGGAGAAAGGATAGGTGGGGCTGGAAGGCAGAGAGAACAAAAAAAGGAGGAAAAAAATCTGGGAAAGGGAGATTGAGGAGCGAAAGTAGCAGGACTCCAGGGTACAGGCACCCCGCTACAGAGCAAGCCACCATACAAGAAGAAAGACTTTCAGAAATAGAGAAAGGCGAAAAACCAGAGGCAGAAGGTAGATGGGGTAATTTAAGTTAAGGAAAGCTGGCTAAGAAAGCACCCAAGCTAAGGCCAGGCATTCATAAGAAAGAATAAGCCTCCATGTGTATTTTTATCTGGGAGCGAGGTGGCAGGCCCCTCAAAGGGCAAAGAATGAAGAGTGAAAAACAAAACAAGAACCTAACTACCAAGTCCTTGAACTCCTTCCTAGCATCCAGGTCTGGACTCAGAGACCACCACAGCCCCAGGACGGCCACCCACACCGTCCAGTCTTGTCTCCCTTCCCTGATTGTCTACAACTTTCCCACAGCTGAGAACCCAGCCCCACTACATTAGAGAGGGGGAAAGGAGCAGGGGGAGAGGGGAGAGACAGAGAGGGAGAGACAGAGAGAGAGGGAGAGAGGAGGAAGAGAGAGGGGGAGAGAGGGCGAGAGACAGACAGAGAGAGAGAGAGAGGGAGAGAGAGAGAGAGAGGGAGAGAGAGAGAGAGAGGGAGGGAGGGAGGGAAGGAGGGAGCGCACCCTCAGGCCAGGGTTCGGTGATGGGTATCAGGTCTCCTGCACGCAGCCCCCTGGAGCTGGTCAGGATACATTTGGTGACAGCTGACAGAAGACACCAGCATGTAGTTTTCCATTGCCACTGCTGCCCCCCCCCCCCCCGAGCCTCAGATCTGCAAAGCTCCCTTCCTGCCCTGGCCAGCTTTGGCTTCTTTATTTCCCCAGGCTCCCACCTACCACAAGTGGGTGTTCAGCGAGGATGCCAGGTTTGCTTTGCCTTTTCCTCCCAACCAGACTGCAGTCCTGGACTCTGCTGCCACCACCAGGAGCGTGCCATGCCGGCCGGCCCGCTGGCCACTACAAGAGCCAATCAAAGGGGCTTTCTGGAGCCCTGGCTTCGGGTATGTGTGACCCCAGCGTGAGAGGGCAGGTCAGAGCCCGCACTCCAGCAAATCGACCCTTAAACTCCAAGTTAAATCCTCTCAGTTAAATCTACATTCCCTAATAACCTGGTGTGTGTGTGTGTGTGTGTGTGTGTGTGTGTGTGTGTGTGTGTGTGTGTGTGAATGCATGGGAAGGTCAGAGAACAACGTGGGTGAAGGGTCTTCCTCCATTGCTTTGCATCCTATTTTTCTTCACTTTGTTTTATGTGTGTGTTGGGGGTTGTATTTTGCCTGTATATATTTCTGTGTACCACATATGTTCTCCTTGTGGCCTCCTGTAGAGGCCAGAAGGGACCAGATCCCCTGGGACTAGAGTTAAAACTCGCTATGAGTCACTGTATTGGCTCTGGAAATGGAACCCGGGTCTTCTGGAAGAGCAGCCAGTGTTCTTAACCACTGAGCCATCTCTCCAGCCCCTCCACATTGTTTATTGACACAGGGTCACTCGCTGAACCTGGAGCTCTCAGATTCAACTAGCCTGGCAGGTCAGCAAGTTCCAGGTGCCTCCCCAGAACTGGGACTACAGATGGATTCTGCCGTGCCTGACGTTTTACATGTGTGCTGGAGAACTGAACTCCGGTCCTCATGCTTGCCTGCCAGTCGTTTTACCAACCGAGCCATCTCTGTAAGTCCCTCTCTCCTTCAACCTGGAGATGTGTTCACCAGGGGAACAAGAACTGGACACCCCAGGAATAGATTTTTGTAAGCATGGAAAGTCATTGAAAACACCGTGATGGAAAACAGACCGGTTTTGAGAAACTATTAGTCAGAGGTTACAATAAAGTTGGAGAGTGCAAATCCACTGTTGGCAGTATAGATGTAAAAAAGTTATTCTGTGTGTGCGTGTGCGCACATGCACGCAGCCTCTGGGCGTGGCTGAGATATGGGGTGCCTTTGGCCCTGTCCTTGCCGGGTCCCTGCCTCCTCAAAGCCTCAGGTGAGTTCCTTTCTTTGCTGAGCTGAACATCTTCTAGGTCTGGTATTGCCTACACCAGTGAACCAGGACCACTGCAAGCTGCCAAAGATGCTCTGAGACAAACTGAGACCCTAGCACCTGCTGCACGCAACAGAGTCCCAACAAGTATGTGAGCCAAGGGTACATCAGCCCCTGCAATGCCGAGGGTACCAGAGCAGAATACGGTTATAGAAGGAAATTAACGCACCTGGATAGCAAACCCTCTTTGAACCAAGGACGGCACAGCTTATCACAGAGGTCTGGAGTCATGCCCAATGGTGCATTTGCATCTACTGGGAATAGTCACCCCATCCTCCATGGAGAGAGCCCAGGGATGCTAACTAAAGACCTCTGGCAAGGCCACTAGGCCCACACAGACACTGGGCTTCCTGGGCATGGCAGGGGTCTTCTCTCTTCAGGTCAGCAGGGAATACCCCACAGGAACCCACCCTGCCTGGGCCATCCCTATCATGGTATGTCTACGTGACTTCTTGCCAGTGGCTCACTGAACAATTTCAATGAATAGAAGAATTGAATGCAGAAAAATGGGTGGTGGCCACAGGAGGGGGCCCTTTAGGGCCGTTTCAGTCACTCTGTGGCCTTTCTTCCAGGGAACACAAAATGCCCTTGCACCCATGACATCCCCTCGTGGGCAGAGGGCAGGTGTCAGGCTCGGGGACAGGGTCAGTGGGTGTCCCTCCTGAAATGGCAGTGTTTCTGGGAAGTGTGGCACAGCCAAGAGACATGGGAAGTCAGGGACCTGGCCACCCCAGGGCTCTCGTGCCTGGAGTCTGTTTCTCTCAAGCCAGCTCTAGAAGAGGTGCTGCTCTCACAGCAGACTGGGCAGAGGACGGACGGGTCTCACCCGATGCGAGGCATTAGTACCTCCCTCCTCAGGGCCAGCACAGCAACCCCCTGGTCCCTGGGTCCTGCCCCAGCTGGCTGAAGCCCTGCCCTTGCTCATCTCCCGACCTTCAGCCTGACATTCTGCTCCCTAGCCAGGTGAGGTCCTTGATGTCCAGGTGGCAGCTGCTACCCTCTCCCCAAGCTGGGGGACTGGAGCAGTGGTGATGGGAGGCAAATTTAGCCACTCCACGCAGGGCGGGGTATGCTATGTGAAATATGAAGCAGCTGCCTTCTCTTGCCTGGGCTGAGGCCATCAGCCACAGGACGGAACAGGGCTGGAGGAGGCTTAGCCCTCATCCCTCGGGTGACCCGGGGTCCCTGTATTTCTTGAGGGAGACAATAGCTAGCCAAACTTCCCATCCGTGTGTGCCAAGTCACCTGGCACCATGTGGGAACTCAGACCAGATCAAATGAAACCAACACTATAGCATGCCGACCCATGCCCCGTGTGACGACTTGAGCGCTTATATTACCTTTGTGAGTTCACTGCGTCGGTAGAGCGTGAGACTCTTAATCTCAGGGTCGTGGGTCTGAGCCCCACGTTGGACACCAGGCGATGCGTGAACTCACAGAGGTTATGTAAACAGAATTGTTAAGGGGTGCAATGGAAAGGACAAACTCACAAAATACAGAGTAAGGCTGAAGCTACTTCTGATCCCACGCAGGCTCTGCCGCCTGGGTCTCGGACCCCGCCAATCACGAGTCAGAGCAAGAAAGCAAGCACACTCTCATCTCAGGCCTCACTCAGCACCCCAGGCCACGCCCTAAGGTGCCGGTACCCAAATTTATTGCCAGAATAAATTCCTATATTAGAACTCAGTGTACAGAGAATAGTGGGTCTTGCATCTTATTTGAATAACCAGCCAACAGCCACAGAGGCTGGGTTACCCACTCAGAGCACTCAGTGCCTGCTTGTTTTCAAGGCCCTGCCCATACGCAGACATTCCCCTATCCTCGGCTGACCTATTCATATCTCCCTTCTGCCCCTATTTTCCCACCCACATGTGGGGCACATGGCATCCAGCCCCATCATTTCCTACCCTGACACTCAGCCCTGCTGGGCACATAAGCCGCATCCCTTCTGCTCTGTCCACACAGCCTACCTCCACCACTCTCCAGCTGTGTGAACCTGGGTGGATGGCATGCCCAACCCGAACCTCCATGTTCTCATCCGAAAAGGGATAATTGTGGGTTGCCATGGTCACCCCCACGAAGCATTGCTCAGGGTGATGGTCCTACACAGAGCAGGCACAGCAGAGTCACACTCCTGTACAGTGGGAGAGAATAAGTCAGGCCCTATTGTAAGCGAAAAGCACAGTGAGAGATGGCATCTGCGGACAGAGACAGGCCATTGATTTGGTCTCTGTCTCATCATGGCAACCTCAGTCTCTTCCCTGTTTGAGAGTGGTCCTAAGCACCGCCTCACTCACAGGACTGCTCAAAAAGTGAGTTGATTTCTATTGCATGGAAGCGGTGCGTCAGGGATAACTTAACTATGGGGGCGCAGAATGGATGACGCCAGTGAGTACACCAAAGGATGGGGGCCAGGGAGAAGGACCAGGAAGCCAGGTCTGGACTCCCATCCGTGTAGTGGGATCTCACCTTGCCGGTAAACTCTCGGTGGTGGCACACACCTTTAATCCCAGCACTCGGGGTGGGGGTGGACAGAGGCAGGTGGATCTCTGTGAGTTCGAGGCCAGCCTGGTCTACAAGTTCACTGGCAAGGCGAGATGCCTCTACACACTCTATGCCTCCAAGTTACAGTGGCTGGAAATAAGGCAGCAGGTGGGTTTGGAGGGTGGGGGTCAGATGTGCCGGATGGAGTGAGCTTCTCTGAAGGGCCAAGGGGGTGGGTGGGGCCATTCAAGGGAGCTTGCTGGTGTGACCCACCAGTGCCGCTGAGCAGACCTCCCTTGGCAGTGTGCAGCACTGACCCACAGGAAAAACTCCCAGCAAGTGCATGTGGGGAGAAGTGGGCGGCAAGACTGGTTCGTGCCAGCAAGGATGGAGCAAAAAGAAGATCAGGATCCAGTGGCCGCTGAGCACAGAGTAGGGCTCCTACTGAGGGGTAGCGGAGATGGGAGCCCGCAGTCATAGAGGGAGTCTGTCTAGACACCGTGTGTACAGGTCAACAGAACAAGTCTCAGGAGGCAGGTGCCGTCCTCACAGGAGTTGTCACAGACCCACCTCCCCTCATGGCTCCCCACCAAATCCCCCTGTCCTGAACCCATTTCTACTCTGGTCACGGTGGGCAAATGACCCCTTTGCCCTACTGGTCATCATCATTACGGGCCTGGGTTTGTTCAGAGAGGGTGGGCAGCTAGGCACACCATATTGCTGGTGTATACAGAGGTTGTGAGTCACAGAGAGAGGCCTCAGGAGGGCAGGTAGAGCTACCATGGACAGTGATGGGGACATGGGCAGAAATGATCTCCCGTGTGCTGTCACCCTGACCCTCAGACCTCTGGACTGACCAGCATCAAGACCTTCAACATCCTAATGCAGGCTGTCACACTATGCTTGAATGAATGGTCTGTGCAAAGCTTCTGGGAGATTTCTGGACAAGGTTGTTACCGAGGATCCAAGGTGGACAGCAGTTCTGCGTCTGTAGTTCAGCCCCTGCGGCCCAGCTTCCCTGTGGGTTTGGAGGTGGAAGGTGGCTTCCTGCATGTACTCTCTGTCCCACCCGCCTCTCCAAGAGACTCACCTGCTCCTGGAGAAAGTTCCAGGTGGCCTTTTAGCCTGGTAGAACCAGGTGCCAAACGTATTAGAACGTGTTTTCTCGACCACGAGGCTGCAAAGTCAGGCTTTGTAGTGCCTGATAGCAGAATCCTACTAGTCATCTGTAGGACCAGATGGCTGAGCAGCCTCACCTCTCTGGACAGCCCTGCCTCCCCACAAGTGTCATGACAGCTGCCGTAGGGGTAGAAGCCCATGTGTGTCCAGATACAATGCAGAGACAGGCCTGGCTGCAAGGACTCAGGCATTACGCTGGCTGCCCCGGTCACCTGGCAGAATGCACGCAGGCAGTGCTCTGGTCAGCCCAGGGTTCCATGAGTACTAGTCTGCAGGCAGGGGCAAAGGACCCTTTAAACGTCAGACCCCTGCCCACTTGCAATCTCTTTTGCTTTCTTTCCTCTCTCTCCTTTCGGTTGGCCACCAGCTACCCCCTCTTCTTCTCTCCCCTGTCTCCTCTTCTGTTCCCGGTGCCTCTGTGTCTTTTCTCTTCCCTTCTCCCTCACAGCCCTTACCCTGGGACCCCACTCACCTGGGGACCACTCACCCCACCCCTTCTCCAGCTTCTATTCCTGTAACTGTAACTAAAGAACAATATTTTGGTGCCGAAACTTAGTCAGGCCCTCCTCGAGAACTCGGCAGCCGTCTTCTGTCGTACGGCTAGCCAGAGGCGTTCGGGGACCCTGATTATGAACCAGCAGTCCACTTCCATCCACCCGTTCGCTGGAAATACCATCCCACACCAGCTACAATTCGGTAAGGTACCCTTTTTCATTGTAACATTTCCTTAGGGTCTGGTGCATTTCCTACGGGTGAGTTAAAATACCGTCCTCCCTGGGCAATATATCCGATTCCAGCTCCAAGCCTTCCTGCCTTCCTACTGCTGAGTCCTCAACTGCCTCAGATGTCCCCGGCAAAGTTTTCGAAAAAACGCTCTGCCATCCTTGCTTATCAGGCACCTGGCCCTTGGCCACATTCTTGAGCTGAGGAGTTCCAAGACTGATTGGCCAGTTTTTATTTCACCCATAGAAAATAAACCAGCCTAGTTATCCCCTAGAAAATAAATCAAATTGGCCACAATTACTCCCAGTGATCAGGTAGATGGAAGGAGTTACAATATACCCAAACTTCAATCTCTTTTCCCTAAACTTGTCTGTTTCTGTTCTCTTCCCACCACGCTAAAACTCTCTTGCCTGCTGCAGCTGCAACCCATCTCAGGGCGGGAACCTCCCTCCACCTGAAAATGTCCTGTTCCGCTAGGCATCCTGTGCTCCTGTTCAAATGCCTCACTCTCTTGTTTGTCCTATCTTGTTTCTTCTCTGTGCAGATGCCATTGGCTCACAGGGGGCTGGCTTGAGGCAGCATCTGCTCAAGATACCCTGAGAGATTTTCATTCTTCCCCATGAATGAGGTTTTCGGGTTTTGTGCCCTAGCGCCACTCATGCTGACCGGTGCATTCGTTTCTCAGACCCACGAGGGTCTCTGGGGTTTAATACCCTAGCACTGCCCTTAGACTGGTACATTCACTTCTCAGACCTACGGTGGTCTTTTTGGATGTAGTACCCCTTGGACTCCGGTGTCCTGTTAGTTTCTCAAATCCTTCTGCCTCACTCGTGCAGAGAAAAAAGCCAACAAAATTATATCTCAAAATTTTATGACTTCTGCCAGCATTTGGGAATGTGTTTATGGCAGCTGCCATCTTGACCACGTGGCCCAGCCTCACCCCACCTGGTTCTTCCCTCTGCTACACCAGCCACCTAGGTAGAGGGACGGTCCAGCTAGCTTCTGCCACCGACAGAACCTGTAATTCATTAACTTTTTGCCTTTTATTCTTTGTCTCTAATTTCTTTTTTCACTGGCTCTGTTTGTGGAATGGCGTGCCTCTCCAGGGCCAGGTAGGGCACACGGATCTCCTTTCTTATCACTGACAGTTTTAAGTCTACACTGTACCTTTAAATGTCCTGTCTGTTTCCCACGACAGACAGGGTACAAATCAGAGATCACACTCTGGTTCTTCTCATTTTTACCCAGTCCTGTTTGGTATATCTGTACATGTGATTTTAATATATCTGTACATGTGATTTAAATTTAACTTTATATGTAAATGTAAGCTAACTCTATATGCAACTTAAAGTCAACTGTACTAAGTCTCAAATATTTCTAGATTGTTATGTGTCTTTAAATGATGGTAAACATTTAAGGTTTTATATAAAGGTCTATTTCAAATTAACAAAATATTTATGCCACCCAGTCCTTCCTGTAAGCTGTTTATAAAGGTTAAGCTTCTATTACAAAAAGGAATTTTTTCCCTACTTCTTTGTCCTTTACAGGTGTAAATCTACCTACTAAATTAAAACCAGTTACAGTCAGGCTGGAGTAAAACATCCCTTCACAGACTCTCAGATTGGATCTGGTTTTCCAGACAGGTTAATTAATTACAGGGATAAAGCCTTACCTAGCCACCTATGTACTTAAGGCAAGAAACTAAAGACAATTTTTTTTTCCTACTGAGACACACTAAACAGTCAGACAGCCCTCAAATGCTCAGAGATCTAGAGAATATGGCATTTGAAATGTGTCATTAGAAAGTTTTTATAAGAGAGAGACAGGGCAGCTGCTGGCACCACCCATTTCCTCCAAGAAGACTGATGGACACTGAAGAAGCTCCACCCACAAAAGTGGCGAAGCTAGCCACTGAGAAATCCTGCCTTTCATCTCAACTGCTGCAAAGAATTCTAAGGACCGTGGACAAGAGGGCAGTGGAATTGACTTTCTCCACATTGTTTGGGCCAACGGTAGGTAAGTCTTCCAAAAGCTCCTAATCCAGAGGTCTCATGCCATCAGCAGAAGTCAGATATCCTTAAGGCCTCTGACTTCAACAACTGTGGAGGACCTGGGGTGGCTGTCCATGCAGCCAGTTAGTCTCTGTTACTCTCTAATCATTCAGGTAAAATTTGATCCTTCTCAAGAACTCTGATGCTTTTGACGACTGGTAGCTCTGTCAGCTAAAAGCAGCAGCCAAGGCTCCAACTGTAAACAAGTATTTTAAGGTTGCTACTGTTTATATTCTTAACATTAATCAATAAAGTTTTAATCCAACTCTGACAGAGTACTAAACACCATACTATGCCACTATACGATCATAACTATAACTACAAGCTCAAAATTAAGGTGCTTTTCATTGTGTTAAAAACCTGTCAGTTGTATAAATGTTAATTCTTTCAGCTAAATCGTTCCTAACATGAGTATGCTGCTAATGTGCCTATTATTTATATTTTCAGAAAAGTTCCAGGGAGCCAAACAGGTCAGATTCACTCCAAATAAATATCACTCGACTTTACTCAACCTTTCCCTGGTCACAGAACTCCCTTCTCTCACCTCCGGAACCCCTCTCTCATCTTACAATTCTCCCCTCATGTACCAGAACCAAAGAGGGAAAAAAACCTTTTTTCTAAACTTAACCTTGTCCTCTGCTCTGCCAACATCTTGCCAGGCCTCAAAAAGATGCCAGAGTCCCATTCTGTCAGGACTGCGATGAAACAACCAGCTAGCAGGATGTGGCAGCACCCCAGCTTTCTCAGATCCCCCAAAGATGATCAACGCCCTCAGGGTAGCAGGAAGCAGTCTTAAGAACTCAACGTCCTTATTCCCTAACCTGCCACGCCTAACTCCTCACCTTTTTACTAATAAGTAAAAGTGGAAATGTAAGGACTCAGGCATTACGCTGGCCTGCCCCTGTCACCTGGCAGAATGCACTCAGGCAGTGCCCTGGTCAGCCCAGGGTTCCATGAGTACTAGTCTGCAGGCAGGGGAAAAGGACCCCTTTAAAAGTCAGACCCCGCCCACTTATGCTCTCTTTTGCTTTCTCCTGTTTTGGGTTGTCCACCAGCTACCACCCTCCTCTTCTCTCCCCCTCTCTCTCCTTCTCTTCTATTCCAGGTGTCTCTTCCCTTCCCCCTCACTCCCCTTTCTAAATAAACTCCTCATTCAGGCTCTGTCTGCCTGGCGTGTTATTCCCTCCGCCTCGGTCACCCTCACCTGCTATGGAACCTGCTCTGCTCTCCCATGTGGTCCCTTACCTTAGGACCCCACCCACTTGGGACCCTCACCAGGGACCACTCACTCACCCACCCCTTCTCCAGCTTTTATTCTCATAACTGTAACTACAGAACAACACTGGCCATGTTGCTCAATGAGTGCACAGCTGTGCCTAATGAGCCCATGTGTTGGTGGCAGAACCATTTAGTGTGATCAAGTGGTCTTGCACGTCAGGGAAGGATGGGTGAACCCTGGAAAGGTATCTGCTGCCAAGCTTGATGACCCAAGATCACTCTCTGGTGGTGTGTTTGCATGCCTTCATACACATATACACACAAAAATAAGTATACCAGATTAAAGTAACAAAAAAGGAACTGTATCCTCATTTAGTCTTCGATCTGTTGCCAGTTAAGATTTTGGCACCCAGGTAAATATCACTGGTCGTGTGTGGCACAGCAGGGCCCTGTGTCCTCTTGCTGGTCCTGCTGGCATTCACTGTAGGCACAAGACCCTCACAGCACGAGAGAGACCAGCAACTCTCTCGTGCTTTCAGTGAATGCTAACAGGACCAGCAACTGAAATAACCAATCAGGTCAGAGATAACTCAAGACAACCAACCACGTGATGCATGCCCACAATCTGGGGAGACTGAGGCAGGAGGATCAGGACTGAAGGCCAGCCTGGAGTACAATGAAACCTAGGTTGGCTTGGACTACAGAAGGAGACCCTCCTGGCTTTAAAAATTGAAGGCAGACATCTCTCTTTCAAGCAATGTTCCAGCCATCTGGGCTCCAGGGCCAAGGCCAGGTCCTTTGGAAAAGATGATCATAAAACACAAGGGATGTGTCCCATGCATTCCCCCGGTACCCTGCTTCCCTACCCATCCTCTCTCAGCGCACCACACCTCAGGGGCCCATATGTATGCACACATGTGCATACTCACATGTTACTCTAACAATTTCTATATAGGATTTCCTCCATCTCATCCTGGTAGGACCCTATGTAACTTGCCTGTCCCAGGACACTCACCCCCTGGTGACACACAGGTCAGCAGCCCAAGTGGACAACAGCAGGAGCAGGGCCTGCTGAACCCCATCCACTGGCCACTCTCAGGCCAGCCTATAGATGGCCATGTGAGGGTCAGGAAGCCCAGGACAGGCTCAGGCTGAAAGAGGCTGAGGCTAGGCAGTGGAGAGGGAGCCAAGGAGAGCCAGTCAGTTCAGGGCAGCCTGCAGGACAAACATGGCCTCAGAGGTTCAGGGAGCTGCTTGGTGTCTCTTGGGCATGAAATAAAGAGAAGTCCAGGTGGTTCCAAGGAGTGAGGGATGCGGAGATGCCAGAAACAATTGTTTCCATCCTGACCAGCCATAGCCCAGGGTCCGCAGGGAGACCCTGAAGTCCATGCGGGACCGGTGACTTTCCAAAGTGCCACAGCACAAGGCCTTGTCCTGTCACAACTACAGACAGTGCCTCCTCAGGTTGCCTTGGCCACCAGCTTGCCTTTGGGGCATGTCTGCTCACACAGAGCCTTATTTCTGGGCTTCAGGTGAGAGTTAGTGGAGGGGGCCTTTGTACCCTGCGGGCACCATGAGGCTGTTGTCCTGTGAGGGAGGCTGGGGGACAGCAAGAAAACCCTACATTCAGAGCTGGGAGTCGATTAGAGCCCCTGCCTACCTTGGCTGAGCCTGGGCCCTGGGTGGGTCCGTGGACTTGGGTAGCGGTGGGTGCCGGAGGCCCCGTGGTTTGCAGGCGGGCAGTGGCAGGGCAGCGTCTCAGTTGCCTAGGTGATGACATTGGAGTTACAGGGAAGCTGGGAGGCCTGTGTGGCCAGCTCCAAGCCAATGGGTGGAGCCTGGCTGGGAGCCCTGGGTCTGGGGACCAGCTAGTAGGCTTACAGGTACTGTCCCAGCTTGTGTTCTTGACCCACACTCCTGGTGACCAATGTGAGGACGAGCTCCCATTACCTGGGAAACTTGAGCTGGGGAGGTAAAAATCACAGGGGGTAGTGTCTGCAATGTCTGCTCCCCCTGTTGATAATCCCAGGCACATAAACGAAGCCAGAAGATGGTATGATGACCCCATTTACATCTCAGTACCATCTCTCCCTCCTGTGAACAGTTCAGAATACGTTCTGTGAACCCTGACCTCTCAATAACACACCTCCATGTGTTGGCAGTAGCTAAGAACCTGTCCTTTTGAATGTTAGAAACCATGCCTTTATCCTGTTCATGCCGACACCAAACTCCTGTTGGGGTGGACCTAAAACAATGAGCAGCCAGATTGCTAAATTCAGAATATTTTTTCTTTTTTTTTTTTTCTTTTGGTTTTTCGATACAGGGTTTCTCTGTATTGCTTTGGAGCCTGTCCTGGAACTAGCTCTGTAGACCAGGCTGGCCTCAAACTCAGAGATCCACCTGCCTCTGCCTCCCGAGTGCTGGGATTAAAGGCATGTGCCACCAACGCCCAGTTAAATTCAGAATTCCTATCTCATGCTCTTAACCACTAGTCAAAAGACTTTGAAGGTAACCCTACTACACTCCTGGTGCAATACAGGTAACTATCGGTTACCACTGAAGCTTTGCAAAAGGAGACTCTGGGGATGGGGAGGTTCCCTTGTCTCCCCCAAACCTTTTGTCCTGATATGGGCTAACCCCTTGACTCTATCACTAGGAAAACAGCACACAGCTACGAGCACCAAAAATATTGATCTTGCTGGTAGTGTAGTGGCACACGCCTTTAACGCCAGCACTCGGGAGGCTGAGGCAGGTGCATCTCTGTGAGCGTGAGGCCAGCCTGATCTACACAGAGAGTTCCACACCAGCCAGGGCTGTCTCTAGGAGGCACACGGTTTCTAACATCCAGCAAAGATGTCTGCAGTAGCTTGATTGGTACAAGGAAGGAAACACCACCACCTTGGGCCTTACAAACATCCAGCAGAAGCTGACTGGGGAAGTTGAGGCAGTCAGTCATATTAGTCCCTGAGCTTTCAACGAATGAGCTTCCAGGCCTGAACTTCTCAACTTTCCATCCCACTGCAGCCATTTTTTTTAACGTTATAAAAATTTTATTATGAGTGTGCGCGTGTCAGTACATGCATGGTGTTGTCCCTTTGAAGCTTGAGTGCCCTGTTCCCTGAAACTGAAATTGCAGGTGGTTTTGAGCTCTCCAATGTGGGTACTGAGGACCAAAGTTGGGCCCCTTTAAAGGACAGTATCAAGTCAACGCCTAAGCCACCTCTCCAGTGCCCACTGCAAGCATTTTTATATGATAGGCTTTCCCCACAGTGCTCATGAAGAAGCCTGTCCTGTTCACACCTAGCATCTCAGGGAAAGTGACCTCATACGCCTGACCGCTAGAGATCTAAAAAGTTCCTTTAGGGCTGGGAGGCCGTAGAGCATGGGTATAAAGAAAGTAAATTGGGAGCTACTGTGGGAGGGGAGGTCTAGGTGAAGAGGGAGGGAATGGGTCGGGAAAATGAGGGTGTGTGATGGGGAGGGCTAACTGGATAAAGGGAATATAAAGAAACCGTTTGGAAAGCAAGATATGCCAAACTGTGCAATAGTGGCCAACTGTTTTGGGTGGTAAACAGCTGCCTTCTGAATTGACTCAGTTCTATCAACTCAAGACCCTGTCCACAGCAGGAGGGAGCTAAAAGCCGGTACTGTAAGCTCCCTTAACAGGCCAGGCCTGCAGAGGTAGAATACCAGTTATACCAGTGGGGGCATCTTTTTTTCCCTTCCTTCCTCCCTTCCTTCCTTCCTTCTTTCCTTCCTTCCTTCCTTCCTCCCTTCCTTCTTTCCTCCCTCCCTTCCTTCCTCCCTTCTTCCCTCCCTCCCTCCCCCCTCCTTCCTGTCTGTCTGTCTTTCTCTGCCACACACCCCTGTCCCCGCCCGGTACTAGAACTTGATATACAGATCAGGCTGGCCTCAGCCTCACAGAGATTCACCTGCCTCTCCCTCCTGAGTGCTGGCACTGAAGACATTCGCAGCCATGCCTGGTGAGAGCATATTTCTTACAGTTACCGAAACTGATAACAAAACCCCCTCCCATACTTCTGTGCTTATGCCCGAAGACACAAGCCCCTCCCAGCCTCAAGCAAAGATGCTTCTCCTTACAATAAACAGGGGTGAATACACAGATTCACGTGCCCCAGATACAGAGACGTGTCAGATATGGATCCGATCTTCAACAAGTTACCTATATCACCACCTCTAAGGCTCAGGGACACTGTTGGGGAGAGGGGAACCCAGAGTAGACTCAATCAACTACTGTAATCATTAACTTACCTCAACTGCATTTACCTCTACAGGTCCACACAAGACCAGCCCTGTCAGCAATCAGTCAGGGAAGGGAGGGGGCCTCAAGGGGCTCAGCCTTTTACCTCTGAACTATTGGCTATTGGTGGGTTCTGGGAGCTGGGGAACCATGTCTTTGGTTGTGTTCCCTGTGCTGGGTCCAATGGGCTCCGATAGATAGCTCTGAACTCACGGCCACTCAGTTGGCCTGCTTGTTTCTGATGGGTCACGGGTGAAAGTAGTTAATGCCCAAGGCATAGATATGTGAAGTTTTATAAGATTATAAAAATAAGGAAGTTCCCACATTGTCAAAAGCGACAAAGGTAAGCCGGTGGGTGGTGATTACAGCGAATGCAGGAAGCCGGAGTTCCACAAAGTGACAGTTTGGGAGCATAACCTGAGAGGGTGGCCCGGCTCTCCTGGCTAAAGCCAAGCCATACCCAGGGGTTGCTGGGGACCAACCCTCTTGTTTTCTGTGTGAAGATGTGTTGCTGTCCTTGTTAATAAAGAGCTGACTGGGCAGGAAGAGTTTGGGCGGAAGAGCCAGACTAGGAAGACGCTGGGAGGAAGAAGGGAGGAGCCTGAGAGTCTTAAGAACCAGACGGAGAGGAAGCAGGGCATGCAGAAAACGCGGTAACAAGCCTCGAGCCACGTGGTAGAACTTATATAAGAAATATGGGTCAATTTAAGCCATAGGAGCTGGTTAATAACAAGCCTGAACTATCTATCGGCTGAGCATTTATGATTAATGGTAAGTCTCTGTGTGCTTATCTGGGAGCTGGCCTGTGGTCCTGATGAAAAACTCCACCTACAAGTGGTCAAGTCTGAGCATTGTATGATAGGTGGCAGAACCTTTTGTAGGACGACAGGCCCTGGGCAAGAGACCCAGAAAGAGAAGGAGGTGGCTGAACACGTCTCATTACTGATCCTGCCTCCTGCATTCCTTTCTCTTTCCAGGGACCCAAGGCCCAGGATCTGGGGCATGTTTTACACACACACACACACACACACACACACACACACACACACACACACACACGGGGGTGGGTGCTTTTCTGGGTTCTCCGAGGATAGGCAAGGAGACAGCATCTGTACTACATGAACCCTTGCATTGAAGGACAAAGAATGGATGGGTGAGGGGGAGGATGGGTGGGTGAGGGGGAGGATGGGTGGATGAGGGGGAGGATGGGTGGATGAGGGGGAGGATGGGTGGGTGAGGGGGAGGATGGGTGGGTGAGGGGGAGGATGGGTGGATGAGGGGGAGGATGGGTGGATGAGGGGGAGGATGGATGGATGAGGGGGAGGATGGGTGGGTGAGGGGGAGGATGGGTGGATGAGGGGGAGGATGGGTGGATGAGGGGGAGGATGGGTGGGTGGATGAGGGGGAGGATGGGTGGATGAGGGGGAGGATGGATGGATGAGGGGGAGGATGGGTGGGTGAGGGGGAGGATGGGTGGGTGAGGGGGAGGATGGGTGGATGAGGGGGAGGATGGGTGGGTGGATGAGGGGGAGGATGGGTGGGTGAGGGGGAGGATGGGTGGATGAGGGGGAGGATGGGTGGATGAGGGGGAGGATGGATGAGTGGTTTGGTGGATGGGTGAGTGGGTGGCTCATAGCTCCATTTACATAAGAAATGACAGCCACTCTTAGCTCCAACAGAGACACCCACACCATGCTGACATGGCAATGGTCAGGGCCCCCAAAGCCCTGGTGTCAATATTTACTCACTTCTGAGACTGAGGGCTGCCCTGAGTGGGCCCTACTTCTGTTCAGTAAGACAGAAGACACGCCTGTCAGAGGTCAGAGACCGTCCTGGCTGACAGCCAAGGCCAGGGAGGCTGGCAGATGGAGGCACAATTAAGATACCTGCCCTCCCTACGTGCTTGACTGCCAGAGGACTCCTCCTTTGCCTCATCTGAGTCTTCAGTCCTGGCTGTCAGCGCCCCACCCCAGAATTACAATTCCTGAGAGCACATAGGCGTTAAACAAAGGACAGGGTGGATGCCCTATGCTGGTGCCGTTCATTTCGCATGGATTCCAGTATTCACGCATATTGGTAGTGAAACTGTCACATCAATACAATGAAGTGGTGATATCTTGTTTGTATAACAAATGAAGCTTTCCTGAATGAAGGTCAGAGGGTGGAGCTAGCCATTAGCTAACGAGAGAGATCTGGAGGTCTTGCATGCTACAACTACCCCTGTTTACTGATGGGGAGGTGGAGGGATTGCTTTATTGAACATATAGCGGATGACTGGGACAATGCCCACCTCACCATCTGCCCTGACAGAACATTCTCTGGGCTTCTGCTTTCACAGACGGCTGACCTGGGTCCTAAACACAATCTTGGCCAAACCTTTGCGCCTTCCAGTGCCTTTGGTTGTGTTATCCATGTCCTCCCCAGGATAAAGGGAGTGGCCTCAGAGAGCTGTCACTAGAGCATCACTAGAAGTCACCCTCCTTGCTGAAGTTTCTGATGGCCCCTCGAGTGGGCAGATCCAGTGACAGCCCCTCCTGCCCCACTACAAGACCTGCTCCTATCCGACCCTGAACAGTACAAAGCATGTCCTTGGAACACTGGCTTCTGTGTTCCCCAGGGGGTGTCTTATGCTGTGGCAGGCTCAGTGACCTCCACATGACTCAAGAGGCCTGCAGTCTGCAG
Organism: Phodopus roborovskii; assembly: GCF_943737965.1. NCBI lineage: Eukaryota > Metazoa > Chordata > Mammalia > Rodentia > Cricetidae > Phodopus > Phodopus roborovskii. The sequence goes on from NW_026126646.1 coordinate 5,589,878, forward strand.
GATAGACACCTCAGCTTCAAACCGATACCACTGAGCTTACAAAGCTTGGGTCCTCTAGCCCCACAAAAGGGTCCAGTAGACAGCAGGCACCCAACAGTGAGCAAAAGGTGAATGTTTTCATGGTGATTTTGTGGGTAGATAGATGGACAGACGGAAAGATGGATGAATGGATAGATGGATGGACAGGGTGGGGTAGATGGTATGAACAAACGGATGGAGCCACAGTGGGTGGATAGAAAAATGAATGGACGACAGTGGATAGATGGATGGGAGGGTGGGATGGATCCATGACAGGTAGGTGGGTGGGTAAACAAGTCGTAAATGCAACACTTTTTTTTTTTTTTTTTTTTTTTTTGACCAGCTCCACAATACTGTTCTGAATTTAGACATTCAGGCAGCTCACAAGCCAATGACTTGTTCCTGCTCTGGCAAAGCTGGCTGGGGGGGGGGGCTGTTCTTATCAGGCCCTTGGTGGGCTTATAATACATGTTGGTGCAGAACTGGTGGACTTGGAGATAGGTGGAGGAAATAAGTTCTCCTTTGCAATCCGGAACTTACTGTTTGGTGTGAGTTTGGATCCACGTAAGAACCATGGTAATCCAGACAGTGTGAGGTAATATACATGGCTCAAGTACTATGCTATTTGTCTAAATGGATTATCTGGAAACTACTAACCCTTGTGCAGGTTAGGTGCCAGCCAGGGTTTGGGAGTGAGGCCAGTAACCCAGAGTTAATCCAGACTATAAAATGTCACTCTGGCCGAAGGAGGGCTCATCTAAGTCCCAACGAAACCTGACCCCTCACCGACACACCAGGAGAAACCATGGCTACCACTCACCCTGTCCCTATGAGGAGATTTGGTCAGACTTCACTAGCAGCTTCTCGAATGGGAGACATTTCTTCCCTGATGACAACGGGGCTTGGAAAGTTTGACCCACCACTCAGAAGTGGGATGCTCCCACCATAACTTTTATAACCCTTCTGACATTTTTTTATTATTCTATTAGGTAGCCCACATGTAAATTTGACTCAAAACTCAAAGAATTCAAAAACACCGCATAGGGCGGGGGGGGGGGCGGGGGGACAGAAAGAGAGCCCCGGGAGGTGACTCAGCAGTCAAGGGCACACGTACACTTGGGAGTTTGGTTCCCAGCACCCGCACCAGGCAGCTCACAACTGCCCGTACCTGCAGCTCCAAGGGGATCCAAGGTTTCTGGCCTTCTTGGGCACCTACACTCATATGCACATACCCATACATACACACATATGCGTAATTTAAAATAACAATAAAAAAGAAGGAAACACAGGGAGTTTTCATTACAACCAAGAAAAGGACGGCAGTTGGCACCTCGCAGTTCTGGTGTCTCCAAAAATGACTCATGTGTCAGATAGGGGCAAACTTAAAGAAACAGCCATGCCTTCCAGGTGGTTCACAGGCATTGACTCAAAGGAGGCTGTACTGACTCAAATGTGTTTTGCATACAAAGTGGCACATTTTTAGTACCAGGAAAGGACCCTGTCTGTAGCTCTCTTGTTCTTAAAGTCCCATCTATCACACAAAGCTTGGGCAATGTTCTTGGAATTAACTCTGACCTCAATCTTCCCATGGTCTACCTCACGATTTTTATCCCAATCTATCATTTTCACATTAATCCAATTAGCGCCCTGTTTACCGATGCCTCATTTTTTAATTTGCAGCTTCACTCTATAAGCTCAGGGACGCTTTCACAACCTCGACTCTCCTCCCTCATTACTGCCAAATAATTAGTCAAGGAGGTGTCCCTGATCAAAAATTAAGGGCCCAGAAGCAAGCTGGAGCATGTCTCCCTCCACAAGAAAAGAAGCGACCGGAGGCTGCTGCAATTACAAAAGCTTGTTGATGGTAGTTGACCAAGGATGTTCGGTGGTGGCGGGAAGGAGGGGGGCCCACATCGTCTGATCCAAGTCTTGTGGATCAAGGAGGCACTGTCTCTATCTTGCACGACAATCCCTGGCAGAGGCTCCTTCTCTAGCATGGTGTCTGACTCTGGTCTATATCGTGTGGTAGGATCCCAGGGACCCCAAAGAATGGAGGCTTGGTAAAAGAGTGATGGGATTGGCTGCTTATCGCTCATGGTCTGGACAGCACAAATAACAGGAAGTACCCTCACCTTCCCTTTGTGGCCCTACAGCATCTAGCAAGGGCTGCTGGGATTTCCACAGAAGAGAGACCCTACTCTAGTGTAAGCCCCTGTCTCTGCCGCTGGTGAGATGCCCTGAAGATTCTGGATGTCCTCTCCCCGACCTTGGCACCTGGGTTGCTCTCCCTGATTCCCACAAGGGCCAGGGATTCTATAGGTCAGCTGAGCTGAGTGTTGCCAGAGGTGTTTCTCTAGCAGGGCAACCTCCACCTGGAAAGTGGACATGGCTGGGTGAGCCTGGAGGTCTCAAAATCCAAGTACCCAGGTTTAAGCTAAATCCAGAGGAGGGGACAGCTTGGAAATCACTTCTAAAGTCCAGGATATGGTACAGGATGGAAGGGTGGCGCTTCCTTGCCCTCTGTGGAGGACCAACCGAAAGGTGTGTACCCTGCATACCGCCCCATGAGGAAGGGCCCTGTGCCTAATTAGCACAGCTTCCCCAGACACCCCCTCCCAGGGATGGCAACTTCTCTGAGCAGCAGGTGAACAATTACGAGTCCCTACTATCCCCATGGGAGGGATCTGGCATCTGCCACTGGGCAGGGACATTGGGACAGCTTTTCTTAGATACAGCAACCCTGAGCAGACTGACAAAGCCTGTCCTTGCAGGGTTCCTGCGCAGGCCCTGTCACTGGTTGGCAAGAAGCTGGGGTAATGGAGAGGGTGACTTGCAAGGAACCTCTGCTGGAGCTGATTGCAGAGAGGCTGTGCAAACGTTCTTGGGTAACTGGTATTCCTGCATTGCCCCTGCCAGGGGTTCTCAGGTGTGGTCCAGGACGGCTCGGGAAAGATCCCAAGAGGGATGAAGCCTCGGCTTCCCCAAAGAGCCTGGTGTGGGGCAGGTGGGTGACTCGTGACTCCCAGGGTGGAACTCGGGACATCCTAGCTCAACACATCACACAGTAACATGTAAGAAAACAGCAGAAGTAGGAAGACCATGCTTTCTGCCCCTCAGCCTTCCCCCCTGCAGAAGTCCATCGATAAATGAGACTTCATGAAATGCAACAAAAGATTTCGTACAGGAAAAGAAACAGCCGCTTGAGCAAAGAGACAGCTCAGAATGAGAGGAAGTTTTTGCTGGCTACATATCTGGCAGGGGATTGATAATCTAGAATATACAGAGGGTCTGGAGAGCAGTTCCAGGGGAGCGAGGTCCAGCTCACAGCACCCACATGGTGGCTCATGTTCCAGGGTACCTAACGCTTTCTTCTGGCCTCCGTGGGCACCAGGCACACATGTGGTACACAGACATATGTGCACGCAAAATATCTACCCATAAAATTATAGAATATACAAAGAACTCAAAACACTAAACACAGGGGCTGCAGAGAGGTCCATCAGGCAAAAGGCATTACTGCTGTCTCATACAACCTGGGTTCAAGTCCTAGAACCTGTATCAGGTGACTTACAACTGCCCATATCTCTAGATCCAGGGAGTTTGACACCTTCTGGTCTGTTTGGGTTCCTTCACACATGTGTTACACATATGTACACTCAGGAACACATGAATATACATACATAAAAATAAAGCAAGTAACCAGGCGACACCTTTAACCCCAGTACTCAGGGGGCAGAGGCAGTCAGATCTCTGTGAGTTCAAGGCCAGCCTGGTCTACAGAGTGAGTTCCAGGACTGCCAGGGCTACACAGGGAAACTCTGCGTTAAAAAAAAAACCAAACAAGTAAGTAAGTAAATAAATAAATAATGAAACAAAGCAAATATGTTTAAAAAAAAACTAAATATACACACAATCATACAACTCAATTTTTTTGTTTTTTTTTTTAAAAAAAAAAAAAATGAACCAATGAAATGAGAAGGCAATCCTCAGAAGGAGAAATACAGACGTTTAATAACCAGAGAAATGCAAATCAAAACTATAGCGGAGTTCTATCTTATTACCCATTCAAAAACAAACAAACAACAACAACAAATGCTGGCGAGGATGTGGATGGAAGAGAGCCAGAGGGAGGCAGACCAGTTCAGCTGCTTTAGACTCAATATGGAAGGTCATTAGAAATGGATTCCCCACATGGCCCATGTGTACCATTCCTGGGCGTCCAAAGACGCCGGTCAGACACCTGAATATTGGTCCGCACTATAGCAATAGTTCTGAGAGCTAGTTCCCCAGCTGCAGAGGAACGGATGAAGAAAATGTGGCAAATAGGATGGAATTCTTTTCCAGCCGTAGAGAATGAGAAAGCCATGTCATGTCCATGAAACTAGAAGCAACTGGAAATGACCACATTAAGTGAATTAAGCCAGGCTCAGCCAAATAAACATCCTGTGTTTTCTCTCACACGTGGTGCCTACATTTTTCCATATGTGCATAAAATTACATATGTATATGTTACAAGAAGGTAGGAATAAGTTGCTAAAGAGGACTAATAAGAGAGGAGAGGGGGGAGGGGGAAAGCATGGGGTACACTCACTGTACGACACAAGCATGTACAAGAATGTTCTTGTCAAACACAGTACTGCACACAATGAATATATACAATTAAATCTTTCATAGAGAATTCTCAGCCTGACCCTGAATAGCATAAGATCTTCTGCGCCCTGTTGTGGAGGACACGAACCCACAGGGAGGTAGCACCCTCATTATTGGACTGGCTTATTCCTATTCTACCCTTTGTCCTCTAACCAGTTCAGATGGGAAGGCTCCCTCTAACACACACACACACACACACACACACACGGGAGAAAGATACTCAGGTCTCCATCTCCTTTCTGTCTTCATCTCTGAAGTCCCCAGTGTCCAATAAAACTAGTGTTGAGAGGCTGGAGAGACGGCTCAGCAGTTAAAATTGCTCACTGCTCTAGCGAAAGATCAGAGTTCAGTTTTTCTCATCCACACAGTGGCTTCTAATTATTTTTTGTAACTCCAGTTCCAGAAGATCCAACGCCCTCTTCTGGCCTCCATGGGCGCGCTCGCGCGCGCACACACACACACACACACACACACACACACACACACACACACACTGCACATACATAAATGCAAGTAAAAACTCATACACATGAAATTTTTAAAATTGTACTTAAAAATTAGCATCTGGTGTCAGCTCAATCATGAACTCTCCTGTTGAGACCCTGTCCTTTCTCATTATTCTTACTGAGTACCTGCCAGGTGAGTGCTGTATCACAGAAGCATATCCCAAACCCTATGGAGTCAACCAGGATGGGTTTGAACTCATTTTGCTGCCATGATGGCTTTAAGCTTTTGATCCTCCCGTGTCCGCCTCCCCAGTGGTTGGGATCACAGCCCAGGCCTGAATCCATCAGTCTTTTATGACAGCAACCTCACAATACTCATGGGAGGAGCTCTCCCACCCCAGGCTCCATCCTCTTAGTTGCTGTGGGAACCTCCAGCCCCTGTAAATGGATGAAACAAAGAATATTGCTGCCAAGAGAATGAAGCAACAGCCCTTCTTGTCAGCAGTTACACTGGAGAAAGCATCATGCAAATACTCTAGCCATACTGTCATTTACCCTTGTACCCAAAGCACACTGGGAAATCAGAGGTACTTTCTTTGTAGAAGAGGGGGTTTTGCAGTGAACCCACAGAAGGTCCTAAAATGCCAGGTGTCACCACCCTAGGCCCCGCCCACCCTTTAGTCTGTTGAAGTCTGCCCTGGGCCAGTAACACCCTGCCCTGGCTGTTGGTAAGGTGGGCCCAGCACCACAACTCCATCGCTTCTGTCACAGTTCTCAGTCTACACTGAGATGCAGGACACATAACCCCTAGACATGACTGCGGATTCCAGAACATACCTGTTGGGCACCCTTAGTGTGTCCAGGTAGTGACGTTGAGACCTCAGATCCACAGTGGCACTGAGGAGTTGCTCTGTGTAGGAGCAGATGGCCCAGCGCTGAAGGACACACACATTAGGAAAGGGTCCAAAGTCATGTCTGGGGCTGGGGACATGGATGGGGCTGGGGCACGACTTGGGCTGTGTCACTGAAGCACTTGTTGTATGCATGGGGACCCGCTTATGGTCCCCAGAACTCACGTTTTAAAAGTGGGGTGTGAGTGGTCATTTGCAGCCAAGCCTGAAATTTGAGTTTGAAACCCAGACGCCACACGGTAGAAGGAGGGATCCAACTCCCACAAACTGTCCTCTAACCACCATGGGCATGCTCTGGCATGTGCGTACCCACAGATGCAAAATACCAATAAAATAATAAATGCACTAAAACTCAATAAGAGAGCATTGGTATCTTTAAAAACAAAATCAGGCATGATTGTATGTACTTGTCACACCAGTTCTGGGAAGGTGGAGATGGAGAGGTCCCTGGGGCCCCTTGGAGACATTCAGGTGAGAGGCTCTATCTCAAATAAAAAGGTAGATGCCACCCAAGGAGCAACATCCAGAGTTGACCTCTGGCCCCTACACACACACACACACACACACACACACACACACACACACACACATTGTTGTATTTGTACATTCCTCACCTACTCCCCCTCACATTCTCACACAGGCTTCTGCTACCCATAGGCCCCTTTCTGGGGCCCAACATGAGCCACCTTTACCTGTGGAACAACAATACACATGGATAGGTACAGCTAAAACTGTTTCCCCCTAGATCCTATCTGGTGTAATCTTTCCCCTCTATGCTTTAGTGACTGGAGAGGGGCCTCAGTGGCTGGGACCTGCTTCCTCTGGGACTATATATAACAGCAGCTGTGGGATTTGGAACCCTAACATGAAGCCAGCCATAGGTAAGAGGTCTAGCTGAGACACACTCCCCACCCCAGTTCTGGTAGAAGTAAGAACAGAAAAGGTCTTTACCTTTTGAGATTCTCGCAGCAGAGGGGAGCCTGTGGGAAATGTTCTCATACAGAGACCCTGCTGGCCTTTTAGGGAAGCGGGAGATGGAGCCCTGGCCTCTGGGCATACCAGATGAGTTTGTACCACCGAGCCCTGGGATCCATCGATCGAATCTGTTGGTGTGAGGATGCTGGTTTCTATCCCTCTCTCCCACTTCTTCATGTCATTTGTGGGAAGAGTAGAATCTCAGGCAGGATACAGACCCTGGCCTTGAAAGCCCACTGTCTACTGCTTCCTAGGTTAGTGACCTAAGGGTCCTGGTGTCTGCATAGAACAGCTTTGTTATGGGTCAAATCAGATGAGACCCTCCCTTAGTTTGTCCTGAGTCTTGAGAATCTGGCTCTGTGACTGGTAGCCACTCTCTCCCTCTCTCAGCTGGGAGCTTTGCACTGGCCTGCATCAGACAAGCTCAATGGCTCAACCGCGGCCCCAGATCTCCATAGATTCTACATAAACAAGAGGCCCAGGTCCATGAGTGGCCTCTCTGTCTTCCCTCGTCCTCCATGTATGGTCAGTGCGGTGCCTTCCGACAGCAACTGTCCTACATCCCTCACTCAATAGCAAATGGGGACTGAGCCCATATTCCTCTGGAGACTGGAGAGTTTGTTGGCATGGTCTCTACCCACCTGTCTAAAAGTGAACTCGGGGCCTCCAGGAGCTGTAGGTCTCACAGCCCAGTTTGAACATGACTCTTTTATACTCATGGTTGTCACAAAAGTCTTACTAAAAATCTTGAGTTACCAACACCAGGGTGTGTGTGTGTGTGTGTGTGTGTGTTGTGTTTAAAATGAAGAATGGAGGATGGGGGGGGGGGAGACTCAGAACTTAAAGAAACACTTTCGATTTGACTGGCTGGAAGCTGATAATAAAATACTTGAAAGGATTTTTTATTTTCAGAACTCTGTTATCAGAAGTTGGCCTCGTGGAAGCCTGAGACTCGAAGCCTGGTAGAACTGTCTCTTGTGAGACGAAGCAAGCACCTGGGGCTGTGAACAAAAGCTTAAAATTCTGAGGCATGGGTCACTCCAGAGGCCAAGGCAGGAGTCTCGTGACCACCAGGCCACCATGGGTTGCACACAGAGACCTTGCCCCCAACAACAGGAAGCAGCCCCAAAGCTCACTGTTCATCTTAGGGTGCTTGAGTACTAGAAAAGAGGACACTGGAGGGAGCTGGGCATGCTCAGGAAAAAGGAGGCAAAGAGGACTCTTCCAAGAGATTCATGATAGTCAAGCGTGCCCCCCATAGTCCCTTAGAGAGACTTGTATTCTTTCTTTGGACCTTTGAGAAGTGAACTTTCTTCTCTAGCTCATCTGAGGACCATACCTTGGAAGTACAGCTTTCAGAGATGATTTTTTTCAGGAGAAAAAGAAGCTGTTGTAAAACTTATAAAGGAACTGGAGAGATGGCTCAGTGGCCAAGAGTGGCTACTGTCCACAGCTCCTGTACCTCCTGTATCTCCATCTCTAGTTTCAGGTGATCTGATGCCCTCCCTGGCCTCTTTGAGAAACTGTACCCATGTGTACATATTCATACACAGACACATAATCAAAAATAAAGTAAAATGTAATTGGCAAAGGACATAGTGGTGCATGTCTCTAATCTCAGCATTTGGTATCCTGGAATTCAGAGGCACAGGAGTTCCAGGCCAGCCTGGGCTACACAATGAGACTTCATCTCAAAGACAGAAACAACAACAATAGCAGAAAAATTTGGCAAATGAAAAATCTTAAATCTTCCCTTATCCACAGTCTGAATAGAAAATTTCTAATGAGCTATTAATCTTAATTTATTCCATCTACTCAAGACATAAACTAGGTCTGTGTATAACTGCCAGGTTTCAAACCTCAACATGGGGTCAACATGATGGCTTAGCAGGTAAAGGTACTTGCCATCAAGCCTGACAATCTGAGTTCAATCCCCAGGACCCACAGGTTAGAATGAGAGACCCAAGTCTTGCACATGGCACAAAAAAAAAAAAAAAAAAAAAGTAAAATTGGAACAATTAAAGAAAACAATTCAGCACTCTGCATGCTATGGACATATGGTTATTACATATATGTGATGTTTTTCTAGCTCCAGATAGTGTTGCCAAAATGTATCTGGAAGAAGTCTGTTTAATTGCTTATATAAAGTAAGTATTCCTAAAGCTCTAAAACAGATACACATTAACTCAAAAGTTTTCTCTGTCCACATGAACTGCAACAATCTTTGGTAAATAAATCTAGCTCAAGTTTGCTGGTTTAATTTAAATGCACATATCTTCCAAGCTGCCCATACCAAAAATGAGGCAGATACACAACTGCTTTCTTCCTGGTTTACTGGCCATCTTTGTTCCTAGCCCAGGACAGGTAACCTTGTAGCAATTCAGGGGCTAACTAGTTTGTGGCAGTGCCTGTAACTCTAGCACCAGGGGACCTGTGGCACCCCCTCTGGCTTATACTGGTACTGACATGCAGACACACACATACCTACATGCGCGTGCGTGTACACACACACACACACACACACACACACACACACACACAAATAAAACAAATAAAATTTTAAAATAAAATAGACATTTTAAAACAGGAATCACCCATAAAATTTCTCCTGGAGCTTTTATAATTTAAGCACAGTTGTTAGACAAAGCAAAAGTAAATAGATCTCAGAAAAATAAAACTATAAGCAAAGTCTCCCACAATAATTAGAAATCATAACATGTCTCCTTCTAAAATAGCTGCGCAAGTCTTTAAAAGTGTTTTTGGAGTTACTTTAAAAATCATTTTATGTGCATGACCGTTTTGCCTGCATGTATTTATGTGTACCATGTGTGTTTCTGGTGTCATGTCTGGTCCACTGGCATAGAGGTTATGGATGGTGATAAGCCACCATGTCAGTGCTAAGGACCAAACCCAGGTCCTCTGAAACAGCAGCCAATAAGAATGTTTTGTGCCTGCTGTGGTATAACCCTTTTGTATACTGTATATATTTGTCAATTGAACCCATTTAATAAAAAGCTGACTGGCCAGTAGTCAGACAGGAAGTACAGTTAGGACAACCAAACTAAGTATGCTAGGATGAAAAGGGGCAGAGTCTCGGGAGATGCAAGAAGATGCAGAGGAAGCAGGACATGTAGAAAACGAGGTAATAAGCCATGAGCCACAGGGCAGAGGGCAGGTAATGAGTTGATCTAAATGTAAGAGTTAGCTAGTAACATGCCTGAGCTATCAGCAGGGCATTTATGATATATATATCTCCGTGTCAGTTATTTGGAAACTGGCAGGTTGGAAAGAAAAGTCTGCCTATATGCACCATTCCAGAAAAATGGACAAGTTGCCTTGAAGAAATGCCTACATGTGCATTCCCACATTTGCTATCCATGAGTAGAATGCTGGTGTGAAACCTCACTGTTGTTTACCTCTGTTTTCTTCTGGAAGCTGGAATTACTGAGACTTAAAATTCCTCAGAGTGTGTGTTTAAGACCAGTGGGAACTGCAAGGGAACCCACTCTGTAGAGGCTGGTGCAGGGACATCTTGTGGTAAGGAAAGTCAGAGGTCCGAGGGAAAGAACTCATTTAGTTTGAAGGTTAATTCGAAAAATAGCTCCAGAGGGAAAAGAAGGAAGGGAGGGGAAGGAGAGGGGCTGGGAAAGGGAGGAAGGAAAAAACAAAACTACCCTGATGTAAAAAGAAGGAAAGAGATGACAGGCACAGAGAATCTTGGGTGGTCAAGTTAACTATTGTCTTGGCTGGGGTTTCTACTGCTGGGCCAAAGCAACTTGGGAAGGAAAGGGTTTGTTTCATCTTACAGCTTGTGTTCCGTCATCGGGGAAGTCCCTGGAGGCAGGAACAGAAGCAGAGGCCATGGAGGAAGTTGCTTATTGGCTTGCTCCCCATGGCTCATTGGTCACCTGCCCACAAATGGCACTGTCCCCAGTGAGCTGAGCCCCTTCACATCAGTCACAAATCACGAATATGCCCCACAGGTTTGCCCACAGTCATGGCAACAAATGTCTGCAATCCTGGCACTAGGGAGCAGAGACAGACAGTAAAAATGTCAGTCAGTGAAATGGGAGACAAGAATCCCATGGACTGTTAGAATGTGCTTTATTTATACATTCATAACTGGAGATGAGAAAATATGCGTAGGCATTAAGTTCACACCACTCCTAATTCTAGTCATCTGGTCTCAAAGAGTCCTTTCAACAGAGTGCTCCATGCAGGGTACTAGGGTGTGGTGACTCTGTCTTACATTCACTAGGCTGCTTAGCCGACACCACCTACAGTGGAGAGAACCACCCAGAAGCCCCTATCCTGGACTGTTCGTCAGATCTGGGATCTCAGCTCCTGCAGTGTGAAGACATGGAACTCCAGGCCCCTTGGATTACACACTACAGCCTCTTTTGCCTCAGCTGTAAATGAGTGTAACTGCAGTACCCATGTCAAGGGGACATTGGAGAATTACAGGCAAAAGCAAAATCCAAACGTATTTAGCCTAATACCAGAACACAGCCATTAGGCACTAGGCACTAATTCCTGAGGCTACTTCATAAGCAGCACTTTTGCTAAGCAATTCTTTCTTCTTTGGTCCTCCCCTGTGGAGCAGCAAGCTCAGGAAAAGCAAACTTTTAAAGAGAAAGTGTCGGCAAAGGCAGACAGACTACAAGGTTGCCCTCAAGGTGGGGGCAGCAAGAGGACATGCCTGGCTCCCAGCTGTCTGTAGCCAGGCTAAACAACAACATGTATCTGTTAAACTTCTTGCTGCATATTCAGACAGAAACAAGGCTGAGTGATCTGGGTTATAGGAGTTTCTGTCACAGAATTGTTCATCACGGTTTCTTCTCTGATGTTGAAGTAGAGTTTGGTATTGATAACATTTCAAAATACCAGCTTAGTCTTGGATGAACTGGACTCTAAAGGCCATCTCAAACGCTGAATTGTTAGAAGTTTTGAGGATTTATCTATTTTTTTTCTTTTTATGAACACCATTCACCATGTACACAGCCATTTATGTTTGCTTCGGGGATAGTAAATTGCCCTTGACAGGAACTGTCTCCCACTGAGATGGACATGTGGCAGTATTAAACGCAATGACGAAAACGGTTTTACTTTGGAGTTGTAGGGTCTCTCCTGGGGCCTCCTTGAAGCTCCCTCAGCCCTCAGTCTCCCTCTTCATCTCTACTTTGGCTGCCCTCCTTTGAATCTGTCAGCACTGCAAGTCCATTCCAGAACCTGGGTTGGGCACACTCTATAAATAAACGTAACACAGAAGCATCTTTACCACAGGACCTACTCCTGACAGATGCCACCAGCCTGCACCCAGCCCCGAGCAGAGGCAGATTCCTGCCTTGCTGCCACCATCTCTCCAAAACCAGGAAACTGTCCCTCTCCTTGGGGCTAGAGTCAAAATATAGGACCAAAAGCCACACATTTGGGGGCCGCTTGGTGGATATCGACTTTCTCTCAAGCACCTTGGCTATAGCACCATGGCTACTTTTCTCCAAACCCTTTGAGAAAGGCACTGTTATGACTCTGTTTTGCAGATGGGTAAACGGAGGTTCCTAAGGGTTAGGTAACTTGCCCCAGACTATTTTCAAATGAGGTGCCCACTGGAATAGGCTGGCCATGCCTGCTCCATAGAGTCTTCACCGGAAGAACCATATGCTTAGCATCCCACAGCTGCCTGTGCTGGATAGACAGTCTTCCACTTAGGCCCACCAGTAGCCCAAGCCCACCAGACTAGTAGGAATGCAACATCTTTGAAGCTGCTTATCTTGTTTTTAAAACTGCATACACAATCCATACATTCATGGATGACAACACTTCAAATACTTCCCTCTTGTCCACAAAGTAATGTTTTAATTTTTTTCATTGAATAATTCAGAAGATGGAGGTTTTTTTTTGGGGGGGGTCGTTGTTTACAACACACCAAGAATTTGTGATGCATTTTGTCTCTTTTGATTTTCTCCCAAAGCTAATCATCCGCAAACAGCAACAACAAAAACCAAAATGTCAGCCAGGCTCACAAGTAAAGGTGTTTGCTACCTAGCCTGGATATTTGAGTTAATGCCCCAAGACTGGCATGATGGGAAAAGGGAAGTCATCCTCTGACCAGTGAGTGCACTGAGACACAAACATACACAGTTTAATTTTTAAGTGAAGGAAAACAACAAGAGCAACCTTCCCCAGATAGTGTTGCGACCCAGGTCCCAAGTGTCCACTTAATTAATAAACAGACCACAGTACACATAGGGAACCAAGTGTCCTTAGGGCCAGAAGTCAGCAGTATTTTCCTGACTTTCCCCCTCCCACCTGTGAATGTACATGAACAGGCGCTTACAGATGTGCTCACATCTTAAGCGTGAGAAGGTCACAACAGTTGCCCAGGTCAGAAGTACTTGACCTGATCTGAACAGGAGAGAGCTCGGTTAGCCCGGATTCTCTACCTAGAGGACCAGCGAGGCAGGTGAGACACCACAGTAAACTCAACACAGGGAAGGCAGCAACCCCCAGGTAACCCATGTCTTGGGGCCAGCTTAGATTGGTTCTAGCTGGCCTTGCTCTCTCATAGTCTGCTTCAGGGTAGGATACCCATGCACCTCCCAACTTCCACTAGCATAGACCTAAGCCCTAGCATCTCCAGGGATGGTGATCACCTGAGACCTATGGTGCACAGGGTGGGCAGGAGACAGGCGCACGGGTTGCCGAGGAACCAACTGGATCTACCGATAGCCTCACTCCGGCCCTTCCTGCCACAGATGCGAGGTCCCTGGGGCGGTTCCCGCGGCTAGCACCCTGGCTGCCTCTCATCCCAATCCCAGCTTCAGAAGCTCGTGAGGGATGCCTGCCCCTTGCACCGGTCCCAGAGCTGCCTACCTGGGGCTGGCCGGGCGTCGGCGTTTCAGAGGACTGGGCTGCACCGCTGCCTTCTCTCTGGGCTGCAGGACTGCGGGTTATATGAGCGCCGGGCGGGGAGGCGGCGGCAAGGGGACTGCCGCGGGTTTAGCGCCTTTCGCAGCGGACCGGCGGGAAGGCAGCGCGGGCACTCAGCCGTGGCGGGAGGAGGGCCGGCCACCCCGGCCCCCGGCTCCCACGCGCGCTCCGCCTCTCCAGCTGGCTCTGCCCGAGTCAGGGTCCGGGCCCCACTCCTCCCGCCTCCTTCCCGCCACCGCTTGGCGCGCGTCGCCCAGCGGAACCCCAGAGGGGTCTCCCTGCCGGGCCGCGCGCTAATAGCCGAGCCCTCGGTGGAGCGGGACCCGACTTGCGACCTTTGGCGGGGCTCGGGGCGCCAGGAAAGGTGCGCAGGCGCGGAGGGGTTGGACACAGGTGCAGACTGGGCACCCGATGCCCTGGACTCCCTCCGAGTCTCTCCTCCGCCTTCTCTCCAACACGCCCATCTCCCCCGATCCTCCTAGCTGCCCCCACTGCCCTGCGCCGGCATCGTAGGGGGTCAGGAGTACCCTCAGCGGGGTAGCTGAGCCTCCTCCGGGGTTCGCCCTGGCCGGAGTAAGCCTGGAGGAGAGACCGAGCCCGAAGACTGAAGGCCCTGGAGGAGAATCGTTGTCGACCGACCAGCACCAGCGGCTCCCCTCGGAGAACAGTTCGAAGCCCGCTCGATTCGCCTGATGAAGAGATCACAGCCCTCCTGGAAAGAGTATTCAGTGCAGACCATCTTGGGTTCGACTCTTCAAACTTCAGCCAGAGGTTGCGCCTCCTGGACCCATACAACCCCGCGGGCCACGAGCTGCACCCTACTTCCTCTCGGTCGGTCCGGGTTTCCTAGCCCTGGGTGTGTCAGTTTTTTCTGTGGTGTTGGTGTGGTAAGCGATGCCCAACGGATGCTCACAAACTGCTCATACAGAGTGGCTTGGGGTTAGGCAGGGGGCTCGCCTCTGGCTCGAGACGCCTGCTGCTCTGCGGGCGATCGCCCCGCTGGGCAAGTGAGCGGGGTAGCCTTCCCTCAAGTCGGCACTCAGGCCCTCGGGAAAGAGCCAACACACAGAACGCGATCGGAGTCGGCTTCGGGCACCAGGTGTGGTTATGGGACCCCTTAGTGGCTCAGCAGGGTGATCCTTGCCCAAGATGTTCCCATCACCCTCGGAAGTTGCGCTAGAGTCGCCCCGGCGGGCTGGCGCAGACCGGATTCCCCCTCTCACTGGAAAGCCTTGCACGAACCAGGCCGATTGCTACGTGCAGGGTGGGGACAAAGATGAACACCAAGAAAGATTTTGGGACTGGTTAGGACGAGAAAAGACCAGCACTCCGCGCACGCTCCAGGCTCTCCCCGGACCCTCCTCATTCGCTTCATTCTTAGAAGTTACGATGTCTCGGTGAGGAAGCGGTTCGGAGCTATGAGCTGGACCAAACAATACCAGGCCCTGTTCCGGGGACCCAGAGCCGATGGCAGCGGCTGCGCGATCCTCATGGTCTCTGGGTGCACACCATTACCAACCTCCTGAATGAGCGGGGAGTGGGGAACCCCGTAGGGCAGAGGGCTTGGGATGCGGCGGAGAGGCGAGCAGGGCACTTTGGGGGAGCTGATCCACATGCCTACGATTTCGTTTCGCCCTAGACGTGCGAAGCACCTGAGCATCTCGGGGCCACGCTGCAGGTGATCGCTCTCAACAAAACCTCAAAGCAAACCTATATTTACGCTTATACATCACATAGAAAATAAATTGTAATAGATACTATGCTTTTTTTTTTTTTTTTTTTTTTTTTGTCCGAGGAAGGGTCTCACGACGCCCAGGGTGCCCTCAAACTTTATTTATAGTTAACGGAGATCGTGAACGGCCTCTGCACCTGTCTTCAGGTCTGGGATTAAAGGTGTGCACCATCGTGCCGGGTTTATGCAGTGTTGGGGATCGAAACCAGGGTTTCATATAAACTAAGCAAGCCCTCTGCAGTCTGAGCCGCGCCCCTAGGCTCAGAACTTTATTTACTAAATAGGCGTATCTGCATACGACTATATACTTAAAGTAAATATGTATTGACTTGAAATAAATGTAATTTACAAGTAGAAACGCCTAGTTAAATCTAAATTTCAGACGAGGGAGTTTTCCAGTCTAAGTTTGTCCCATGTAACGTCTGGGATCATATTTATCCTGTGATTTATCCGAAGTCAACCGCGGCTTGCGCGGAGATCCTCTATGGCGCAAAGGCGCTCGGCGCCTTTAAGGCACGGTCTAGGACTCCCCGCCCCACAATGCCGCGCGGCCGCTCGAGGCTCCCATTGGCTGCAGCTCGCTTCCGCCTCCGTACTTCCGGCCGCGGCCCGCGGCGGTTGCGGGAGGTACAGCAGGGCGGTCCTGGCCCGGGCTGCCCGCGGCCATGAACTTTTCGGAGTCATTCAAGCTTTCGGGCCTGCTTTGCAGGTTCTCCCCGGACGGCAAGTACCTGGTGAGCCGCGGTGCGCGGGGCAGGACCCGTGCGTGGGCGCGCGACCTGTGCGGGGGCCCCGGGGCGGGTCGAAGGGGGGCGGGAAGGGGGCCCGAGCGGGACGAGGGGGGGCACCTAGGGGATTCGAGCCGGGCGTGATGGGGGTGTCGGGGAGGAGTTTCGGGCCGGCGGGCTGGGGTGGGGGCTAGGTAGGTGATGAGGGTAGGGAAAAGGGAGCTGAAGCAGGAGAGGGACCCAGGCGGGACTAGGGGGATCCTGGCAGGTGGCAAGGGTAGGGAAGGGGGGCGAGGATCCGGTGTCCTGGGCAGGGCAGCGAGGGAGTTGCGGGTAGGCTGAGACTCTGGCAGGTGGTCAGGGGAGGGGAGGAGGGACCTGGAGCAGGTGGCCTGGGCTGGGAGGATGCCAGCCTCCATGCTCGTTTCCCTGTATCAAAGTTGGGTGAGGCGATGCTCTCACATGTTTGCGGGCACAGGGGATGATGCCTGCCTGTTGTTGCTCTGTCACAAACGGCGGCAGCTTATGTTTTTCTCTCGCGTGTGATCTGGTTAAATATGCCCTGGTTTGTGGCCCTCGCTCCTCTTTTCCTCCTTCGCATGCAGTTAAGCGACTGTCTTCCTGTCCCAGGGTTGGGTGTTAGCTGTCCGTTCCATGGGTGATGGGGTTCACAATGCACCCACTTAGAAGGCAGATGCTTGACATTAGGAAGTTATCAGGGAAAAGGCTCGTGTCTTATGAAAACTATGGTTCTGTGCCAGTGGGGTAGCTTGGCCACTGCACCTGATGACCCGAGTCCCATCTCCAGAACCCACATAATGGAAAGGGAGAACTGACCCCTGCAAGTTGTCTTCTCGACTCCACTTAAGCCACAGCTAGTGCATGACCCTCCCACACACACGTGTAATCATAATTTCTAATGAGCTCCCTTTCATGCATCTATCTTAACCGACAGGTACCTTTTTTAAAACTGTTGTTTTACAAGACAGGGTTTCTCTGTGCAGCCCTGGCAGCCCAGGAGCTCACTCTGTACACAAGCTTGGTCTCAGACTTGAGATCTGCCCTCCTCTGCCTCCCCTGTGCTGGGATTAAGGGTGTGTACCACCAACGACTGGCTATCTTGGATCTTTTTACTTTTTGACATAGGGTTTATCTGTGTAGCCCTGGCTGTCCTGGAACTCAGTTTGTAGACCAGGCTGGCCTCCAACTCACAGAGATCCACCTGCCTCTGTCTCCTGAGTGCTGCTGGAATTAAAGGTCTGTGATAGCACATCCTTGGTTCTTTTTTTTTTGCTCCCAGAATTAATATTTTATTTTATTTTATTTTTTTAATTTATTTTATATAACAAAGACCAATTAAATGAAAACAAACATTTATACACAATATTTGGGAATTTGGGTGTTGTTCTTTCCAAACTACTTCCTGCTGGTAAGGGGTGCTGTCATGGGGGATTCGAAGAAGATTCAGAAATCCTGGCTGTAGTCTGTAAGGCTTCTCTGTCCAGCTGTTTTGAATGTAGGATCACCTCGTACTCTGTTTCAGGCTGTCTGGCGACAATCTTGGCTCTTAATACTCACTCCTGCTGTATTTTCCCAAGCCTTTGAGACAGTGTTTACCCTTATGTGTCATTCTGAGAAAGTAGGAAGTGTCTGGGTAGAGATGGTGTTAGCAGGTAAAGATACTGCTCCGCAAACCTGACAACTTGAGTTCTGGGACCCGTGTAAGGGGGGAAGGAGAGAACACAGATATAACACACACACACACACACACACACCTTCTTTATAAAGGGGGAAGGAAGGAATTCACACGCATATGCACTCTACCCCGATACATTTTACCTTTTACTGCTATGCAAGCCTGACAACTTGAGTTCTAGGACCCATATAAAAGGGTAAGGAGAGCATTAACCACATTTTCACATACACACAGTTGCGCAGGTGTCTTCCTTAATACATTTTACCCTTTTCTAAGTAAAGTAACAGATTAGTGTTACTTTACTATACTAAAAGTGAACAGCAAAGAGCTTTTTGGTTATGTTTGTGTTTGAGATTGCAGGCTCATCAAAATATCGGGGACTCTTGGTGATTGTTTCTTGGAGCCTTGCCATACTGAGCAGGGCAGGCCCATGTTCCCAGTGTCAGGGTCTTCAGTGGTTCATAAGGAATTCATTGTAACTGCTAACTTTGTCACTCACAGCTCACAAAGCTGTAATGTGAAGACTTGAGTCCTGTGAGAGGTCCTTCTTCTAATCTGCACTCAGCCAGCCTTCATCTTCCCACAGGAAACTAATTAGGCTTCCTTTAAGAAAAAATCTGCATGTGCACCACACGCACATGTGTCTGTGTTAGTATGCAGTGGTACATGGGTGCCACAGCGCAGAGGGCGGAGGACATGACTGCTTAACCTACACCTCGTTTGACACAAGGTCTCATGTTCCCCACTACATACACCAGGCTAGGTGGCCCCCACGCTCCTGTCCCCACCGCCCCTCTGACCACAGGAACACTGGGATTATAAACAAGTGCACCCAGTTTTATGTGGCTTCTGGGACCCAGACTTTTGAGGGAAGCACAGCTTCTTGGCTTTTAGACTGTAATATGCAAAGCTGGCCTCAGGCTTAGAAAGTAGTTGAGTAGAAAGTCAGTACCATGACTACAGGTGTGTACCATCACACCCACGGGGAGTCGGTGTTTCAGGGTAGAGTTTCTCCGTCTGGCTGTTCAGGAACTCACTCTGCAGACCAGGGTGGCCTTAAACTAAGGGGTTTGTCTGTCTCTTGCCTCCCCAGTGCTGGGATTACAGGCATGTACACCATACCTGGTTCATCTGGTAAATCTGGGTTACAGTTAATAATTTGACAGATGTACACTGTAATGATGAAACTAGGGTGGTAGAACTTTTAAATCTCTGTAATTACTGGTCCCTGTGAAGCTAAAGAGCTCTGAAGCATGTCAGACAGGGACGGAGATGGCTACTGAGGCAAGGCAGCTCTGTTGTTCTGAGAGTTCCCTCCTGCAGAGCAGACACTACCTAGTGCTTTCTGCCTGCTTTCTTTTTTTAGGCTTCCTGTGTCCAGTACCGGTTAGTGGTCCGGGATGTGAAGACCCTTCAGATCCTCCAGCTGTACACATGCCTGGACCAGATCCAGCACATAGAATGGTCAGCAGACTCCCTGTTCATCCTGTGTGCCATGTACAGACGGGGGCTTGTGCAGGTGTGTGCCATGTGGCATGGAGCTTATACAGATGGGTACTACATATCTACAGGCCCCCATAGGTGTGTGCCACCTACAGATGGGTCTGTGTGGCAGGCACATGCCACGTGTAGGTAAGGCTCATGTAAGTGTGTCCCGTGCCGTGTGTGGGCGGGTGCCTGCACTCACATGGCATGTGTATTTGGTCTGCTGCTGTCCCTGTAGCAGAGTTACAATTAGGAAGCTTTCCCAAGGGTGTAACTAGGAAGGCCTGGGGTTTTTTCCTATCCTCCATCAGGTTTGGGAAAAAAAAAAAAAAAAAAAAAATGCAGTGAAACTAAAGTTTCTTTATTTAAATATGTAATGCTCTCTAACAGTTTAATGAAAAAACAACAAACAAACCAAAAACTGTAAAGTGTTCCTAGTCTTTGTGCATGTGTTTTCCAGAGTGGAGGCATTTACCAACAGCAGTGGAGCAGCTTGGACGGGGTGTTTTAGGATGCGCTAGACGGCAGTGTTTGTTTCAGGGCTCACAAGGCCTGACTGAATGAGGCCTAAGGTGACCGAGTCCTGCTGTCTCCCTCACAGGCTTGCTGGGTGGTTCAGCCCGTTGCAATGCTGTGTTTCTTTTATATGTCAAGGTCTGGTCACTGGAGCAGCCAGAATGGCACTGCAAAATCGACGAGGGCTCTGCAGGGCTGGTTGCTTCCTGTTGGAGTCCGGATGGCCGTCACATTCTGAATACAACTGAATTCCATGTAAGCTGGCCAAATGTGGCCTGTCCTGTCCTGTCTGTGTGCTTAAAATAACCTAGCAATGTGAGAGTCTGGGTTCTGGAGTAATGTGCAGGCAGAGTTGATAACCAGTATGATTCATAAATCTGAGTTTTTAAAAATGATGTCTTTTTTTTTAAAGATGTGTTTATTCATGCATTTTAAGTGTGTGAGTGCTCTGTGTTCGTGCACAGCAGAAGAAGGAACGTGATCAATCTCATTATAGATGGTTGTGAGCTACCATGTGTTGCTGGGAACTGAACTCAGGACCTCTGGAAGAGCAGTAGCAGTCAAGTGCTCTTAACCACCAAGCCATCTCTCCAGACCCTTGAGTGTTGAAGGGGGTTGGCAGGATGGCTCAGTGGCTAGAGCTTTTGCCACCTGAGTTCAGTTCAGTTCTGTGAATGCATGTGCTGAAGAGGGAACCCTGAGATCCTGCAGATGAAGAGAAGTCTGTGTCTTCAGAGAGCAGCACGAAAGGCCAACTCTGCACTCACTCTAACACCTTTGTGTGCTAACCCTTACAGGGATGTGTGAGGGCTGCGTGGAGGCATGGGGGGGGGTGTGTGAGGGCTGCGTGAGGGTGTGTGAGAGCTGCGTGGGGGGGGTGTGCTAACCCCTTACAGGGATGCGTGAGGGATGTGTGGCCCGTGCTCCGTAGAGGATCTTTTGGGAGTTTTCTGACAGCTTGGTCAACAGTCTGCATGCTGTTGGACTAAAGTCCCGCCTCTAGATCTCAGACCCTCAGTTAATGACTCAAAGGGAAAGTTACCCTCTCTAAAGTTTATGAAACATTAAAAAAAAATTGCAACTTTATTCATTTAGTTACACACACACTGAAATGGACAGGGACATTTGAACAGAATAAAGTGTGTACATTGCCTTTGACATTGTTGGCCTACAAGTAAGTAGGTCATGGGTACTTGCCAGCGGCACTGAAGTGAATGTTTGGATCAGGTGTGGAGGAATGTCATTAGCAAGGGGCAGCCCGAGGAGGCCACTGAGAAATGTCTCTACCCTTTTTGTTATATTTTGGGACGGGTCTCACTGTGTAGCTCTGACTGACCTGTACCTCAGCTGTGTAGACCAGGCTGGCCTCAGACTCTGAGAGACCTGCCTGCCTCTGCCTCCTGACCATCAGGACTGAAGCTTTGTGTCACCATGTCCTCCCTCATTCCTCACTTTTAAAAAGTCCCACAGACTTTAGTTAGCACCAGCTATGCTTGGTGGCCAGGAGGTGACCCTGTGACATCTGTCTGTTAGTAGAGTGGACACACAACTGAGATCCATACACATTCCCACTCAGGACAGTTAGATCATTGGTCATTGTTCTCAAGGTAGGATATCCATACGGTGAGACCACAAGAGGGTCCCGTGGGCAGATGTCTGAGCAGTGGAAGGCGCCCACACACTTCACGGAACACCGCCAGGCCTTGAGAGCCTGCTGGCTCCAGAGGGCATCTTCGGCCCCCACCGTACCATAGCCATTTTCTCCCGTGTTTTGAGGGTCCTGGGGTCTGCAGTGCATAGGACTCTGTGGTTACCTCTTGGCAGGGAATAGCCGCTACCCTCGTTTCATGTAAGGAAAGGCTTGCTGGAGTTCACTCCTCTGTCACTCTGCTGCTGGGATCTGTGTGGGGAGCCCTGTGGCTTTGGTCTTCCTCAATGTCTCTTCTAGTGGCAGAGGATCCTGCTTGGCTAGTGCAGATGGAGGTGCTCAGCTTCCCAAGGGTCTGCATCGGGATTTGAAATGGCTTCCAGTCTAGAAGCACTACAGTGGCATTGTGGGTTGTTGTTGTTGGATATGTTTGCCCTGTATATGTGAGCTCACATGTTGTGATCTTGAGCTCCTTGGTTTTTCTCCACCTTTTATTTTGAGGCAGTGTCTCTCACCTGAGCTCAGAGCTCTTGGGTCTGCTGCTCTGCCGCCAGCTTGCCTATGTCTATCTGGCACATGCTGGGGTTTTAGCTAGGCCGGCCGCCATACCCACCTGGCATTTGGAGGAGTGCTAAGTTTCCAACTGCAGTCCTCACATGAGCAGTAGGGCCTCTCCCCTGGGTGTCTGTGTCCCAGCCCTGCACTGTGGTGTCTGTTTTCACCTTTGGTGATTGGGGACAGCCAGCGTTCTCCCAGCTGCCTATGCAGGCATGCTAAATTAAACTCTGTGTGAGTCCATCTTTATCTTCTCAGCTTCAAGAGTCTTTCTAAAGATGGGAAGTACCCTAATTCCTTTCTCTCTCCCGTTCTCCCTGGCAGCTGCGAATAACCGTCTGGTCCCTGTGCACAAAGTCTGTATCTTACATCAAGTATCCCAAAGCCTGTCAGCAGGGTGAGTGCCAGACCCCTCACACAGTCGTCTTGGTAACTCTTCTAGAGGGTAGCCTTCTGTCACGGAGAGCAGGTAGTCACGGCTGCAGCACGTACCCTCACGGCCAGCCTTCTCTGTGCCTTCAGATACCTCCTGGGTCTCCTCATTCTGTGCCTCTTCCTCCCTGTGTCCCTGTAAGCGAGAGCCCCTCCATGCCATTTCCTTGACAAGGTGCTGTGGAAAGTAGCAGAGAGGAATGGCATCCTGGGAGGGAGACCCTTCCCTCCGTTTAAACGGGGCCCTCGGCTCCCTCCCGTTAGAGTTAGGAAGGACTTGCCTTTGGGCAGCCACTACCTTCACTTCACTATCTTTTTAAGATTTATTTTTATCTTCAGGGTGTGTGTGCGTGCGTGCGTGATGTGAACGCGGGTATGCACGGGGTCTGGAAGAGGACAGACATCACGTCCCCTAGAGTTGGACTGGCAAGTGGTTGGAAGCTGCTTGCCTTGGGTGCTAGGGTCTAGTTTTCTGGAAAAGCAGCATAAGCTTTGAGGTCGCGAGCCATCTCCAGCTCATTTCACTGGCTCTTCTGTCAGGACGCCACATCTGTCACATCTGCACATCCATAACAAAGAGATAGAAGCCCCTCCCATTTGAGCCTTACTGCCCCTGGGAGAAGGTGGAGGGCTGGGCAGAGTGCATGGGATGGTGGCACAGCAGTGCCCTGGAACCCAGAAACTACGTACAGTGGGGTGAAGACACACTGGGTGTCTTGCTGTAAGACACACTGGGTGTCTTGCTGTTTTCTTTGTTGCCATAAGCAGTTTGCAGATCACATTTGACTGAAATGCATTGTAGGTTCACTTTGATTCTTGTAGTCTTAAGTGTTATTGTACCTGAACAACAGTCTGGCTCCGATTGGGGCTGGTCCTCTAGTCCTCTGTTACTTGAAATGGTTCCTGTCATTCATGAAACAACAACCTTGGCATTGGGCTTTTTATGCTAATACAGTAGAGAAAAAAAAATTGCTTAATGTTTTTAAGTAAGTTTATTCTGAATATTCATCTTAAATTTAGTTACTTGAAGTGGTAAGTTCAAAAGTAAAAATAAGAAACGGTGGGCTGGAGAGATGGCTTGGAAGTTAAGAGCACTGGCTGCTCCTCCAGAGGACTCCAGTTCCCAGCACCCATGTCAGGTGGCTCACAGCTGCCTACAGCTGCAGCTCCAGGGGAGTGGGACTCTTCCGGGCTCTGCAGGCACAAATCTACCTATACACGGACACACACACACACACACACACACACACACACACACACACGCATGAAAAATAAAAACAAAGTAACAGACTTCAAAGCTCCCTCAGTGTGAAGAGCTTGCTGTGCAAGCATGATCCCAGATCCCAGAATCCACTTCAGAGCCACGAAAGCACAAGTCTGCAATCCTCGCACTCCTATATCAGGATGGGAGCTGGAGACTGAGACTTCCAGAAGCTTGCAGGCCACTTAGCCTGGCATATGCATTTGCAAACAAAAGATCTGTGTCAGACAAGGTGGATGGGGAATACAGACACCTAAGATTGTCTTCTAACCCTCATACTTATCATGCATGCACCACACACACACACACATACACACACACACACACACACACACACACACACACACAGTAGCATAGCAAGCTGGTTTTTCAGCAACAAATATCTCTTGTAGTTTTTCTTGTGTATTATGTTAACCAGCTAGGCCCTGCGTTCAGTCAGGGACATCCATGACACATCAAGAATCCGGTACCCGGGTTGATTCAGGGCCCCTGCAGAACAGTCTGTGTGGGAGGCGCCCACCTGACTTGCAGGAGGGGTGAGCCCTCTGCCTGTCAGGTTCCCATGTGACAATGTTGCTCACCTGAAGAGCTGCAGTCTTCCATATTCGGGGCTCCCCTTCTCTCGATTGGCTAAGAAAGTCTCTGCTGTGCTACGGCATTTGTCCACGTTCTGGTTCCAGTTTACCTCTTTCTCCACAGGAATAACTTTCACCAGGGATGGCCGCTACCTGGCCTTGGCAGAGAGGCGGGACTGCAGGGACTACGTGAGCATCTTCGTGTGCAGTGACTGGCAGCTCCTCCGGGTAGGTAGAACCAGTGTTCCTGATGATCCCGGCGGCCTTTGAAGTCCCTGGTGTAGACAGGATGATGAGGTTTCCATGGCCAGAGAGCAGGGATACTGGTTGTGCCTTTAAGCGGGTGCACACTAAGTGTGACCTAGACCTCGTGCCGCATGCGTGGTGCACATTAGAAGCTAGCATGAACTTTGACCCTCTTGTTTGCCCACTGGGAGTAATCAGAACGCTCAGGCTCCAGCCTCGATGCCCTCTCAGGGTCCAGGATAGGGGCTAGACAGCAGGCGGGTAGGGCTTTTCTAAAATTAGTCTGAGGGTCAGAGGCAAATAAACCAGCTCACACACACATTCCTCTCATGGCTCTTTATTCCTCAGTGATGGAGGTTTCCAAAAAATAGTTCCCTCTCAAACGCTCTCTCTAAGATTTCTCTCAAAGTTCTCTTTAAACGTTCTCCTAAAAAATTCTCCAAAGTTCTTTCTAAAAAGTCTCCAAAAGTTCCTTTTTGTAAAAGTTCTCTTGAGGCCTCTCCTACCCCACATGGCTTCTAGTTTTTATACTCACAGGCACATTTAAAAACTCTCGACAATAGTGCATGAATATCTCTCTTGACTTGCAAAATGTCCTGGCAAACTTAAGTCTGGCGTGGGGGGAATGACTTGGCAATTCATGCCATTAACTGATTAAGGGAGGCTTCTCAGCCCTATGTCAAAGGGTAAAACTAAGGCTGTGTACTGTGAGATCTGGAGGCTGCAGCTCTTACTGCTGGCACATGGGTAAGAAGGAATTCCTTTCTCTGGTGCTTATTTGAGAATACAAAGCACCCAGTATATATTCTATATACAGCCAGATTCATAGTAACAAGTATTGTGGAGTTGAAACCTAGAGTATTAATTGCTGCTCCTGTAATAAATGATAAAGGCCCACAGCACGGGATGAATGCTATTAAGTGGGCCCTGGACAAGATGCCTCAGGAGCTGTGACACGAACACATTGCCCTCCATGCACACAAGCTTCAGACCCACGATCAGAGGAATATCAAAGGGGGTACACTTGGAGGCAAGGTGCAGGTGGGTGAGGGCAAGTGGGCCTTGCCCAGAGTGATTGCCATGGATGCTGTGTGCGTTCATTCACCAGGACAACATGCAGATATTTTGTCTGTCGCTGCATATAAAATGATGCATGTGCCAAAGGCCTTGGTTATGGGATACCTATGCTCATCTAAGGAGATGTTTTCTGTTTCGTGTTTGTCCGCGTTTGTCTCTGGCCTGGAAGCACTTTGACACAGACACCCAGGATCTCACAGGCATTGAGTGGGCCCCGAACGGCTGTGTGCTGGCAGCATGGGACACCTGCTTGGAGGTATGGCAATGGACCTGCGCGCACTTCCAGTGCAGCGAGCCACTGGGCGCCGAAGCGCTGTGCTCATTGCCTGTGAGGTCTAAATGTCTCGTTTGCAGTACAAGGTGCTGCTGTACTCCTTGGACGGCCGCCTGCTCTCAGCATACTGCGCCTACGAATGGTCCCTGGGCATCAAGTCTGTGGCTTGGAGCCCCAGCAGTCAGTTCCTGGCCATCGGGAGCTACGACGGAAAGGTGGGTGATGGCTCAGGGCACAGGCCAACTCCGTGAGTCTCTATGAGCTGCTGCACGTCATTCTCATGGTTCCGTCCCTAGGTGCGCCTCCTCAATCACGTGACCTGGAAGATGATCACCGAGTTTGGGCACCCTGCAGCCATTAATAATCCCAAGACAGTAAGTGTGCACACCTCTTCTCTCGAGCACTGTGCCTGCTCTTGACCTTCCTCGGCTGCTGTGCCTTCTCTGCCCTGCACCCTCGCACACTCCTTTGTCAAGGGCGTGCCTACTCCAGGCTCCTGTGTGGACTGTGTCTCTGTCCCAGCCAGATGCTGTGTTCGTTCATGCTCCTGCCTCTGCGGGTCCCTGGTGTTTGCAGAGGGGACTGGGGAACCCTGAGCATCTGCCATCCGACCAGGCACTGTGCTCTGGGCTTCAACAGACAAGCAGAGAAGGGCCAGGAACCAGGAAGTGCAAAGATTAAGCTACAGTTGAAGGCGTATCCTGTAGCTCTGTAGTGTTGAGTCTGCTATCTTCTGTCTGTGGTCTGCAGTGAGGACAGACTTCTGCTTCCCTGTAGAAGTCACCTGTCCACTGAGGTGCTAGACTTGAGGAGAAGGAAGGGCCAGGGCTGCAGGCCAGAACCCTGGAAGGAGGAGAGCCTGGGCAGAGGCGAGGCTTTGACTTCGAGTGCTCGTCTAGTAGTAGAGGCTGAACTTGGCCAGAGCTCGGGGACAGCAGAGTGTAAGGCTGGCCATGAAGGCTGCTGAGGTCTGCCTGTGGTCCATGCATCTAATCCTCTCCATGTGTGGGGTGGTCTCTCTACCTGGAACTGTGCTGTATGGGTCAGAGAACCCAGGATAGCATCAATTTAAAGGAGGAGGGGGCTTATTTGACTCCTGATTCTAAGGCTTCAGACCATGGTCCCTTTGCTTGTTACTTTGGGCCTGTGTCGAGGCCACACATTGTGGAAAGGAGCTAATGGCAGAGCAGAGCTAACCTTACAGGAAGCAGAGAGGAAGGACAAGTCCAAGGTCCCAATATGGGCTTCAGAGACACGCCTCCAGTGACCTCCCCACAAACCGTTAGTTACCGGCAGCCCCAAGCTGGCAGCCAAGCCCCAACTCATGGCCTTCAAGATCCACGCTAGCAGCAAGACTGTCAGGCCTGGCTGTTTGTTGCTCCCACAGCCTTGCTACTCACTGGGCCCTTGTCTGCTTAGCTGTGACATTGTTCACCATACGCAGCCATGTCAGTGCCCATGTCTAGTGGACAGCCTGGCCAGCAGGATCGAGGTGGCAGCTGAGCTGTCTTTCGCTGCAGTGGCCCAGACACTGCAATGGTGCTGCAGCTTCCCAGTGGCCGTGGTGTCTGGCACTTAAGCTGGGCCACCGCCCCTTGAGCCCCTGGTTCTCGTCAAGCTGGTTAGTGGCCACATCATATTTTTCAGGTTGTGTATAAGGAAGCTGAGAAGACCCCACAGCTGGGGCTGGGCCATCTGTCCTTCCCACCACCCCGAGCAATGGCTGGTGCCCTCTCTACCTCAGAGAGCAAATGTAAGCGGCAGAGGGCTCTGTCTTCTGTGGGAGAAAGCTTGTTCTTTCTTAGATGAGAATTCTGTCCTCGTGAATCTTGGGTGCTGTTGGTTAGGGTCGGGGAGATTCTGAGATTTGAGGTCACCTTTCCCACACTGCCCCCCAGTCCCTGTGCCTCAGCCCACCTGTCACAGCAGACTGAGTTAACAATCCTGGCCCTGTAAGGCATCTTTTAGACACAATTCTCTGAATGGACCTCAGAGGGGTTTGGGAGGATAGGAGCAAATAGGCCTAGTCTTTTCTGGAACAGGACTCAGAGCTTCCCCTTCCTGCTCTGCAGGGACTTCAGAGTGAAGATGTGAGGCCACAGTAGCCAGCCAATGCGGGCTTGGGGGGTTGAGGGTAGCCAGGCTTGAGAGGTGCTGTCACGCTGGCTGGTGTTTATCTGTCATCTTCTGCTGGCTGATAATCTCCCTTCAGCTCCCAGCTGGAAAAGGGTGGCCGCCTGCAGAGATACTGGAAATGGGTAGACCTGCCAGAAAGCAGACCTAAGCCTGGTGTGCCCTTCCACTGGGGCTCTAGACTGCATGGGGCCTTCTCGGCAGCGGAACTATTGTCCCCTAGGGAATTTGTGAGCAGGCCTCCTACCACAGCTGTTGGATTTTTAAGCCTCTAGCCAGCAAATCTGTCCCACACTTCCTGGCATGATTTCTTCCCTGTCTGCTTGCCTCTTCCCCCATTTTAACCAGTACCCTCAGCATGTCTTCCATGTTGGTGTTCCAGATGAGGTCGCCTCTGGGCCAGTCTCCTTGCAGACTCTGAAGCCGGTAGCTGACAGAGCGAACCCTAGGATGGGAATAGGGATGCTGGCTTTCAGTTCTGACAGCTACTTCCTGGCAACAAGAAACGGTCAGTGTCACACTCATATGATGGGGGATGGCCTTCTTGTGTATGTTTCTTTTATTGGTTGATGAATAAAACACTGGCTAATGAGGCAGGAAGATAGGCGGGACGAGGACAAGGAGAATTCTGGGAAAGGTAAGAGAGCCTGCCAAACACAATCGCCATGTAGTCAACAAAGGAGTAGAAGGTCAAGACATTCTCCAGTGAGTCAAGACCACGTGGAAATACATAGATTAATAGAAACGGGTTAATAATTAAAACAGAGCTAAGCTGGGTGGTGGTGGTGCCCGCCTTTAATCCCAGCACATGGGAGGCAGAGGCAGGTGGATCTCTGAGTTCGAGACCAGCCTGGTCTACAAGAGCTAATTTCAGGACAGCCAAAGTATACAGAGAAACCCTGTCTTGAAAAAACCAAAAGGGGAAAAAAAAAAAAAAAAAAAAAAAGGACAAAGCTAGCCAGTAAGAAACCCTAATCATTGGCCAACAGTTTTATAATTAATGAATTAATGTATGTCTTTGTGGGGCAAGGCAGCTGCAGGACTAGAAAACACCCAGCAACACTCACAGGCAGGATCAGCTGCTCCCTGCGCCCTTTGATGCCAAGAGTAGAAATGATCGGACAAGTGAAGCTCAGGAGAGTAGTTATGTGCTATGGTCCCCTGGTTTTCTGCTGAGTAGACATTCTGCACAGCAGCTCCTTGCTAGTCAGCCCGTGCCCAGGCTGACTGCCTACTCCCTCCTGCAGGCCTTCTCATTGTGCAAGGAGAGGGGTCCAGCAGGAGCCACTATGGGTCTGGTTTTTGGTTTTATTTGCATGCTTTTACATGGAAAAAAAGGGGGCATGTGACCTTTGGAGGCCTTTTCTTCATTCTGGGTGCCAGGTCCCTGAGCAAGAAATCCAGTGCACCCTTTGAGCCGGGGTTTGCTCGGAGAGGGCCAGCACTGACATGGTGCCCTATCTGTTTCCTTGCAGACAATGTTCCTAATGCTGTCTGGGTCTGGGACATTCAGAAGCTGAAGCTGTTTGTGGTCCTGGAGCACATGTCTCCTGTGCGCTCATTTCAGTGGGACCCACAGCAGCCACGGCTGGCCATCTGTACAGGAGGGAGCAAGGTGTACCTGTGGTCCCCAGCAGGCTGTGTGTCGGTGCAGGTACCTGGGGAAGGTGAGCATGTTGCTGCAGACAGGGACATAGTGGCTCTGCACAGGCTGACCTGCTTAAACCCACTGCCGTGTGTAGCAGTGACATCCCACCTCCCCCGATGTCTTTCAGCAACCTTGCAGGGCCTTGCCTGGTGTGTGCACAGAGAGGGACACCTGCTGCCCTACAGTGTGCACAGAGAGGGGGGCCTGCTGTCTTATAGTGTGCAGAGAGAGGGACCTGTTGTCCTACAGTGTGCAGAGAGAGGGACCTGCTGCCCTACAGTGTGCACTGAGAGGGGGACCTGCTGTCTTATAGTGTGCAGAGGGACCTGTTGTCCTACAGTGTGCAGAGAGAGGGACCTGCTGTCCTACAGTGTGCAGAGAGAGGGACCTGCTGTCCTACAGTGTGCAGAGAGGGACCTGCTGTCCTACAGTGTGCACTGAGAGGGACCTGCTGTCCTACAGTGTGCACTGAGAGGGACCTGCTGCCCTACAGTGTGCACTGAGAGAGGGACCTGTTGCCCTGCGGTGTGCAGAGGGAACCTGCTGTCCTACAGTGTGTACAGTGAGGGACCTGCTGCCCTACAGTGTGCACTGAGAGAGGGACCTGCTGCCCTGCGGTGTGCAGAGGGAACCTGCTGTCCTACAGTGTGCACTGAGAGAGGGACCTGCTGCCCTGCGGTGTGCAGAGGGAACCTGCTGTCCTACAGTGTGCACTGAGAGGGACCTGCTGCCCTACAGTGTGCAGAGAGAGGGACCTGCTGCCCTACAGTGTGCACTGAGAGAGGGACCTGCTGCCCTGCGGTGTGCAGAGGGAACCTGCTGCCCTACAGTGTGTACAGTGAGGGACGTGCTGTCTTAAGCTCTATAGGCCTCAGCTTCAGCCTCAGGCTTACCAGGCTCCTCCCTGGTCCTGATTTGTACTCTGACCACCTGTCTCTCTAGGTGACTTTCCTGTGCTTGGACTGTGCTGGCATTTAAGTGGGGATTCCTTGGCCCTCCTTAGCAAGGATCACTTCTGTCTCTGCTTCCTGGAGATAAAGGAGAGGGTTGGCACAGCCTGTGGACAAAGGGATGGCCATGCCTAGGACCTGAGTGGAAACTGAGGCAGCGGATTCTGCTGGTCCCAACACAAGCAGCAGCTGTGCAGGCTCTCCAGATGGGACGGGATACTCGGTGCTCAGTTCAATGTAGTAAGGTGTTTGTGTAAATATGTATAAAGTTGTAATATAAAATAGCTATTTGTTAATCTTCCGAACACTGGTGATCATTTTCCTCAAGGCCTGTCTTGGGGGGTTGAGGAACCTGAAGTGACCCACTTACCTCCCTTATGACTGTTCCCTGAGCTGTTTTCAGAGCACTCTGGAGCAAGGGTGACTCCTGTCTGACCTGTCCAGCCCCTCTGCAGCAGGATGTACTGTGCCTGTTCCCATGTGGGATGCGAACCCACAACAGTTGGGCAGGTCTCTGGCCTGACAAGGCAGTTAGCAGGGAGTCCTGCGTTCCTTCCTGGTAAGAGTCGAAGCCACCCAGCACACCTCCAAGGTCTCTAGCAAATGCCTTGAAGGCGACCAGAGCAGTGTTAGGACTTGCAAACCAGGATTCTAACCTGGCTATGCACTTGTCCATCTGAGTCTCTGTAAAGAGGTCTACTAGGGAGGGCCCACAGCCAGTGCACATTCAGTCCTTGGGGCCCCAAGTCTTTCTGGTTTGTTTTTGTGATAGTAACTTCAAAATGGAGCAACTTCATTTGGTTTTCAACGTCTTTACTGCAAGACTGAAAGCACAGGGTAAAGACCAGCAGCATCTGAGGTCGTCTTTCCGCTTGGACAGGCCCTGACATTCTAGTCACATCCATGCTGGTTAACGTAAAGCTGCAGCAGAGGCTTCAAGTGACAGGCCAGCATCTACAGTTATACTGACAAGTGCCAGAGCCACAGGGGCAAGCTGTGTGTGGTTGGCTCAGCAAAGCTCAGTGTCAGCAAAGCTCAGTGGGGCTGATGGCACCGTGGTGTGTGCGCGCGCGCATGGCTGCAGGCTGGTGTGTTTATTAACAAACATACACTTCTTAAACCAAACCACTCAGTCCCTTTTAAACAGAGACAGGATGATGTAAACCCACTAACACAACTTCCAGAAGGGGCTGGATTATGTCATGAAACTGACCTCTTCTGGGCCTAGGAAAAGTGCTGTATTCACACAACCTGGATTAATTTTACAAAGAGTAACTTTAGGACAAACATTCACGGAAGGGCAGTTTTGCCAGGAGCTGCCAGGCAGGCTGTCTTTCTTGGTAACTAGTCTGACTGCTGTTGTATTTAGCTTTTAACAAATGGGCTGAATTTCAAAATACAAAACTTGACAGTGTGTGTTAACGCATGTGCAGACTCCAGAATCACTGTACTGTACCCTGGGTTTAAGGGTCCACACAGCACAAGTGGGCGGGTACACTCTGCTCAGCATGCTGGACGGGCAAGGCAGGAAGGACAAGCCCAGTAGGGACAGTGGAGAAAACATTTATGTGTAGTTATAGAACGAACACAGTGGCAATGGGACAGCCAGTATGTCTGCCTTCATATATCATGTTGCCAAGGTGTCCAGTATCCAACTAAATATATATAATTCACTTGACTATTCTAATCAGACACCTAAAGGGACAATGCTCGTGTTCTCTCCAACCACAGTGGGTAGCATGAGGATGCACACCGAGTCCCCGCCACCTTGGTTTTCCTGAGGACACTGCTGTCTAGAAGCCTATCTTGCCCCTGGTCATGGAGTAACCCAGCTTGGCTTCGTTGTTAATGAAGGACATCAGCCCCACGTAGGTCTCAATGAGGAGAGGGCGCTCCAGCACCAGCACGCCGTTTGGCTGTCCTGGCAGTGGGCTTTCCTTCTGGGCCTTCTTGACAGCTTGGATCAGGAGAGCCTTGAAGTTTTCCAACTTTAAAGAGAGAATAAACACAGAAGCTTAGCCCGGAGGTAGACCACAGTACTCCGCTACACCGGGACTGGAGGATTCTCAGACATTCCAACAACAGGTCAAGTGCTAAGGGCCATGTCATCAGGTGACTCGTCCTGTGTGGACATCATGACAGGACTTGCGTTGAGTCCAGGTAGTTGCTCTCTGTCACTAAAGATGCTGCCAGCACAACAGGCAGTGCACCCCTTTTACACACACGCACATGCGCGCGCTCTCTCACACACCCTCACACAACACACGCACACACGCTCACTCACGCTCACACGCGCACCCTCACACACGCTCACACACAACACACACACACACACACTCTCACACCCACGCGTCCTGAAATGATAAACGGTGGCCCCTGACAGCACTGTCAACACAGACTGCACACACTGGTGTTCTGTGTGCTCAGTGACAGTGACATCACAGGTGGAGAAGTCCGTGAGGACTATGATGTCACTGAGCGACAGGACTTTCTCAGCCCTACCATAACCTGTCTGGAATGCAGGTAAGCACTGCACTATGTACTGCATGCCTGCCCTCTGCCCTCCCAAGTAGCCACCTGCACCCCCAGCAGCACCTGCAGAGCCCTCGCCAGGACGCTAACTCACCCGACCCAGAAGGAGCATCCTGCAGCAGGATGGGGCTCTCCCTCAGTTCTGAGGCCCCATTATGTCAGGAGCTGCGCGACCAAGCGCTCACACTGGACCATGCAGCCTAGGACACACCCACCCGTCACTGCTGGGTCTAAGGGCCTCCCTCGGATCTGCTTACATGGCACAGAGACACAGTCTTCTCGTCCATGCCGGCCATCGGGTGCTCTATGAAGGTGGCGTAGGGCATGTTAGTGGACCAGGGGTTCCACCTGTTGATGAAAGAGGGCCGGCTCTGCTTGTCCCACTGAATGCGAATCCCAAAGCCTTCTCGCCTGATGGGAGATGGGGAAGAAAGCCTTGCTTACCACAACGCTGAGGCCAGCATCAGGGATGGCAGAGAAAGCCGTGGTTTAGCCTAACAGTGGTCTGTCTCCACACGCTGCTTCAAGTACTTCCCAAGTTTAAGAAGTTAATGCCTTGGTGATGCTAAACCTCGTTTACAGCCTAAGAAACAGGCACACAGTTCAATCTGGCCAAATTATGGACGGGTTCGTTCCTTAATGTGCTACCGAGTGATGCTTAAGCTTGTAGCCCTTAGCTTCCTGGATTCCCTATTCACATTTCCACAGACTGTGGGCGCGGGTGCGGGCCTCTTAAGCTTCAGCATCATCCGTTTACTCAAGCTGACCAGCTCTTGAAAAACTGGCTGTTGGGTGTTTTCAATACATCCATCCGGCTTTCAGTACGGTCAGTCAGCCAATCAATCAACCAATCAATCGCTTTTAAACAACAACCAGAAAGAGACTGAACATGTATGTACCCTGTGTCCCCATCCTGCTAGGGGTTAAAATACCGGGTGAGGGAAGTGCTCAGCACGCAACACGGCTTTTAACAGTGGGCTAGGCTTCACACATCCTAACGGGTAAGTGGCCCTAGTGCTGGCAGAGTAACGGACTTTTAAGGAGGTACTGGGCCGCCCTGAAGTCACCCTCTTCTTTCTGTTTTAAGACCCTTTCCGCTGGTTCTTCAAGATGAGGACGTTAGCTCACAAAAGGGCGGAACAAAACCACTTACAGGGTTCGCAGGGGCCCTGACGTGTAGTGCGCTGCTGCACCTACTTGTTGAGCGACTTGGGAGGAAACTGGAACTCTCCACAGGAGATGGTGTCCACCGCGCTGAGCGCCACCCTGACCACCTGCTGGCACTGGAGGCTGATGAAGTCATATTTGCAGATGAGCAGGGACTGGTCGGTGATGAGCACCAGCCGCTCCTTCTCGTTGTTCCAGTGGTCCACCCTGGAGGGGAGAGGGAACGCCCGTCACTGTCACCACGACCCCCCGCCCGGCGGCCCCGCGGCTCCCACGCGCACTCGCGCCGGCTTACTCGGTCAGCAGCCACACCCCCTGGATCTCGCCGTCCTCCACGGGCCGCACGACGGCGCGGATCTCCTCCACCGCCTGCTCGATGGTGCCGGGCCGGAACACGAAGTACTCCTTGACGCGGGCGCGCCGTGTAGGGTCGTGGACGCTCAGCGGCCACAGTGTCTGGCGCAGCGGCGTGCCCGCCCCCGGCCGGCCCGCGCCCGCGTCCTCGCCGGCCGCCAGCAGCGCCGTGGGGCTTGTGCCCGCCGAGTCCACCGTGTCCCGCAGCTGCAGCATCGCGCCGCCACCCGCCGGCACCACGGACGCGGCCGCCGCCCCGGCGTCAGCCCGGCCGCGCCCCGCCCCTCGCCCGCCTCGCGATTGGCTGCACCGCGCGGGCCCCGCCTCCCGGGTCCGCCTCCGGGTCTTGCCGGCCGCGCCTCGCGATTGGCTTTTCCCCGGCCGTCCTCTGCGATTGGCTCCAGCGCGCTGCCGTTCACAATCGCTGCTGCCCCGGGCCGGAAGCAGCCGCCACGCGCGGAGCCTCTTCCTGTTTACTGGACGGGAAAGGTGCGGGTTGCCGGGTCGGTTCCTGGCTGAGGACAGGGAAAGGGAAGCCACCGAGTCGCGCGGAAGGCGGGGCTGGCTGGCGCCAGGGGCGTCTCCCCGACGGCGCGTCCGTCCGCGCACTGGTTCCGCGCCCTTCACCTTCCCCAAGGTTACGGTGCGATTCGCAGTGTGGCGCTGCGCGGAGGTGTTCGGCGCGCCGAGGTGGTGTGCGTGTGTGTGTGTGTGTGTGCGTCCCTGTGTGTGTGTGCGTGTGCGTGTGTGCATGTGCGCGCGTCCCTGTGTGTGTGTGTGTGTGTGTGTGTGTGCGTCCCTGTGTGTGTGTGCGCGCGTCCCTGTGTGTGTGTGCGCGCGCGCGTGGGGTGGCGGCAACTGGAGATGGAGGGTGCTGCGGTGTGCACACCCCCTGGGTGCGGGCGTATTGGGTGGGTACCTTGGGCATGTTGGTACCTGAGGTGTGGACGTGGACATCGAGGGCCACCTTGGGGTTTGTGGCTTTCTAGGGTGTGTGCACTGTGGTTGTGGTGGTGGTGGTTGGATACTACATCTAGGGTGTGTGCAGGATGTCAGGCGTTTCTTCATACTGGGCACGATTCGCACAAGTAAGCTACCACATCACAGGCCGGTGCTGCTCTGAGGGATTAGGAAGAAAACACCGTCGGATGCTCTTGAGCCCTGCAGCTCCTACATGGAAGAGACGCCCACCCTTTTAGCCCACTCCATCCAATCCAGCAGGTTCACGGTGGGGTGGGTAATGGCTCCCTTTAAGTGGATGGTGTATGGGAACACTTCATAGTAGGCATGTTTCCTGTCCTTCCAAGAGTCCGACTGACCCCATACCCCCCTCCATTACACAGGCTCCAAGGGCTGTACATCCACGACAGTTTAAATCCTCACCCGGTGGTCATTTGTGACTTTCCTGTCCCCTCTTACTCCTTTGTCCCCAAAGCCTTTTTACTTCTTGTCTGTCCTGAGAGAGACTTCGGTTCAGCAGGGCTCCGTGTTTGTTACCTTCTCTGCTTTGTTACAGTCCTGTTTGCGCCTGCCACACTGCTCCGTGTCACGGGTGTGTGTGGAAGTTGCACTTGGTAGGGAGGTTTGTGGCGCCAGCCCCTCACTTATGTCTGGTACTTTGAGCTCTCTAACCACAGTGCAGTTCCCCGCACCGTGTACAGGCTAGGATTGGGACATGGGCTTGGAGTGGTCCTGCAAGTTGCCTGCAGCCACAGGACAAACACTGACGATGAGCAGGGCCCCTCCATGTAAATACACGAACCAACCAGACCTGTCCCTGGGTCCTCTCGGAGCTGGGACTTAATTGGGGCCACCGGCATTCCCCCTTAGTCACTCACACCTGGATGTCAGCCCTGGCAGTAACAAGAGGTGCTGAGATCCCCTTAGTGCTAAGATTGCACAGCATGCAGTGTGACTCAGAACTTCTGCTTCCTCCTCTAGACTGGGGGCCCAACACACCCACACATCCCGTCCTCTTACATAGGCCCAGCCTTCCTCTGCCAGCCAGGCCCCCAGCCCAGCCCGCCCCTGCCAGCCAGGCCCCCAGCCCAGCCAGCCCCTGCGAGTGCTGGGCCGCCTCTGCCTGAGTTAGTGTGGCTGTGAGCACCTGCCAGCCTCCTGTGCTCCTATTGGTATGGAGCAGGCAGACAGCCCTGGTCCCGTGCCTCTGTCTCCCGACAGCTCTGTGCCTTTGTGACCTTGTCGCGGTGGGGCCGTCCTGTGTCCTATGGGTGTTGGGAGCATTGAGTGTGCCAGCACTGTGTTGGTGTAACTTTTCCCGGGTTGTGCTCACCCCAGACAGGGCACTAACCACAGAGTAGAGTAACAGTCCTGCACACAATAGCTGAGAGCACAATAATAAGCTTACTCGGCTCAGCTGCAGAGCAGAGACGAGGGGTTGGTTGCTGGTAGGAATGTGGATAACCCCCACACAGCTGATCACCAAACAGACTGCCCCGACATGGGTGTGCCCCCCCCCCCCCGGTTTACCTTACACTCTGTGAACTGTAATGCTCTGTCCAGGAACACGGCTGAGACAGAATTAGAGCAGAGGGTCCCGGAAGGAAGGCTGTGGCCAGAATCTAAGGTGAGACCCTAAGGACTTCCTTCCACCTCCTCCCTCCCCCTCTCCCTCCCTCTCTTCCTCCCTTTTCCTCTCTCCTCTCTTCCTCCCTCTCCTCCCTCTCTCTCTCTCCCTCTCCCTCTCTCTCTGTGGGATGCTCAGTAGGCCCGTCCTTGAGTGTCTCTTGGGGCTAGTAGCTGTAGTGAATGACGACGGGAATTACAGAGGACAGCCTTCCACCTCACCTGCTGTGTATCACCTGGGCTGTCCTGTGCCAGATTTATTTATTATGTATACAGTGTTGTGTCTGCATGTATCCTTGCAGGCCCCAAGAGGGTAGCAAATCTTAGAGATGGTTGTGAGCCACCATGAGGTTGCTGGGACCCCTGGAAGAGCAGGCAGTATACTCTTAGCCTCTGAGCCATCTCTCCAGCCCAGGCTTTACCCCTCCCTCCGTGTTTCATGGGGCAGGAGCTGCTGTGTAGCATTTCCCTCTGGAATCTGGAGGGAAACTCACTAACACTCAGGAAGGCCCTGAAGGTGACAGGGCGCAGAGCTCCGTCCCTCACAAGGTTATACAAGCTGTAGGAGCTGCCAAAGAGAGGAGACACCTATCCATCTTGCTGCCTGCAAGCCACTCAGAAAGCTGCAGGGTGTCTAGCTTTCAGGATCATGACCCATGCCAGGGTGGGCTGGCAGTGATGCAGCTGCCTGTGAATTGTCCATGTTCTAAGTAACCCTTCACCCATAGCCCTCTAACCCCATAAACCCATTGGCTTACCAGGTTGAACCTTGGCGGTCCATCAGCAGATCGTGTCGTATCAACACAGGGCCAGCTAGAGCTTTGACCCTTCGGAACCAGCCTGGTCTACAGAGAGAGTTTCAGGACAGCCTCCAAAGCTACACAGAGAAACCCTGTCTAAAAAAAAAAAACAGAGAGGGAGGGGGGAGGGGACAGAGGAGAGAGAGATACAGCAATAATCACCGAGGGAGTGTTTGCCAGGAACATTGCCCCGTTTGCAGAAACAGGCCAGGCTGGCACAGGTGTGTGGGTGTTGGCAGAAACTACCAGGCCCCTGGGTCAGAGAGGAAGAACTCTTGGGGGAAAGCCATATAGGGTGTCCCTGAGTGTCTGCTCCCACAGGGTTGCCAGCCATGTGCCTGGGTTGGTGGGAATAATGCTCTAACAGTCACCAAGACACAGGTTAGATCGAGGAGCGAGTGGTAGCCTTGGATCACTTTAGCTGTGGACTCGTCGTCTGTCTCTTGATAGTCTCGTGGGCTAGTCAGTGAGCCTGCAAGACCTTTCACATTGTGGCCTCTTCACAGAGTCTAGTTGACAGTGCCCAGGTTTCTGGGACATGGGTAGGAGAAGCCACGATGACATAGATTCCCACGTTGGCCCCTTACTGTCTCTGTGCATATGGGGGATGAAGTGGGCATCCCTACAGCTGAGAACTGACGGGGGGTGGGCAGATGATCAGTTAAATGTCCTCCTGTGGCATGCACGCATCCAGGGTGTAAGAGGCAAATCATCATGGTCACAGCTGAGCAGATGTTCGGCACCTGTGCCCAGCAGAGGGCGCACACTGCGGGAACCTGCTTGTCTAGACAACCGTAGTTCATCTCAGAGTTTGAAAGACCAATCTGCTTTAAGACAGAGGCTGTGTATCAGAAAAGGTGAGGATCTCCAGCCCCAGCAGGATGGGGAATGAGGAGGCCGGGGAGTTCTTGTACACTCTGCCCCAGCCTGTGGGGGAAACAGGCAGGAACCTTCAGATTGGGGAATACAAAACCCGTGGCCTCACAGCGTTATAAATCTGCACACCGGCCGTTTCCGCCTTTTGTCCACTGTCACCCGGCTCCTGCTGAAGTGGAAATAAATGTGTCTCACTTTTACTACCAAGTCTGCAGCTTTCTCACCGGGAATAAGGGCACCCCATTGTATCACACGTGGGTGGGGCCGCCGGGACAGACCGCGAACTGCTGGCTTGTTGGAAGCGGCATGCATCGAGGTTCCTGGGACCAGATGACCAAGACCACAGTGTGTGTGTGTGTGTTGGGAGTGTTGTGTGTGTGTCGTGTATGTGTGTGGGGGGGGTCGTGTGGAGGGCGGCTCCTTCTGACACCCGAGGACACATGTCTTTGTGTGCTGCCAGACACCCTGGGTGTCCTTTACCTGTGGCTGCCGTTCCCTGCTGCCTGTCTCTACACAGTTGTCTTCACATCCTCTTTTGTAAGGGACCCTGACATATCGGCACAGGCTCACCCTAACAGCCTCTGCTCTCCCAGACCGTCATCAGAGACTCTTGTCTTCCAAAGATGATCCGTCACCGATACTGGCAGGGATTTGAATGTACATTGCATTTAGATGATCCCCCATACGGGCACACAGGTCAGGGGCGGGGTTAAGGACCAGGGGGGCAATGACCAAGACTGGGAGAATATGGTTTGGGAGCCCCAGAGCGTGGGTTGGCCCTGAAGCCCGGTAGCCTATTCCAGGGACTTTTAAGAGGCTGTTCCCAAAGTGGTCAGCAGATGGCGCAACAACCCACACTCAGCGGCGGCTTCACAGCTTGGTTTTGTAAAGTCCTAGGTGAAGCCATTATCTTCCTACAGAAGACTCAGAACCCCGCCTTAAAGAGTGGATTCTCATCTTGACTTCCTGATGCTGTGACAGAGCATTTTGGGAAATCAGTGGGTCTCCACCCTCACCCTCTTTCTGAGGTGCTGTGAATGGATTCCAGGCCTCACACATGCTAGAAGCTAGTGTTCTGTCACTCGGGATGCTTCACCCCAAGACTGAACCCCACCTTTGATGCCCGTGAGGATCCTGAAGATGCTGGGGTGGGTTCTCGGGGCTGCATGGGGCTCCCCCAAGGGATGGTACCATCCGTCCCCCATAAAGATCTATGGGCAGCCTGGAGGACTGGGGGGCAGCGGGGGTCCTTCCAGAGCCAGCTGCACTGTGGGTTGTGCACAGGGTATGTCTCTTGGATCTACCCTCCTGGAAGTTGTCCGCAGAAGGCAATCTTCCCACCAGCACAAGCTCTGCAGTGGTACCAACCATGTTGCGGATAGTCATTGACTCAGAGCATCCACAACATAAGCAGAGGTAGCTTTGACAAAGAACCCGGTTCCCAGGCTGGAGAGATAGCTCAGCAGGTAGACCACCTTGCTGCCACACCTGATGGCCTGAGTTCAGTTCCTGGGTCCCACATGGTGGAAGGAGAGAGGTAACTCAGCCACATCTTCTGATCTCCACACGCTCCCTGAAGCATGTGCACACATTCAGATTTTTAAAAATGAGTCAGTCACACACCTGAGAGAAACCAACCCCTGGCAACTGTGACCAGGGCTGTGGGCATAAAGATGCTGGCTCCAGACACTGGCCTTATGGGAAGTCAGCCTGACTATAGCCCTCACAAACTGTTTCTATGGTAAGTTCCCAACAATTGCCATGCCACCAGGAGGATGATTTTGCTCCATGTCCAACTGAGTCCAAGAGTGTCTCTGGAACCAACCAGAGCTCCAGTGTCTACCTGGTCCAGTGAAGAGGTCTTACTCAAGGTGTGTCCATTAGTAGTCCTTGGTGTCCCCCAGGTGGCCTCAGAAGGAACCTCTGTGGGTTTCCCGAGTGGGAAGTGGGAGGAATCTGGGCCAGGAGATCTTTTTATTTGTTTTTTAGATCAATCCTCATATATCCCAGGTTTTATGTAGGACTGGGGGTTGAACCTGGGTCTTTGCATACAATAGGCAAGCACTCTACCAACTGAACTACAGCTCCACCTCCACCCTGAGATACTGGAAGGATCTGAGACACCCTCTGTGATTATGACAGGTATGATGGGCAAGGGCAGAGAGTTGTAAGATACAAGGGCTGTACATGCAAGGTGTGTGAACCATTAGATCTCTATGCCCCCCGTGTGGCCTTAAAAGAAACATGGGCTGTCCCAGGGCGTGCCTTGCAGAGAGAAGTTGGGTGGGTGGAGGTGTTCTTGGCTGCCCCAGGGTAGGCAGCCAGTGGCTCTCTCTGAACATCAATCTCTTCTTTAAGTGAGATTCCCATAGGACAGTCTGCCCAGGGTAGAGTTGGTGTTAAATTTCTGTTGCTGCTGTTTAAATGATCCAGGCTGGCAGCTAAGCCCACAGAAGTGCATTGCACAAGAGCCTTATACCCCAGAGATCTGAGGCTGAGGTTGGGATACCCAGACTTCTCTCCACCTTTGGTGGCCCCACAGTCCCTACCAACCCAGCCATCTTCTCGGTCATCTCCCTAATGGGTCCTCTTGTGTCTGCTCCTCTGTCCTACAAGGAACCCACTTGGCAACTTCACTGAAGACCCTGTTTCCAAATCAGGCCCCACTGGGGAATGGGGGCTGAGGACGTGGACTCTCCTAGGGAAGCTGTTCAACCCAGACCTGCCGTCTCCCCAACTCCTCAGCCTGTCATGCAAATGGGTGTTATTCTTGCTTGTAGTGATGGCTAATAACACACTCACCATCCTGAACCTTCCTCCATCCTGCCCGCTCCCCCTTGGTAAACGGTGACAAGGTGATGGATGAGGGCACTGCTGGCTGGTGTTCTTAGCAGATTGGTACCAGCCAGAGCCGTTTGGGAATAGAGAACATCAATTGAGAAAATGGCCCCCACCAGACTGGCCTGTGGGCGAGCCTGTGTAGCTTTTGTCCTGTTTGACGACTGATATGGAAGGGCCCAGCCCATTGTGGGTGGTGCCACCCCAGGGCAGGTGGTCCTGTGTAGTATAAGAAAGGTTGAGCAAGCCATGGGGAGCAAGGCAGTAAGCTGCGTTTCCCTGTGGCCCCGGCTTCAGTTCCTGTGTCCAGGTTCCTGCCCTGACTTTCCTCAGTGATGGAGTGTGACCCGAGAGCTGTAAGAAGGAATAAACCCGTTCCTCTCCAAGTTCTTAACACAGCAGTAGAAAACGTAATTAAGCCAGTAGCCATACACTCACTGAAGCTGTACAGGCTGGGTGTTCAGTCCCTGAGCAGGAGTCAGCTTCCAGAGAGGTTGTTGTGTTTCCACATCATGCTCAAGGTCAGGAGGGCACAGAAGTAGAGTGACTGGTGGGTGAAGGCCAAGCGGCTAGCCACCCACTGTGTCCTTGCTGCAAAATCACATGCCCTAACTCCATGCTAAGCCACAGCCCATGTGAGTCAATATACATGGGGTGGGGGGTGGCCTTTCATTCTGGCTTCTCTCTCACAGTGTGTTCAGAGCTTTGGAGATGGATGTGAGACCCACAGACCTCTAAATGAGCTATGTGGCATTTGGGCGGGGCACCTGGTGTAAGCTTTGCACTCTAGAGAATGTCCCTGTCCCTCTCTGGCTTTGCCAAATGTTTGGTTATCACTAACGATGTCATCTGCAGAAATAGGTGACTGTGGTTGCATCTGAGTACCCGAAGATACCGTGGGCATTCATTTCCTTTTGCATTTTTAGAGTGGGATCTTACCACGTGGCACAGGCTAGCCTCAAACTTCTGCTCCTTCTGTCTCCGCCTCGTGGAGTTCTGGGATCACGGGTGCCGCTGCGTCTGTGTCTGGCTGTGGAGACAACCTTTGACGCTGGCCTTTCACCTGGTAGAAGAAGCAGCCATGAAAACTCAGACGAGACACTGGCTTATTTTCTTGGGATGTTGGCCTTCGCTCGGCAGCTGGTGTCTCTGTAGCTGCAGGAGATGCTTTGGAATTCTGTCTGTCTGTTGGAGCTCTCTCTTCCAGCTCCTGCAAAATGCATCAGGCTGCAGAGCAGGGCGGCCAGCATGGCTCTGGGAAAGGAGGGAGCGGTTTGCTTTGGAAATTAGCACTGTGGCTTGAGTCTTCTTCCTCCCCACATTATTTCTCCTCCAGCCAAACAATATCGTAATTATTTCCAGCAGAGAATGAGACAACAACAAAGAAAAGTATTGTCTCCCCGGGGGCACAGTGCTGCGGGGGCCTTTAATCCAAGCAGCTGGTAGAGGCAGGCAGAGCTCTGTGAGTTTCAAGGCTAGCCTGGTCTACATGGGGAGTTCCAGGACAGCCAAGACTAGTGAGAATTTTTAAAAAATGCTTTTTAGTAGATTGAGAGAAGTTTTTCTATAGGTGTGAAAAAATGGAACTACAGCCATAACTCTTGTCTGTTTGGGATGGACCATCAAACAAAGTCCAAAGCTATGACTGGGTGACATTTTAGCACACTGCTGCGTGGGAGGCACGGTGACAAGGTGGACTGAGAAAGGGAAAACCCAAGGTCCTAAGAGGTGTGTGCTGTGGCAGTGGGCTCTAACTTAGGTGTGAATGCTGCACACTCCTTAAAAGCTCATGCTTAAATAAATGGATATGTTGGTCAGGTGTGGTGGTGCATGCCTTTAGTCACAGCACTTGCGAGGCAGTATCAGGTGAGTCTTTTAGTTCAAGGCCAGTCTGGTCTACAAAAAGAGCTCTGGGATGTCCAGGGCTACAGAGAAACTAGCTTGAACAAAACCAAATATACGTGTGTGTGTGTGTGTGTGTGTGTGTGTGTGTGTGTGTGTGTGTATTGTTTTGCCTTAATGTATATCTGTGTACCACGTGTGTGCCTGGTGTCCACCAGAGGCTCAGAAGAGGGCACAGATGCCCTGGAACTGGAGTTACAGAGGGTTGCAGGTGGCCAAGTGGGCGCAGGAAATCAAACCCAGATCTTATGAAAGAGCATTCAGCTCTCTTAACCACTGACCTATCTCTCCAGCCCCAGAAACTCAGGATTTTGATGGGTAAATACAATCTGTTCCCCATGAATGGACTGAGCAGACTCTAAGGTGGAAAGTAAGTGACATGTGTCAAGTTTCAATAAAGGCTAGATCTGAGTGGGACCACCAGCCTCCTGAAGCCAGCACTGTGGTCGTCAGTACATGCAATGCTCACAAGGGGGCGCTGTACCAACAGTTACCGTAGATAATCCCTGAGTCCTTAAATCAACATGTCTAAGGCTATTGCCACTTACTTCCAACACAATTTGACAGGAACTGGATAGATTAATCTCAAAATTAATTTGGAAGGATGACCAATAATTACCATTATAGGCCCAACAAGATGGCTCAGCAGGTAAAGGTGACTGTTGAAAAGTCACGTGACCCAGGTTTGATCCCCGTGACACACGTCATAGAAGAATTCAGCCCATCAATTTTTTTCCCTCTGATTCCCCACACATGCACTACCCAATAAATGAATAAGAAAAACCAAGTTACAAACTTCATGAACCTACGTATACAGCTGTGTAAGGCCTTTGCCTAGAGCTGTCACAAGCATCCCAGTGGCCAGATCTTGCTCTGACTTGTTCTGGAAAGGAAGGACAAATGGCACAATAATTTGGGATGGAATCATCGGGAAATACTCAGAAGCAGGGCTATTCGTGTCGAGCCAGGAGAATAGGCATCGGTGGTAGCCAGGTGACCGGGTAGCTGGCCATATTCTCTCTTAACAGCAGACGCTGAGATGGACCCCAC
The DNA here is from genome assembly GCF_943737965.1 of Phodopus roborovskii. Lineage (NCBI taxonomy): Eukaryota > Metazoa > Chordata > Mammalia > Rodentia > Cricetidae > Phodopus > Phodopus roborovskii. Next base: position 5,634,869 of record NW_026126646.1, read on the forward strand.
GTGAGATAAAGCTGATTCAACAACAGAACACTTGACCATCCTTCTGAGCCAAGTGCTTATTATTTTCATACATGGGTTTACATACGGATATCACCCGTATGCACTCAATGAACTTGGGGCATTCTCCTCTTGCCTGAGCTTATTGCTGAGTGATGGAGAGACATATTTGACTGATTCATTAACCATGTCATGCCTGGCTCCAGCTCCTGCCACAGTCTCCCTCAAGATGTCATTTCATTATGAAAAAGCAGCAAGGTAGCTATTTTTTGGAGAATATTTGTTATGTTTAATTTAGTGGCTATAAAAGGAAACGTTTTGTTGTGAGTCATAGAAGTGCAGTTTGTTAACACACATACAGTCTGATTTCTAGTTTTGTGGGTTTTTTTTTTTAAGATAATGTCCCATGTAGCCCAGGATGACATAGAATTTCCTATGTAGCTGAGGATTACCTTGGACTTTGGCTTTTCCCGCTGCAAGTGTATAGCACCAAATCTAGTTTGTGTAGCTCTGGGGATTGGACCCAGAAAATCATGCACACTAGGCAAGCACTCTACCAACTGAGTTATGTCCCTAGGTTCTGATGACCGTTAAAATGACAAACTCTAAATGTCCCGATTACTCTGTTGTTGTATTGGGAATGAGACTCTCATTAGACAACAGGCTGCTCATATATATATGCTCATAGGAGCCAGACTGGACAAGGAAAGGGTCTGTGGGCCAGGGTGAGACTCCAGCCAACACCAGTCCGTGTGACGGGCTTTGCTGGGAGATGTGAGCTCCACACCATGGGGTCGTCTGCCTACACCTGACTGGGAACAAGGACTCTGGGAACAGCGGACACACCCCACTCTGCCCATGAGTATTCCTCCTATTGTAAATGACATCTGGGGAAGGACACACCTGCCATGGAAGAGGATGTGTCTTAGCCTAACCACAAGGACTCCAACAGGAAGCACCTGACACCTGCCAGGACTCTTCACATGGCCGAGAGCTGGTGCCTGGACAGGGCATGGGCAGTGCTGGAATGACCTAAGGTTGATAAGGGAAATCTTCAAGTTGATGGGGCCTAGAAGCTCATGCACGAGGCCATGAACTTTTGTAAAATTAGTAAAACCATTTCTTTTTGCATTTTCTTCAATAAGCCCCCACATAGGCTTCAGGGTACTAGAAACCCAGATCTTGCTCACCTGTAGATTCTCTTTCTAACCCAGGACCACTACTTCTCTCTGATGAGCAGAGAAGATAGGGAGATGGAGTTGCCTTTCACTCCCAGACCTGGCCCCAGCTTGGTTTAGCAGAGGAGGTGGTGAGCTTTCTCGGGGTCCCAATCCATGCATGCACACCCTACTGATCGTGCATTTGTGAAAGCCAGCTCCAGGAGAGAGAGAGAGAGAGAGAGAGAGAGAGAGAGAGAGAGAGAGAGAGAGAGAGAGAGAGAGATGCACAGAGGGAGCAGGCAGCTGGGCATACTGCAGTTCTGGCTTGGGAAGGCAATCTTGTACTTCCCTGCAGTGGAGGCCCCTGGCTGAAGTGGGGCATTCAAAGATTTCTTGGGTGCAGACACCTGAGAGGCTGGTACTTTAGAATCTCCCAGAAGGCTTGGGCCAGCTTCTGCTACTGGGATGTAGGGAGGGTCTGGTGATGGGTTCCGGCAGAAGAGCAAGATCCAGAACAGAAGGGTAAACTTGAGTCCTGTTTGGGGAATCGGGTAGCAAGCTCCAGGACCACTTGTCCCTCTTGTCTGTCTGTCTTTCTGTCTCTCCTCTCTTCTCTCTCTGTGTGTGTGTCCCCTTCTCTCATCCAGCCCTTCTTCCCTCCCTGAAGCCCGGCTCCTGTGAATAGCACAGTCTGTAGTCTTGTAAGTTGAGGCAGGGGGCTCTGCTCCCTTCCTGGCCCTGTGGCTCCTTCCCATCTTGGGCCAGCAGCAGGTCTGAGCTGGCAGTACCTACACCCACTAACACAGACAGCCTTCTGAAATGGGAGTGGATTACTCCTGCACCTCCACTATCCGGCCCCTTGACCAGAGGTTTCCTCAATCACATATCATCGAGAGGAGCAGGCTGAACAACACCTACTTCATTCCTCAGGGAATGGCGGAGGGGGGGAGGTCTTCGAAAGAGGGCAGGCTAGGCCTACCAATCATGTAAAGGCAGGCACATCTCTCCCACAAGACTAAAGGGCTGATCCTCACACAGCTAGTGAGGTTCCCCACTGGACCCTTTTGGGACTACCCCAGCTCAACTCCCAAAAGGAGCCCCTCTGAGTGTCTGGTAAGTCCTGGCCCCAGAGACACCATGTTTGGTGCTGGACAGTCTGGCCCTAACCCTGGAGAAAGTCACATCAAAACAAAACCAGGCATAAAGGACAGCAAATATCCCGGAGCAGGGAGTTTGCCTCACTTTCTAGGCCTCTAAGCAGGTGCCTGGTGGAACCTACACGCCCATGCCACCATCCCTAAGCACTCAGCACAGAACTAGGAACACAGACGCCCAGGCGGTGGTGTGTTACCTATAATGGCAGTGCACAAGGGAGGTGCCAACAGTCACATAAAGGCTGGCCTCCCGCTTCCCCAACTTTCCCCTGCTTCCGGGGCAGCCGAGGCAGGGCGCAGGATGAGGGGCTAAGAGAAGATGGATGCAGTGTTCGTGGAGAGAAGCCAAAGATGCGCTTGCCGAGGTCCCGAGTCATGATCTAGTCGTGTTTGCTAGGTGTGCGACATTCAGACCGGACAGGACTGGTCACTTGGATGGGAGCAGACCTGGTTCTCTCGGTCGGAGGTGCGCAGGGAATGCCAAGAGGGTGCTCAAAAGTACATAGACGTCGGGTTCGGGGACGCAAGCTTAGTCTTGTGGGCTGGATCAGGAGGTGCGGAGGGGAGGGGCTGGCGCGGGGCTGGAAGCGGGCTCACTCTATTGGGACGGTCTGGGAGGGGCCGAAGGCGGAACGGGCGTGGCCTGGGCTGGGGGTGGGGCCGAAAAGGGGGCGGGAGCCGGGGCGGGAGGGGGCTGGGGTCCGGGCGGGGGGCGTGCAGCGGGCGGGCCTGACGTCTGGGACGTCCCGCTCCGAGTTCGCTCTCCATCACTCTGGGCAAGTGTCTGCGGAGCGGAGCGTGAAGGTCTCGGCGCTCCGGGCAGCTGCACCATCAGCACCTGCGGCGACCTCGCGCCCCGCACCTGACGCGGCTCGGTTGCTGCACCCCGCTGTCCTCCAGGGCATGGCGCGCGTGAAGAAGGGGTCTCGTGGCCACAAGGACCGCTCGTGAGTCTAAGAGTAGAGGATCGAGTGGGAGCGCGACCGCGCGCACGATGCCTGTCCGGGCGAAGGCGAGAGCGGCTTGGCGCGCGGTGGCCCTGGCTCTGCTGCTGCTCCCCGCGGTGCCCGCAGCCTCTCCGCCGCGACCCCCGCGCCCGCTGCAGCCAAGCATGTGAGTAGCGCGAGTCCCGGGGCTCGCGGCAGCGACGTTGACCCGGACAGAGCTCGGGGCTTTGTCCTTGGGGCCCCAGAACAATGGGCTCTTTGCCTTAACTAAGGGATGGTCTAGTCGTGGGGTCCCGGGTTGGATCTGGGACCCTGGAGGATGCCACAGGTTCCTAGCCTCCCGGTTCCCGCCTCTGTAGCGAAGGCTCTGCAGGTTTAGGAGGACGCTGAAGTTTGGAGAGGTGAGGAATCCAAGCCCCTGAGGCGCAGGGTCCAGCTGGGGAACCGGCTTGGAGACGGCCGAGAGGAAGCAGCCTGGTCCCACTTCCTCCCGAAGCTGGTCTCCTGGGGTCTGGGGGCCTACGCAGGGGCGGGGGTGCCCAGAGGGGGCTGCCAGAACTGGTTTGTGTGTTAAACACGTGCGCTCTGGGGCCTCGGGAGAAGGAATTTAGTACTAGAATGGGCAGGAAGAGAGGGTCAGGGAGCCAGCGGCGACGGATTTAATTTTGAAAGATGATTCCCCAACAGGCCGGTTAGCGGTCTCTTAAACTGCAAAGCGATCCCTCTGTTGGCCTCAAAGGAAAACCGGTGCGAACTGAGCCCAAGTGGATGAGGTGCACCGATGAGAGGCCGGGGGGGGGGGGGGGTGGCGGCGGGGCGGGGGCTCCTGGCCCTTCCCTGCAGGGTGCAAGGTGGGGCTTTGTAAACTTGGCACGGCTGCTTGGGGAGTGGACGAAGGACCGTTCAGGCCAGAGTTAGGGGCTTCCTCTGCCACAGAAGGGGCTTGCTGCTCCTGTGCAGGGCGGGCACCGGTGGATCCACCACGTACTTGGCCTTGAGGACAGAGCCACGGCTCCCTGGGGGACAAACTTCCCGCTGGGGCAGGTGCCTTGCTTTGGTCCCTGTGTGGCCATTACACAGGAGAGCTGATCTGTGTTGGGGGCCTCTCACCCGTGCATGGAAGCAGCCCGCATCCCTGGCTGCTTCGGCTCTTTTCTTGTAGCTGTGAGTTTGCCCAGAAGGAGTTTGAGCCCCAGGGTGATTTTCATAATTAGCACGGTGGTCTGGGTTGCCAGCCTGCCTCCCGGCTTTCCTGGTTGAGATGGGCAGCAGACTCAGTCTTCCTGAGGTTCTGGGATGGATGCAATCTGGTGCATGTGGAAACTGTTGGTCGCCCTTTACGGGTTCTCCACCCAGCTCTGTCTGCCCTTGCTGGTCTCCCTGGGAGTGGAGCCAAGAGCTTGCTGCTTGTGCGCTGCTCACCTGGGCCCCAGAGTCTCCCGCCGTTGAAAAGGTTGCTGGGTCTAGTGTGAATGGGTGGCAGGAGAACCCGAACCTTCCTTCTTGATGATGTCGTTGCATCTCTGGGACTTGTGCCCCCACTTCCTGGCTCTTGGGGTCCCAACAGGCCTCTGCTCTCATTTTGAGTGGGTTTGAGTTCCTGGTTGGCCAGAAATCCTGGCTGTCTTCCCCAGAACTGTATCTCTTGGGCATCCGTACATGGGCCCTAGCTGGCTGGGTCGGTGAGGGAGTTTCATTTGGCCAGACCAGTGGGGATATCTTTCTGGGTTTTGGAGAAGGTGAATTTGCAGGTTTACTCTTAGCCCCTGCCCCCCCTCCGCCCCCAGGAGCAGGGGACAGAGCCTGGGAAGGCGGCCAGGATCCTAGAAAATACTTCTTCCTGGCTGACCCTCTGGGCCCTGCTGCCTTTCCCCCTGAGGAGTTCTAATGAGCTGGCAGGGCCTGGTACGGCTGCCACACCTCTTTGGCCAGTTTTCCTGAACCAATAGCTGCTGACTTTTCATAGTACTTTGTCCTCCTGCCCGTAGCCCCCTACAGCTGGTGTGCGTGCCATGGACCTCCGTGGATTCTAGGGGTAGGGTGGTTCTCACAGCCATCCCAGGTGGCCTCATAAATCTGGCTGCTGTCAGCTGAGGGTGCCCAGAGTCAGTGGACAGAGCCTGTCTACTTGCTTGTTTTTCCTCTAAGTGACTTTTCAGTTTCTTGGAAGCATGGCTTGCGTGTTTCATCTGGAGACGGGGATGACTGCTGAGTAGTGCATGGCTTCTTAAGGACTTTGTGCAGCCCGTTGAGGATGGAGAGAGAGGTTGCCTGTGGCTGAGGCAGTACCACAGCGTTCATACACAGCTTCAAAACAGAGCTGCTGCCAGGCTGGAGCCCCTTTGGGCAGCCATGCTAAGAAACCTGCCAGGACGTTGGAAACAGCTAGTGATGATGATCCTCTCCTACCCCAGGCAGGTAGAAGAAAGCCCCTCTCTCCTCCAAGCTCAAGTTCCATCTTGCAGGGAGCTCTTTGGGCCTACTGGCCCTGAGGCCTTAGACGGCCACATTCTCTGTGGCTGAGGCCTTTTCCAGTTCATCTCTTGAGGAGCCCCTAATGCCCCTCTTCAGGGTGTGGGGAAGCCGACATGGTGAAAGGCCAGATGTCCCAGAAAACAGGAGGTGCCCTGCCTGTAGTGGGGGGAGGGGCAGAACAGGGGAAGGAATGCATGTCTGCTGAACCTCCGATGGTGGTCGCACTGTTGGATGGTCTTGTGCCCCGTGGGAGGCCTCTGAGGGTCTCCGATCTGCCTTCTCACAGTGTTGCCATGCCCCAGACAGCCACTGGGCTGCTGTGCCTGAAGCCTCACACTTTTCAGGGGAAGTATGCTCAGAGGTAAGCCATGAGGCCAGATGAGGGTGGAGGTGTAGACAAATCACCCTCCAGAAGCAGTGTCAGGCTGGTTATAGAGAGGGTGTGCCTCCCACGTCCACACCATTGCCATGAGCATTGCGGGCCTCTAGCTCCTGCAGAGCCCGCCAGCTTCCTGGAGCCCCAGCCCATGCTTCAACAGATGACTCTGCAGTGGGCTCAAGTCCCCTCCCTCTGCTGGCCCTGGGTCTACCTCATCTCGTTTGAGCTTTGTCTTTCCTGCCTTGGTGAGAGGCTGCACGCAAACTACAAGGTCCAGAGAAGAGCTTGGGTGTTTGCTGGGTTCTTCTGGGGCCGGTGCTGAGCTGTCTTTAGTTTCTTCTCTCACTCCCCTTTCCCTAGAGTCCCCCATCCTCCACCTTGTGCCTTTGCTTGCACTCACTTCCTAGGAGAGGCACTGAGTCCAGCTTGTGCCTCCCCGTGCCCCTCTTCAGGTCAGTTAACCACCCTGTTGGGCCCTTGTAAGAACTCTGAAGCCCCCGGGCTGGCCTGCTGTCCATGTGGCTGCCTGCAGCCCATCCTCACATGGTTGGGGACAGCGACATTCGCTATCTGCCATGGATGTCCTAATATCAGCTGTGTTGCTCTCTTGGGCCTTAGAGGGGTACAGAGCAGGGGCAGAGGGGCAGAGGGGAACAGAGTGAACACGTAGTAAGGGTTACTATGAGACCGCAGTAGAGCAGCTCCCACCCGGCAGGAAGGGTTCTAAATGGCCAGGGAGACAAACACCCAGTGTCCCTCCTCCTTGGCCCCATCTTCTGTTGGTCCTCCAATCAGCTACAGTTACCACTAGCCAGAGGGCAGGCGTGTTGTGGGCAGGTGTGTGTGTGTGTGTGTGTGGGCAGGTATGTATGTGGACAGGTGTGTGTGTGGGTAGGTGTGTGTGTGTGGGCAGTGTGTGTGTAGGTGTAGGTGTGTGTGTGTGGGCAGGTATGTGTGTGGGCAGTGTGTGTGTGGGCAGGTTTGTGTGTGTGTGTAGGTGTGTGTGTGTGTGTGTTTGTGTGTGGGCAGTGTGTGTGTGTAGGTGTAGGTGTGTGTGTGGGCAGGTATGTGTGTGGGCAGGTTTGTGTGTGGGCAGGTGTGTGTGTGTGTTTGTGTGTGGGCAGGTGTGTGTGTGTGTTTGTGTGTTGGCAGTGTGTGTGTGGGCAGGTTTGTGTGTGGGCAGGTTTGTGTGTGTGTGTAGGTGTGTGTGTGTGTGTTTGTGTGTGGGCAGTGTGTGTGTGTAGGTGTAGGTGTGTGTGTGGGCAGGTATGTGTGTGTAGGCGTAGGTGTGTGTGAGGGCAGGTTTGTGTGTGGGCAGGTGTGTGTGTGTGTTTGTGTGTGGGCAGTGTGTGTGTGAGGGCAGGTTTGTGTGTGGGCAGTGTGTGTGTGGGCAGGTTTGTGTGTGTGTGTATGTGTGTGTGTGTGTGTTTGTGTGTGGGCAGGTGTGTGTGTGTTTGTGTGTGGGCAGTGTGTGTGTGTGGGTAGGTGTGTGTGTGTGGGCAGGTTTGTGTGTGTGTTTGTGTGTGGGCAGTGTGTGTGTGTGGGCAGTGTGTGTGTAGGTGTAGGTGTGTGTGTGTGGGCAGGTATGTGTGTTGGCAGTGTGTGTGTGGGCAGGTATGTGTGTGTGTGTGTGTGTGTATGTGTGTGTGTGTGGGCAGGTATGTGTGTGGGCAGGTGTGGGGAGAGGCTGGTGGGGGAACAGGTGGGGGCAGGCGTGTGTATATGTGTGTGGGCAGGTATGTGTGTGTGTGTGTGTGGGGGCAGTGTGTGTGTGTGGGCAGGTGTGTGTGTGTGTTTGTGTGTGTGTGTGTTTGTGTGTGGGCAGGTGTGGGAAGAGGCTGGTGGGGGCAGGCGTGTGTATATGTGTGTGGGCAGGTGTGGGGGGAGGCATGTGGTTACGTGTGTGGGCAGGGTGTGTGTCTGTGTATGTAAAGGAAGTTGCATATGATCAGGGGTTCCATAGGGTTCTCCTGTGGGCACACAGCAAAGTGCAGGCCACAAGGATCAAGAATGAGGCCAGGACCCAGACCAGGGCATGCTGAGAAGGGCTTTCCCATGTGGGTCTGCTGCCCTTGTGCAAACCCTGCCCTGCCCTGTCCCTGTTCCAGCCTGGGATCCTCCGCCCACAACAGGCTCTTGGAAGTCTGGGTCCTCCATTCCTTAGCTAGCCATCTGAGAAGCACATCTCTGCAGAGCTCAGGAAGAGGCAGGGTCTTTGGTCCAGGTTAGCAGGTTAAGACTGTAAGACAGTTCCAGGAAATCACTGTCACCTCCTTTCAGGTGGTGGCATCCCCGTGGGGTGATGCTCAGAAGGTACCTAGTATGAGCATGGGGGAGGAATGATCTTATTGTTGATGATGTCATCATCATTGTCCTGGTCATTGTGGTCATCCGTCCCCCAGGGGATTGTCTCTATGAGGTGGCAAACCTTTCCCATCTGGCCCTGGGACTTCACAGATGCTCAGTTCAGTCTGGAGTTCCACCTGGCCATGGAGAATGAGTTATAGTGCACATGTGGGGGCCACAGCATACTCCAGATGCCACCACTGCTTTGTCCTGGGACCTGAGGGCCCTTGCTCTGTAGTCATCCCAGACTTGGAAGGGCTGGCTTCTGCTCTAGGTAGGGCGTTTGGGAGACCGGGGAAGGTGTGGTGGGACTGGGAGGTCCTAGGACATGTCATGACAGTTCCCTGTCTAGGATTGCCTGTGGCTGTGGTGCTGACTCTGCCTTGTCTATGTTGTGACTGATGGAAAGCTAGGGTTTAGATGGCCTGGTGTCATGCTGGGCAGGTGCAGCCCCTGCTGTAGGCTGGAAGCCCCTGGTGCCGTGGCTGGGAGCCCCTGGTGCCGTGGCTGGACAGGAGCAGCCCCTGCCCCTGATGTGTGCTTTCTTGTTCATCTTGTCTGCAGGTGGTCCATACACTGAGGGGGTGGCTTCCCACACAGCAGAGCCAGGGAAAAAAGCAAAGATAAAGGCCATTTCGGTCAGAACATCCGTCTGGGGGTGGCTGGTCTGGGGCCAGAGCTGCTGGTTCCGTGGTCCGGGTCTCTTAAGCGCTGGACTTTGGACAGCGCCCAGCAGTCACTGAGGCCGTTTGGGGAGGGGTGCCTCATTGGGCATGGGGTGGAGGCAGAGGTCAGGAGGCAAAGCTCCTGGGGGAGCAGGGACCTCAGCGAGGGTGGGGATGCGAGGCCCCTGCTTACCGTACACCCTGAGGAGAGGGAGGGGCTCTGCTCTAGTACCCAACAGATTGGAAAGTGACTCTGGTGCGTGTACTGGTGACCCCTGTCCTGGGGATTGAACTCAGAGCCTGGCCGTGCAGGCTGAATGTCCCCTTTTGTTCCTTGGGCCATGCGGAGGTTCTCACCTTTTTCCAGGCTTGGTCTAATGTAGTGGGTCTTGTCTTCTGTCCCACAGCTTGCCTTTGTATCCCCCAGTCCCTCGGGGACACAGGCTTGAGTGAACCTGCACTTTGTGTCCATTCCTTGATGAAAGTCCCCCATTGCCCCTCCCGGGGACGTTCTTCTCCCCTTCGTGGGCCTGGAGGGCTGTCTTAGGCTGCCCACCTCTGGCACCCTGTGCTCTGCTAGGCTGGCTTCTGGGACAAGTGGAGGACAGTGACATAAAAAAGAGTCACTGCCCTGGGTATGGCTGGATAGTGGCCAGAGTTTGGTTTTCTGTTTTCCTAATTCTTACTTGTCTCCATCCTTAACTCTTGGGTCATGTCCACACACTGCTGTGTACTCTGAGGGTACAAGGGCTGCCCAAAGGGGGCAGACGATTCTGCCTACCTTGAAGATTCTTAGGGCCTGGGGCAGCACCTTGTCCAGCCCAGGATTCTAGCAGAAGATGCTGTGGCCAGCATTCTTTCTCAGTCCCCTTGTCCTGGAGTTCAGAGTGGGTGCCAGGCGGGCATGGTGCTGTGGCCCAGCCACAGTTGGGTACTTAGTAGAGGTGTGGATGCATAACTGTGCCAGCCAGCTGGTGGTGGTGTGTAAGCTGAGTGCCATTGTCTTTTTTTTTTTTTTCTTTCCAGGCCCCATGTGTGTGCTGAGCAGAAGCTGACCCTGGTGGGCCACCGCCAACCCTGTGTGCAGGCCTTCAGCCGCATAGTGCCCGTGTGGAGATCAGGCTGTGGGCAGCAGGCATGGTGTATCAGCCAAGAGCGCAGGTCTGTGGCAGAGATCCTAATATAACGATGAGCAGTTCTCAGCTAGGGTCAGGCAGCTAGGGCTGGAGGCCCACCTTGGCTCCACCTGAGGCCTCTCACCCTCAGACTCTAGCAGGCCTGCTCCTGCAGGCCTCAGTCAGGGTGGGGAGGAGCCCTGGTGGTGCTGGGACCTTGCAAGGGTTCCACACTTGCAAGCTCAGCCAGCTGGAGATTTTTGCCACCTGACCCCTGGGCCTAGTTCCCAAACCTGTGAAAAACGTATTGCTCAATGTTTTATTTAAAAATCGAACTTAAGGAGTGCCTTTGCATAGCCCTTCTCTGAAGGGCACAGCTGGCACTGGGGGAGCAGGATGGGAGTGGGACGCTGGGGGGGGTAAGGGAGTGGCAGGGTTGGCTGCAGCCCTAGCTAGGTGAGGGTGCGTGTCTGAGGAGGGCAGGGTGCTCAACAGGGAGAAGCCTCTGGAAGCCCCTCTGCCCTTGCGGGGGGGGGGGGCGTCTGGGGTTCACAGGCTGTTCATATATCTGCCTGACATAGGAGCTCCAGAGGCTGCTTCGGAATTCAGTATTTGTTTGTTGTCCATTAGAGCCGGTGCAGAATAGAGATGGAAAAATACAGCGGCGATTCATCGTCTCTCAGGGACTGTTGTCTCCTCACCGGGACAACCATGGCAATGTCTGAGGCGTCAGGTGCTGAGGGGTGAGGTGCTTACTTCAGGGACATGGACGACAACACACAGTGGTCTCTGGGACAGGTCTCTGCTAACGGGCTGTATTGTCAGCCTTGCTGGCCCTACAGCAGGCTGAACCTTTGACTGTCAAGTGTTGAAGCCACCTGTGCGGTCAGCGGTGGACTCAAGCGGTGTCCCAAGCCCCAAGGGGACATCACTTGACATTGTCACGTCGGGCTTTGACCATGGTGTGGCCACACCGATGGGGGGGGGCTTCTCTGTTTCTGTTTCTGTCATCTTCTTTCTGATGTGTTATATGTGTGTATGGTACAAGCATGTGAGTGAGTGTGCAGGATACGTGTGGGTGGGTGTGAACGTGTGTGCGTGTGGAGCTCGTACATGTCACTCACTGTCTATCTGCTCTTCCTTACTGTCTTGAGCGGGGTTCTCTTGCTGAGCTGGGAACTCGCTGTTTTGGCCGGGCTGGCTGACCAGCAGGTTCCTCGTGCCAACCCCCTCTTCCAATGCTGGGGTCTCATGTGCATGTAGACACGTTCGGCTGTCTACATGGATGCTGGGGATTCAAGCTTACATTCCTCTTGCTTGCACACCAAGCTTCTCATCCACTGAGCCACTTTTTGTTTGTTTAGGGCTCTGTTGTTCGTTTGGTTGGCGTTTTTGTTTGTGGGAGGGACCCTCTTCAATAGCTCTTGTGTGGTCTGCCAGGCAGGGCTTCTCAGGATGGACTGAGGATCCCAGCCCCAATATGAGCGTGCATGGCTGGGCTGAGAACGTGTGCTGGCCTTAGCTTTCCCATCTGTGTTGACCTGAGTGAGGTTATACTGACTGCTTAGGCCGTGCCTCACCATTACCTGGTGGCTCCGGCCACCACCATCTTCTGTCTTGAGGTAATGCGCATTTGTGGTGGTGTGAGGCCTCTTCAGTAACGGGTGAGGCTGTGTGACACCTGTGAAGCCAGAGGGAGTTTCAAGGGTCTCACTGTGAGAGTCTTGATAGACAGACAGACAACCAAATCACAAGGCTAGGAATACTCTACATCAAGAGCTACATAAAGAGGCCCTTTGAGTGGAGAGGGAGGAGTCACCTGGAAAAAGGAAGGAAGGTGGCTAAGATTCAAATCATGGGGCCCACCACCCTTTTGGAAAAGCCCAGAGTGAGTACTGTGACCGCCACTCGGTCGTGGTTCCCGCAGCCTCCGGTCCTGCAAAGCTGGAGCCCATGTGAGCTGGTGCTATCTGAAGGCGAGCTGAATTTGGTTCTCATGGCTGCCTGGCCTCTTCTCCTTCAGAGAGCCCTGTAGAGGAGTGTCCAGGGGAGCCGCACATGGCCCAGCCCTGTCTGCAGCCCAGGCAAGGAGATAAATATTTACGATGGCCAGGTCCTAGTGTTTCATTGCTGGCAAACATTGTTAACACTGTGGTCAGTTTCTGTCCAGGCAAGTGGTTTCATGTCCTGCCAAGGGAGTATTTTGTAAAGCACTCACAGAGTTTCTGTGTGCAAGGCCTCTGTAGGAACACATGCTTCCGGGAAGTGGCCTTAGCCTTGTTTATTGGGCAGAGCCCAGGGCCACATGGCTTCCCATGTACTGGTCCCAGAAAACACAGCCTGGTTTGTTGCCTAGAGACACACCATTCCCAGGGCCTTAAGGGCCCTTGACCTTGTGGCGGCTGTTGGCCTAACTTCTGGGTGGGAGGGTGGTCCTGTGGCCTTCAGGGCTGTTGATATTGCAGGCTGGTGGGGGACGTGGGAGTGACCATCTTCTCTTTACCTGTCTTTCCTGCTCCCATCTCTATCTCCGGTCTCTTTTTGTCTATGTGTCATTCCCGGTCTGTCCCTACAAACAGAGACTTCACAGTCATAGGGCTCAGGGGCGTGTTCTAAGGCGTGAGTTCTATCTTCATTTTTTAGAACTGTTGTGACAAATGCTAACAAGTCAGGTGGCTTTAAAACAGCTTTGGAGGAGTCTGGAAGAGGTCCCTCCGCTGATTGATTGTTCGCCTTACAAGCACAGAAACTTGAGTTCAGACCTCCCCCCCCAGGACCCATACAAAGAATGCTAGGCATAGCATTGCACACCTGTAATCCCAGTGCTGAGACAGGTGGGTCCCTGGGGGCCTGCTGGCCAGCCAGGGCAGGCAGTTGGTGAGTTCCAGGTTCAGTGAGAGACGGCTTCAAAGGAATAAGGTGGAAAAAATAAGATAGCGGAGACACCCAACATTTTCCTTCCCTCCACACAAACGTGACACGTGCATGCTGCGTACACACGAGAAATAAAACTTCACAAGACAAGCAAGCTTTGTGGATGGTGGTGAGGTTCTGGGGGAGCCCATGTCGCAGCCCCCGGCTCTGGCGCCACTGGCTGCCCTGCCATGTCCACCTTGGGGTAGGTATCACCAACAGCCCCCCTCCCACCCCCCAATCCCCACCCCCCCACTAACCCCCCCACCCCCGTCCACATGCTTTTCCTTTTTACGCTTTCTAGGATACAGTCACTGTATTCCAGTGTGTCCCCGTCTTAGCTGATTACAAGTTAAGCAGACTTTGTTCCCTAGTCAGGTCCCGTATAGGCAGGCATGCATTTGGGGGAGTTAGCGTTCAAACTCAGTGTCAGAAGTGACAGACAAGAGTGTCAGACTGGAAGGAGGTGACAGCCGGAGCAGCAGCTGTACCACTGGTCAGTAGAGCAGGGGAGGGAGTCTGTGTGGCAGGCAGAGGTGGAGACAAGATTCTTGGCTGGATGGGGCGGAGCCTCCGGTAGTGCTATGGGCTGCTAAGGCAGAGACTTTGGGGTATAGAAGGAGCCAGGCACTGGTATGTGGGGGTCTCAATTCCCTGGGCACTTCAGCTCGCATTGCAAGGACCTATCTCTGAGGAATTCTGAGAGCCCAAGTGCTGGCCCTGTAGTGATCAACACATCGTCTCTCTTCTGTTCCAGGACTGTCTACTATATGAGCTATAGGCAGGTGTATACCACAGAGGCCCGCACCGTGTTCAGGTGTTGCCCAGGGTGGAGCCAGAAACCCGGCCAGGAGGGCTGCCTCTCAGGTGAGTGCCCATCTCTCCTAAACGGTACCGAGCAGACCCTGAACACAGGCATTTCTACCTATCTAACAGGGGGCATCTGCCTGGCCTTGACTCTCTGGTGCTGGCCCGTGGCTTCTATACTCCTAGCCTCTACTGTCGACCACATTTGCAGATGCCCAGGGACCTCCAGCACCACAGTTCTGTTTGCCAAAGACTGTTGGAGCAGAATTCAGACAAGAAGGGGCAGTTGATTCCCAGCATAGTCTGGTACAACCATGGGAGGCAGAGCTGGCCTGGTGCTGGCAAAGGTGTGAGGAAGGAAAACCCGAGCATCTGGCCATGCCAAGGACAAAGGAATTGGAGCGTGGCTATGGTGACTGCTGGAGAGAATTTGACCTGCAGGTATGGGACAGATGGCTCTGGCAGGTGTTGTGGGGACAGGTGGCTGGCAGGTGGATGTGGGGACAGTGGCTGGCAGGCGTTGGGACAGGTGGCTGGCAGGTGTAGGGGGACAGGTGGCTGGCAGGTGTAGTGGGGACAGGTGGCTGGCAGGTGGTGTGGGGACAGGTGGCTGGCAGGTGGTGTAGGGACAGGTGGCTGGCAGGTGGTGTGGGGACAGGTGGCTGGCAGGTGTTGTGGGGACAGGTGGCTGGCAGGTGTAGTGGGGACAGGTGGCTGGCAGGTGGATGTGGAGGCAGGTGTTGTGGGGACAGGTGGCTGGCAGGTGTTGGGACAGGTGGCTGGCAGGTGTAGTGGGGACAGGTGGCTGGCAGGTGGATGTGGGGACAGGTGGCTGGCAGGTGTCAGGCAGGCCAGAGTGATATTCCTCTAAAAAGATCATCCCTAAAGTCACCAGGGTGGCCGGGAGTCACACTCCTCACATCGAAGGGTAAGAGTGTTGGGCTTCACCATCGGAGACCAAGCTGCTTGTCTAGCAAAGAGAGAAGGGATGCTTGGTGATTTCGTTTTTCCAGGAGGGAAGTGAGTCACTGTCCGGAAGGGAACAGAGGGAAGAGGACAGGAGGCCAGCTTGGAGGTGACAGGTCTGGGATGCTGTCCAGCACTCCCTCAGGTTGGGGTGTTCTGGCCCAAGGCCAGCCTCTCCCTTCCCTCTGTGGCTCTCTGAAGTTGTCTGACGTCTCCCCTGCTTTCTGTGGTTTATAATGTGACACAGAGATCGAAGTCTAGGGCCCTGGGTTATGCTCTGCGGTGGGGGCCCCTGGGTCTGCCGGAGGGGTCACTAATAATGGGATGAGACAACAGGGAAGTGTAGAGCGTGTGTGGCTGGATGGGAGGGAGGGAGGGCTCTGAGGCTCCTTGGGACAGGTGGGTAGGGATGCAGGGATGCTCTGGGCAGGACGGTGGGGTGGGGGAGGGGAGCAGGGCAGCCTACAGCCCCAGGTTCCCTCTGAGTCATGAGCTGGGGTCTGATCTGATCAGAGAACATCCCAGGGTGAGGGTAGGCAGAGGCAGGTCAAGCCAGTCTTGATCCGTCTGTGCAGGCCTGCTGTCTCCCTGCTTTGTGCAGGAGTCCAGGCACAGGTGTTGGCTTTTGTGGGCAGTGGGGTCATCACGCCTGGGTGGGTCGGTAGCAGAGCTGTGAGTGCAGCCATGACCCCTGTCTGGCTGCTGGGAGCGCTGGGCCTGCCCTGTCCTCTGAGCCGCATGTAGAACTGTGGAGAGCTGTTAACTCCTAGCTGGTTGTCCCATGGCCCATGAGCCACTGCAGGATCTCCACCCAGGGCCTAGGCTTCCTTAGTTGTTTGTTTTGAGGCTTGTTTTCAGTGAGGGACTCTTAGTTACACGTGTCTGACCTTGTTTATTTAACAGTCGCAGCAGAGCCTGTGATCCAGCATCTCTGTCTCCGGATGCTCCTGGCCTTCCTTGTTTATCACAGTCTGGTTCCCATCCTCGAGGGGGCTGGCGTAGGTGCGAACCTGGGCCTGTCCCCTCCCTAGGGGCTGGAGATCCAGCACGTCCCCTGGTGGCCACGCACTACTTCCTTTGCCCACCAGTTTCTCAGGCTGTCTCCGGTAGCTACTCACTGCTGGCAGAGACCGCACCTGCCTTGGGGGCCCTGGGTTTGGCCCTGGGTTTGGCGAGGAGGCTGAGAGTAAGCAGATGCAAATGTTGTGGTTAGTGTGGGTGGGCGTGTAGAGTGGATGCTAGGCAGGTGAGGAGCATGCTAGGCATGGCCGGTTGACAGGGCAGGGTTCCGTCATGGTGTCTGCCCCACATCATCAAGTTTGTGTTACAGCTGTCTTTCCCGACCTGCCATCACACTGTGAGCCACAGCTCACGGCCACTATGCCACTCTGTCTGAAGTCCTGTTTCTGGGGACGTTGGGCCAGGCAGACTTGGGGCTCCTCTGCATGAGTGGTCTTGTAATCCTGGTCTGACCCAGGCAGGAATTGGGGGACAAGTGGCTACTAATGGGCTAGACCCCTACCCCATGTGAGCCAGGAGATGGAGGCAAGAAGCCCTGGCTTAGTTTTCCTCCCTGCCCCTGTGACCTGTGGTGTGCCAGCCCCAAAGGCCTTGGCTTGGGCTGGTGACACGGGTTGACAATGCCCGTCTCAGGACCATGAATGTTATGAGTGTGTAACTGGGTGAGATACAGTAGAGCTCAAGCAGTATCGACTCGTCCAGTTATTATTAAAAGGGGTCCGGATACCTGCAGGCAATGGCGTGCAGGGTCACTTTGCTGAGAGTTCAGGGAGATGTGTGTGTCAGGCTGTGACCTCCAGGGACAGGTTCATCAAGCACCTCAGGCCGACAGACAACGTCCTCCTTCCTACGGTTCCCAGGTGAGAGGGAAACAAATTTCACAGCGCCTGGGGCTGTGAGTTCCACTGAGCTTAGAACCCTGCACTGGCTCACGCACAGCCTCCTGGCTCTGCATTTCTCCTTCCTGGGGGCTAGAGACGCCGGGAAGCCTCATTCCAGCCCAGCTGTGCGCTGCTACCCACTGTTATGAGTGAGAGACTAGGACCGGTGCAGCTGGATAGGGCCTTCAGGTTGTTCTCAGGGCCTGGAACTCTTAGAGGTCCTGGCTCCCCGTGGTCAGGTGTGGACATAATCCCCTCCCGGCCAGTTAGGAACAGCAGGAACTAGGTGGGGTCAGAAGTCCTCACAAAGGAGAGGTAGATGCTCACTTATTTCAAGGCTGGGGGGGTGGGGATGCGTCCCCATTCCTCCATCCACCTCTAGCTCCCTCCACAGGGAAGGGCAGTGCCCTGGCTGCTACTTCCAGCCCTTCCCCAGCCATTGTGAAGCTTCCTTGCCTGGTGTGACCTGGAAACTGTAGGAGGACAGTGTCAGCCTGAGGTGCTTGGTGAAACCCACAGTGTTTGTGTAGGGGTGATGGAGTGATCGAGGCCAGAGAATGGCAGGAAGCTGCTAATCGGGTCGTGATTTCTCCCAGGCCCATTTATGGGATTGTGGCTGGGAGGTGGCCAGAAAGAAAAGGGCTGGGTGGGGTGTCAGGGATAATTACCAGGCTTCCCTAGAGCCCTTGTCGCCCTGTGACGTGGACGCCGCTGGACCCTGTCCCCTTCTGCTGTTCTGCCTTCTGCTTCCCGTTTCCCTGAATTACACTTTTTTTTTTTAAATAACATAATTCGTTATTGAATCTTTGGGAATTTCATATCATGCTCCCCAATCCCATTCGCCTCCATATCTGACCCTCACCCCGCAGCATCCCTTAAAGGACCCCCCAAATTAATTAAATACAAAACAAAAAAAAAGCTACCTCGCTCCTCCGTCTTTCCAACACCTCCTCACTGTATACCCCTTTGTCCAATCAGCCCCACCCACTAAATATCCATTGCAACGAGACTGTGGTCCAGTTCACAGCCTCTGGCACAGCACCATCGCCATCACTGGACCCTCATCAAAACTCCCCTCAGATGTCCCATTCTTGCTGTTATCATGGAAGTCCTGTGGAACGCAGGATCCCTTCAGGGGTAGCTGTCATGGCGGGACCAACTGGAGGCCCAGGATGTGGGTCTGGGTGGTAGCTGAGCTAGTTGCTTTAGGCCAGCCACCGGTGTTGTAGACTATTACTTTAAGGTGTGTTACTTTTGTTAATGCTCTGAAACATTTGTTTAATGACGCAAAGATGTGTTTGAATAGATGAAATTCACCTGTGGTCAGGAGGCTGGGTCAGCAACTAGCTGACAGGAAGTGGTAGTGAGGAGCCAGGTGGAGGAGGGTTTTAAGAGGGCCGAGGAGCAGCACACAGACTTCTGGAGAGACTCGAGGGGGGCAGGAGGTGAGTGACTTGCTATTCCGCCTCTGAGGAGCAGAATTCAACCTCAGCCTTTGAATCTTGAGTTCTGTAGAGAGACAGAGATTTAGATAAGCTCCCTTCCTTAGCTTTGAAAGAGTAGGTAGGTGCCTGAGGGAACAGAACACCCTCGGGCTGTGGCTCTTGCTGCCTAACCACTGCTGATTGCAGCCAAGTTGCAATTGCTGATTTGGATAGCAACAATTTAAAGAGGACAATTGGTGTCCAATGTGAGGTCCCAGTGTGTTCACTTTTACTCTTTATATTATTTGGGGGTCAGCCACCCAGCTCCTAAATAAATCACGTACTTCCTTGTGAATGTCCAGCCTCAGCTTGGCTTGTTTCTTAAGTTAAATTACCCTGTCTATCCTTTGCTCAGAATTTTACCTTTCTCTATTTCTGTATACCTTTCATTACGTCTTGCTCTGCGGCTTGCTGTGTAGCCGGCCCCTGATGGCCTCCTCCTCTTTCTCTTGTTCCTTCTTCCAGATTTCTCCAGTTTAGTCTCTCTACCTGCCAGCCCCGCCTATCCATTCTCCTGCCTCGCTACTGGCCGTTCAGCTCTTTTATTAGGACCATCAGGTGTTTTAGACAGGTAAAGTAACACAGCAGCTTCAGAGTTAAACAAATGCAGCATAAACAAAATCCACACACCTTAAAATAATACTCCCCAACACAGAGACCTGCCCCGCTCAGTCGAGGGGTGGGGCCAGCTCTCCTGAGTGTGGGGGTTGAGGGAGCAGGCCTCCTGCTGCTGAGTCAGAGGATGGGGGAGCAGGGCCCCCAATATCCCAGGGCCAACAGGGGGCAGGGCCAGTTCAGCATGGCTCTCGGCTTTAAGCACAAGGTTCCTATGAGCCCCTGTGGTAACATGGGCCATGGAGTGATATCAACACAGACCCCAGCTGCAGCAGGGACATGGACCCAGACATGGCCCTCAGCAGCAGCCCAGGGATGTCACCATGGTCCTGGTGGCAGCACAGGCCACCCAGATCAATATGGCCCCAAGGCAGCAAGGGTCTCAGATACCAACAGGGTCTCAGAAGGTTGACCAGAGCTCCAGCACCCACAAAGCCCTAGGTAGTAGTAGGAGCTACAGACATCAACTCAGACCTTGACTGTAGTAGGGCCACAGACCCAGACATGGCTCCTGGTGGTCAAGTCCAGGACATCACCATGGCACTTTGTGGCAGAGCAGGACACTCAGATCTGTATGGCCCTGGCTGCAGCATGACCCTCAGACCCCCCACCTGGCCTCAGGTGACAGCCCAGACCCTGGCTCTGATAGGGCCACACTGAATTCCAATTAGGTGGCAGATTTTTCTCTGACCACCCCCTTCTAATTGCTAAGCCATTGAGTTGTTCAGGGTCTATGCTGGGACCCTCCCCCTTCCACTGAAGGAGGGGAGTATGCACACAGCCAGCAAGGTGCCCGCCATTACCAACCAATCTCTGTCCCTCTGTGTCCAGTTCCTGAGAAGGATCCCAGCGGGGAAGTACTCACTTGTGATGGCTAGGCTCAGCTCAGGGGAGTTCAGACCCAGTGTGGGCTGTGGAATATGAAGGACACTGTGATGTCTGCAAGAGAGTCCAGTCTCTGTCTGTCTGTCTGTGTGTCCCTCCCTGCTCTGAGTTCCACAGGCTTCCTTTTTGAAGGATATATATTGTGAATTCCCAGGACAGACTATTATAGTGTGTCCCAAACAAAGGCCAGGGCCATCTTCAGAAAGAAACGCCAAATCCAGTCAGCATGGTACCTCAGTGCACATGTTAGTATGGACCAGTGTGTGTGTGTGTGTGCATGTGTTAGTATGGACCAGTGTGTGTGCGCGCATGTGTTAGTATGGACCAGTGTGTGTGTGCATGTGTTAGTGAGGACCAGTGTGTGTGTGCATGTGTTACTATGGACCAGTGTGTGTGTGCGCATGTGTTAGTGAGGACCTGTGTGTGTGTGTGTGCATGTGTTAGTATGGACCAGTGTGTGTGTGCGCATGTGTTAGTGAGGACCTGTGTGTGTGTGTGTGCATGTGTTAGTATGGATCAGTGTGTGGTGCATGTGTTAGTGAGGACCAGTATGTGTGTGCATGTGTTCCTATGGACCAGTGTGTGTGTGTGCATGTGTTAGTATGGACCAGTGTGTGTGTGTGCATGTGTTCGTATGGACCAGTATGTATGCATGTGTTCGTATGGACCAGTGTGTGTGCCATTCCACAGTCGCCGTGGGACAAAGGAAGTGTGGGGTGGGGCACGCGGCCTCCAGGGAGGCTGGGCAAGTCTCCTGAGTGAGAAGTGGTAGCAGGACAGGAAGGAGGCTCAGGGCAGGGTGGAGCTGGAGGAAAGCCCTGTCCGTGTCCCTGGTAGCCTGTGTGTGAAGGCGGCCTTGTGGGTACCTGGGTAGGAGCCCCAGCAGGGCTTGGGGTATGAGGTGCAGTCCAGGGAATGAGGCTGGAATTAGTTTGCTAATTCATTCTTGAATGGGAAGGACAAGGTCAGGGTAGTGGAGGTGGGGAGGCTCCTATGGCCGTGTCCACGATGACAACGGGCATCTTACAGTGACTAACCCTTCTAGAGTTGATTCCTAAGTTCCATTTCCAAATCAATTTAGGGACTAAAGGGTTTGTGCTGGTTCCTTTTTTATCAATGTGACACCAGCCGGAATCATCTAGGAAGGGGGAGCCTCAAGTGAGAAACTTCCTCCCTCAGATTACTCTGTGGGGAATTTTCTTGATTAGTGGTTGATGTGGGAGGGTCCAGCCCACTGTGGGCGGTGTCGCCCCTGGGCAGGCGGTCCTGGGTTGTTTCAGAAAGCAGATTGAAGCCTGGTGGTGATGGTGCACACCTTTAATCCCAGCACTTGTGAAGCAAAAGCAGGCAGATCTCTCAGCCTGAGACCAGCGTGGTCTACATAGAGAAACCCTGTCTCATGGAATCAAAGAAGGAAGGGGAGAAGGAAAGGAAAGGAAGGAGAGAGAGAGAGAGAGAGAGAGAGAGAGAGAGAGAGAGCACGCGAGTGCGAGCGAGCACATTGAACAGGTCACGGAGAACACGCCAGTAAACATGGCTCCTCCGTTGCTCCTTCAGTTCTTGCCTTGAGCTCCTTCCCCGGCTTCGCTTTGTGGCCTGGACACCTTAGCCAGTGTGAACCAGGCTGCGACTGAAACAATCCCTTTCCTCCCCAAGTTGTTTTCCCCCAGCAACAAAAACCTAAGTAAGACGGGGTTTATCCGGCTCACAGTCCCAGGCTATCACTGCAGGTACGAATTCCAAGCAGTCAGCTACACGGGTAGTGGAGAGCAGGGTGTGTGGGGTGGCGATGGGGAGGGTGGGGTGGAGGGGGTGGGGTGAGGGGGGTGGAGGGGTGGGGGCGGTGAGGGCTCACACACATGCTTCAGTGCTCAGCTCTCAATTTTTGTTCATAAAACGAAACGAGACTGCCCACCTCAGTTAACCCCATCAAGTGAGTCTCCTAGGCATGCCCACTGGCTAACACGGTTATGCTCCTCATTGAGGCTCTCATTGAGGATTCTGGATTGTGCCGGGTTGACAAAGCAAGCCATCACAGCCCAGCATCTAGCGCCTGCGTCAACCATACTACCTCTCCCAGCTCTGGTAACTCCCATGTCCTTGGTGTCCATGGCATGTAGGTGCTCTGCTCTGTCTGTGACCTCCTAGTTCCTGCTCCATGTAAGGGCACTCCAGTGTGTTTAGAACCACCCTTATCCATGTCTTCATCTCCATCTCGATGTTGACCCCGTTTTCAAGCAAGGCCACGCCGTAAGGTCCCTTACAGGTACGAGTCTTAGCCAGGTGCCACATGATGCCGGTCCCTAACCTTGGGGCGGAACAGAGATGGCACAGGTTGGGGAGTCTAGACTGCTTTGGAGGGCTGAGGATGGACTGGCAGGAGGAGGCTCTTGGGTGTGCTCAGAGTAGCCAAGGCGCAGAGAGGCAGCTGTGCAGATGGCAAGGGAACTCCCAGAAGCTGCATGCCCAGGGCCTCCCGCACCCTGGTCCCTGCCTGCGCTTTGTATGTGTGGGGGAAGAGCACGCAGGCCCTTGGCTCTGCTCAGGGGACTGCAGCCTGGCAGATATGTGGGCTGACCACTGAGGCCGACTCTGGTCCTGACCTTCCCTGGCCACTGCTAGGGAGGGCGGCATTGCCAGGCACCAGGCATTTTCTTAGAAAAATCCCTGGGAAGGTGGAGGCGATTGTCATTCTGGGAACCGGGAGGCGTGTGCCTCTGAGTCTATCCACCGCCTGGGGTCCCAGCAGCCTGGACACTTACAGTTGGATGTTTAGGGATGAGGCTTCCGCTCTGGATGTCCAGCTGGTGGTACGTCAGGCAGGTGACTCCTGCAGACCTGCTTCTCCTGGGACATCCGGGTCTCTCTGGCCGGCTTGTCAGGGATGCGTTAGAGGAGCTGCAGGAAGGCCACTTGGACCCCAGCTCCCCTCTGCTTCCTGCCTCGGCATCTGCTTTTCCTTTTCTGTTTCCGTTCTGGCTGCCCGTCAGCCCTGCACTCCAGTGTGGGAATTGCACATACCAGGTCCCAGTTCCTGGGCTTTCTCTTCCTCTACATGGATGCAGGGTCTGCTCCACAGAGCCCGCAGGGCCCTGCTGTGCTCCTTGTTTCCTTGAAGTGCCTCAGGTCACCGAATCACAGCCCCCCTTTAGGCTCCCAGGGCACAGTTTCCACGTATGTGTACTTAGACTGCTGTCCACCCAGGTGAGCCGGCCATATTCTGCCTTGTGTAGATTGCATGCACACAGAGGTGCCTCACCCGCTCATGCCCGTGTGACCGTGTACTCACTTGTAGGGCATAAGCTCACATAAGCATATTCATGTTCCGTCACAGTCCCTGCCTTAGTGTTCCATTGCTGTGACAAAACACCATGACCATGGCAACTCTTGCAAAAGAAAGCGGTTTTAATTAGGGTTCGCTTACGTTTTCAGAGGTTCAGTCCATTGCCATCACAGCAGCGTGCAGGCAGATAGGGTGCAGGGGAGGTAGCTGACAGGTCTACATCCAGATCCACAGGTAGCAGGAAGAGGGAGCCACTGGGCCTGGCTCGGGCTTTTGAAACCTTAGAGCCCACCCCCCAGTGACAAACCTCCAACAAGACCTACTCTACTCAATCCTTCTCAAGTAGTGCTACTCTCTGATGACTAACCATTCAAATACAGAGCCTACAGGGCCAGCCCATTCAAGCCACCACACTCCCATATAGCATGTCACATGCTTACAGGGACACACTTTCATAGGCCCACACATGTTCATACCCACAGCATGCACACACTTGGGCTCAGAGTCTCTCTCATATTCACAGCCTCGATCCCTGGGGCTTCCTTTCCCGCCACTTTGAAAGGGGATCTATCTATCTATCTATCTATCTATCTATCTATCTATCTATCTATCTATCTATACATATACGTATGTATGTATGTATGTATATGAGACCCCTGGTAGAGAGGAGACTGTTGGGCAGGGCAGGTGATCAGGACCGACCTACGCAAGTCTCAGGTGCCGGCAGTAGGGGCAGAGGGATTAAACAGAGGGCACCAGGGTTGCTATGACACACTGGCTCTGGGGTGAGGAGCTATGGGGGGAGCAGAGGAGACACAGGGATGGCTGTGGGGGCCTTGCGGTACCCCTAGCCTTCCCTCCAACTGCTTGGGCTTCAGAGGACATGCGCTTAGATCTCCTCCACCTGACCTTGCATTTCAGAGTCGTCTGAAGGAGTTCCGAAGGGTCTTTCCAGGTCAGCAGCTGGGGGAAGCCCTGTAGGCAGACTTCCTGCCAGGGCCTGGCCCACACCTGCTGGATGTTCAGCAGATTATTGGTGACTTCATAATTCCCACCCACCTGTTACTATAGTAGTTATGCGTTTGGTTGTTACGGTTTGGTTGTCACAGTGCCTGCTCGTTGGTCCTCTTTACTGCTGTCTGCCGCCTCCTCTGCCCCATGCTAGGGACTGAGTCTTGAGTTTTGTGCTTGCTAAGCAGGCAGTCTGTCACTGAGGTGCACACACGCACACACACACGCACATGTATGCACACAACACCCTGCTTATTGTCCATCCATGAGTCTATGCCTCCCATTGCTTATGAGCTGTGGTACCTCATAAAGTTAAGGCTAAGTAAGGTCTGATGTTTGTGAGGTCCCCTCAGGGGTGATTTCCTCAGGATCCCATGGTTAGGGACCTCAAAGGGGTACTTATCCACCTGTGACTTCAGTGTTAACCCCTTGGAGGTCACAGGTGATATTGCCACCACCATGTCCTGACACAGTGACCCACACAAACACTCTTCCTTTGGTTTTTGTTTTTTTGAGGCAGGGTTCCTCTGTGTAGCCCTGGATGCCCTGGAACTCGCTCTGTAGACCAGACTGGCTTCAGAGGTCTGCTTACCTCTGCTTCCTGAGTGCTAGCACGGAGGCCAATTTCCCTCTAGCTGCGTGGCTAGAGTGC
Source organism: Phodopus roborovskii (assembly GCF_943737965.1). Lineage (NCBI taxonomy): Eukaryota > Metazoa > Chordata > Mammalia > Rodentia > Cricetidae > Phodopus > Phodopus roborovskii. Next base: position 5,659,624 of record NW_026126646.1, read on the forward strand.
CTCCCAATGCAGTGAGCCTTCCAGCCTGTGTACTCTGGCGCCTGAGGCATTAGGTCAGAATACATGCAGATGGCTGGGAGGCCCAGGAGGGAGTCTTCACTGAGCCTTTTCACCCTTCCTGTGAGAGGGGCATCTGTAGTTTACAGGCCTGATCTTGAGGATTTCTTGCAAGAAATCACCACCATTGTGCTGAAGATGATGGCTGGTAAGTGCTCTCTGATCAGGCTGCTAGGGCTGGGATTTGCAGCATGGGACATGTAGGGCTAAGCGAGTAGGGGCCAGGAGTGCCAACCGTGGTGTGCTGGGCTGCGTGTGTGGGCCTGGATGTGCTCAGTACAGATGCGTGCAGGGCCAGGTGTGTGAGCTCTGTGCCGTTCCTAGGGACAGCCTCTGCCTTCACACAATCACTGCCTGCTCTTCCAAAAGCTGGGTTTGGGCACCGTAGACCTGGACTCAAACATAGTTGGGGATATTTAACTAACCTCTCAGTTATAATTGGTTCCAGTTTTGAAAACAAAAGCTGTATTTTTCTGGTTCCCCCAAGTTCTTGGTTTGAATGAATAGATGGAGGAGGAGGAGGTTTCCGCGGTGCCTGTGGGTAACGTATGGAGAGGCGGCCCCCAGGAACTGTGCCTCGGCCTCCCCTCCCTCTCGCCATCCTCCCCGCCCCCACCACAAGTCAGCCTTAGTTGCATGGTCCCCCACACTCCACTGCCAGGAAGCCTGTCTGCTGCAGGAGCCCAGGCGGCCTCTAAAGCACAAAGCGGGCCTGTGGAGTGGCGAGACAGGCCTTGGGCACAGCCTGCATCAGAGGGCCATCCCCAGCAGGAGATGAGGACAGGCCGCGGGCAGCACAGATCCTCTGTGTGGTCATTGCTGGCACCAATGGCCCATTAGCTCAGGCTGCCTTTAACACCTGTGTGACCACTGTGGCCTTTGCTGTACCACTGCCCTCTCGCAGAGGACGAGCCGAGTCAGCGTCTGTGGGCCCTGGGAGCAGCCTGGTGGGAAGTAAGGAGGCAGGGCCATTATGGAGACAGCTTTAGGATGGTAACACACGTGTGAGGTTGGAGGGACGGAGGGACCCCTGGAGTGACCACTACTACTGGAGTGGTTCCTGCTACTTCTCCCTCAGGGAGGACCCCTGGACTTCATCTGTGCAGTTTTGGTTAGCACTATCAGTAAAGGGGGAGAAGGGATGTCCTGCCCCCTGGAGGTCTCTAGGGTCAGTTAGAGCCTCCATTCTCCCTGACCAGCCTTGCACACCCTCCGCACAGCTGGTCAGGGAGATAGATAGGGAGGGAGAAGAATCCAACTTCGTTCTATCTTCCCACCCGGAATCATTTCTGAGTATGGTTGAGCTGGCATCACCTCATCCACCCCAGTGTCCGCTGGTGACCTGTGCTTTGCATGGCCGGCATTGAGTAGGGAAGAGACCGGCAAAAACTTGTGCTCAGGCTGAGTTGGTGGCACAGTGACCGCTGTCTCTCTCCTGTGTCTATCACGGCTGTGATGCAGAACGACAGCATCTTTGTGACCCAAGTCCAGGCTTGCTCCAAGTGAACCAACGCTAAGCCTCGGGCTTCCCTGGTCCAAGGAGTCTTGTCTGTGGGATTGCTCTTGGCCTGTTTCCTCACCTGTGAGAGAGGGGCTGGTTTGGTGGGTCTCTGGGGCGCTTGCAGATTGGAGAGGCCCTCGGTCAGGGTGGCCATGCTCTCCAGTAGAGCAGGATGGTCTCCAGAGCTTCTGGGTAGGGGTGGGCGGGGCCTGGGGCCTGGGGCCTGGGAAGGTTTGGAACTGGGGAGGGGTCAAGAGGGGGAGGGGCAGTGGAATTGGGAGGAGAAAGAATTGAGAGACTGGGGCAGGGTTCTCAAGAGTCCCAAGATGGGATCACTGGCCAGTGTCTGAGTCTGTGGGGCAGCTGGTGAGGGTCTGTCACTGTGCCAGGAGGGAGAGCTCCTCTAGGAGCCATGGGGCTGCCCTGGGGTGAGGGGACACGATGCTTGGCTGGGAAACTCTTGGGCAGCCACTGAGCCTTGGGCTGTGGGGTGTGGCTCAAGGGTGCCTGGTTCTAAACTGGGGTAATTGATTAATAGAGGGAGTGCTACCCAGCCAGCTGCCCTCAATGCTGCCACTGTCTCAGGGTAGAGGACAGACCTCTCACTATAGGTCCAGATGCCACTGCTTTTGATCTTCAGCCTCAGTCAGGCCTGGGCGGGGCTACCCTGGGACCGCGGACGTGACCCTGATTCTCTGGAGAGGCTCTGGGAAGGCCCTGGCTCTTCCTTGTCTTCCCCATCTTTTACGTGCAAGTGGCCACGTCCTGGCTGTAGGTGAGGCTGGCTCCACTAAGGGTTGTTGTCTGGAGGCCCCTGCAGAGGTAACAGCCAACCTGACCTCGATCCTGGACTGTGGTTCCAGGCTGCCGGTGTTGTTCCTCATAGCTGTCCCTGGGCTCCGTCAAACTCCTGTTTGAGGTTACAGCAGGCTCAGTGAGGATGGCATCTGGTGGGGGCTCTTTGTATTTGCAGCTGGACCCCAGCACTGGGTTATAGGGTGTCTGGGAGGATCTAGCTCCTAGCCTTTTTTATTCTGTGCCTGCTCCCTGCCGAGGGCCAGGTCTCTCAGAACAAAGGTATCCAGAGGCATTTTATCTCTGGCCCAGTGAGCTTTGATCCAGCTGCCTGAGGGCTGACACCTTCCTCCTCAGGGGTCTGTGCTGCCAAAGGACTGTCCAGGAACCCTGGACAGGTGGCTCATCATTGTAGAACCACTGGAGGAATGTGCTGGTTATCACTTGAGGGTCCGTGGCTTCTGTCCCAGGTATTGGGGTATCTGGGCCCAGATGCCTCTTGGCTTCATTCCTTAACGGGCCGCCCTCAGCTCCAGGCCACTGAGGGCTCTAGGCAAGAAAATCATTCCATCCCCTCAGCCTTCTGTGCTCTCCTCTCCCCCTGGGATGGCCTTTCAGACTCACTGAAGATGGATTCCCCCCCCCTTTGGGCCACGAGCTCACAACAAACAAACAAACATAGAGACATATTATTAATTACAAAAGCTGGGCCGATAGCTTAGGCTTGTCTCACTGGCTCTTGTAACTTAAGTTTCTATTCATCTACGTGTCTTGTGACTTCTTACCTCTCTTCCATCTTGCTGTTTCCTCTCCTTGTCCTCTGGTGTCTCTCCTATGCCTAGATTCCCCTCTCTCTGCGTGTGCCCAGAAGTCCTGCCTAACCTCTTTCTGCCTAGCTATTGGCCGTTTATTCAGCTCTTTATTAAACCGATCAGAAGGCATCTTGGCAAAGACACATCTTCATAGTGCACAAAATGATTGTCCCACGACACCCCCAGTTTCTGCAGAAGCTACTGCTGGTGGCCTGCAGGGGTCCTGGACTGGGTGGGCCAAGGCATGTCTGCTCCTGGTGGAGGAGAGGGAGGGCTGGTTGGCTTTGCCTTGGTCCCTCCTCTCTGGCCTTGCTTGTGGGAACAGTGATCAGGACAGATATGGCTGCTCCAGGTCCCAAGTCCTCCGCACAGTTCCCACTGTTCCCAGCGTCAGCAGGGGCCGGAGCATTCATGTTTCCCCCAGCGAGTCTGTAATGACCAGGCCGGTCCCCTCCTCTGTCCCTAACAAAAGCACTTCTGTCTTTGTCTGGAATGGCTGTCTCCCAGGGTTGGCTTCAGAGATGGGTGGTCTTCTAATGACATAATTACCGCAGATGCCGTGAGAGGCCCACTTTCAGGCTTGGTGCCTTTGAGCTGCCTGGTCTGGGCATTGGCGGACTGGCAGTTGGCATCTCACGTGACTGACCGTCCAGGCGCGGGAATAGAAAGATCTGTTGGGTCTCGGTGTTGTCCCAGGCTTGAGTAGCTCCCATCCCTTGTTTTCTTGAGTGGCCTCTCTGGATGCTTCTCCCCAAACTGGACATGGGAAAAGACTCTCGGTCTTTAGAATCTTTTGATTTAGTTCCCCCCTGCCTCAGCCACAGCACCCTGTCCAAGGCAATGTGGAGACTTCAGATACAGGGCAGGGCAGTCCTGGCGTGTGCCTTGGTGCCGATCACATCCTGAAAACAGGGACGCCTGTGTTGCCTGGGGTCTGCGATGGCTGATACTCCACCCCCATGTCTGTCCTCAAGCCTGGTGGAGGTCTGGCTGGGGTCATGAGAATGTGTGGATTGTGAGGAATCCTGTATGGTGTGGGTACCTGGACCACTCGAAACTAAGGGACAGTGACTAGGCTACTTTAGAATGGTTTCCTGGCTGCAGCCGCCCCAGTGAAGTCTAGCTTCTGTCCACTTGTCAAGAAGCTGCAGTGCCCAATTTAACACCCCACTCCACTAGTCAGGCTGGTTGAAGGGTGGGGAGCTGTGCTTGCCCAGGCTCTAGAAGGAGGCACCTGCAACCTCCATGCATGACCTCCTCTGTTTCCTGAGCTCCATACCCTCATGGTTCTGCTGTTCTTCAGCCGTTAGCTGGTTCCCTCCTCCCCAGACAACAGAGGTCAGCTTGCATCTTGTCCCGAGTGATGGCCGCTCAGAGCCGGCATTGTCTGGAGAGGCAGACCCTAGGAAATCTCCTGATGGCTCATCTTTGGGATTCGTGTGTGTGTGTGTGTGTGTGTGTGTGTGTGTGTGTGTGTCCATCCCTGTTTCAGCAGGATAACTAACAAGGCATCAGCAGGGAGCTGTAGGGGGGAGCTGGTGGCTGCTTCCCAAATCTGCTCTCAGGTCTCAGCCCCAGGCATTCCAGAGCAAGGCCCCGCCCTCTGTGCCCAGTGGTGCCAGGCCTGTACACTGTCATGAAGAGCTAGGCCAGCAGATAGCAGGGCAGGTACCGTGGGAGGCGGGGGTGGCCACCGAGGTGCTGACGGTTGCATAAATGGTTGGCATCCAATCAGGACAGGCCATGAAAGAGCTGCTGCTGCCCAGGTCATCTCTGTGGAGCCAGGAGCAATGGGGAGTCCCCCCCCCCCCGTATGGAATCTGGGAGAGGAGGCCTCTAGTGGCTGCCTCTGGCCACAGGTCTCAGGAGGGAGGCTGAGTCTGTTTCATCCTCAGTAAATTTCTTGTGCTGGATGCTAGGTTTCAGTAGCACAAGCCTCCAAGGCCAGGATGGACTGACTAAGCACAGAGGACCCCAGGCACAGTCTGGTTTCCTGGGTACATGTGCTTACCCAGGCCGGGGTCCTCCAGGCTCCTGACGGCCTGCGGCTAGCCCGGAGCTCCTGAGGGCAGAGAGGCCTGCAAGCCCACAGTCATTCAATTTAAGTGGGCATTTCAGAAAATTATAGACAGCGGGTACCACTGTGCTCAACCCTACTGTGGAAGTCATCCAGTATCCATTTGGCAGCGCTGGGCCAAGCATCTTCCCTCAGCCCAGGCCCCAGGTTCCTGGTCTCATTCCGTCAGCCTCAGCTTATACCTTCTCGACTTGCCTTTTCCTCTCTTGGAAGTCCTGACTCACCCAGCAGTCTGTGTCTGCTCCTTAAGGGCTATTCCAAAATGCTGCCAAGGAGCCTTGCGCTCGAGGAAAAGGGAAGGGTGTGGTTTGGCCTCTGGCCAGTGAGGATGACATCATCTCCTTTCTACCCTGATGTGTTTGGAGGCGCACCCCAGGACAGTTGCTTCCTCGCATGGAGAGGAAGTGGCTACATGTCCTGGGACACCTCCCTTTGTGTCTGGGCTGTCTTGGAACGTGCACAGGGTAGGAAAGGTCCTTGATTTTGACTGGGTCCTCTGGGCCTGTCATCCATCCAGTAAAAGGACCAGCCACAGGTCAGTGGTCCACTGAGCTGTTTCGCCTTCCTAGTGAACTATCCCAGCCACAGCCGTGTGTGCCTCTTTACTCTTCAGTGGCCCAGACAAGCTGTGGTCCCTCGAGAGCCGTCATGTGTGTGCCCTGGCTGGATTGTCTACTGCGTTGCTCATGGTGATCTCTGAGTGCCCCTTGGTGATGAGAGCCCATGAAGGCTGGGTACGGTGAAGGCACAGGTCCTCAGTTAAGGTGACACTGATAACAAGTGGCACTAGAGATGACTGTCCCTACATGGTATCAGAACCCGTGTGGACCTGGACCCACAGGAAAGCCTCTCTGCAGCTCCTGTGGAGGGGAAGGATCCCCATGGGGTTCAGTCCAGACTCCCCTCCGTTGAGTTGTGTGTGTTTGATCTTCTCTGGAGGTCTTGGAGGTCCCTGTAAAATGGGGACAGGGTCGCAGGCACCTGGGGCAGATGGGGCAGATGGGTTTTCTGTAAGATTCCCTCACCTCACTCTGTAGCTGGGTAACCTGGCATTTACAGAGGCAGTGCCCAGACACTGAGCTCTTTGGGGAACATCAGTGTGGGGAGTGTGCAGGCTATGCTATGCTGGTGGCTTGCTTTTCCTCAGTTGAGTTGCAGGGCTGGTGTGAACCATGGGCAGCAGGGTCTGCTCTGCCTAAAGCACCAGCATTCTCCTGGTAACTATGCTTGCCCTCCTTAGGGCTGCTGGCCCCTCCCCATCTTTCCGTCTCTCCCAGACCTTTCCCTGGGTGGCAGGGAATGTTGATAGAGGAGCCATCGAACAGCTAGGACCAGGCTGGGACGATTTAGAGGTTCACAGATCCCATCCTGGAAGAGCTCAGGGTCCCCACTTGCTTTGTATTCAGGGTGATGCACTGGTGCCCCCTGGTGGCCATAAGAGGCCAGTGCAGGCTTAAGGCTGCCTAGGCTTTAGGGTCATTAGTATGACCTAACTGTCGGCACAGGACAGAGTGGCCGAGGGTCTGAGCTCTGTTGGGCTTCACTCTTGCATTTCTTACCCACACTTGACAATGTCCAACAATGTCCATGGTGACCTGAGCGCCATCTTCCCAGGACTTGGGGGCAATAGGAGGAATGGCAAGGGGCTCACACACAAATACACACAGAGACAGACACACACGTACACACAACACACACACACTCACATACGACACACTATACACATAAACACAACACACATACACACAACGTATCACACTTACACACACCACACACACCTACACACACACATTACACACACCACACGTGTACATACGCACCACACACCACACACACATACATAACACACAACACACACATACACCCCCACACATACTTTCTGTCTCTCACTTACACACACATACACAACACACAATACACACACACTCTCTCACACCACACTATACACATACACACAACACACCACACTCACACACATACACACCGCACCCACACACAATGCATACACACAACACACCACACACTCTCTCACACTGTCTGTCTGTCTGTCTGTCTGTCTCTCTCTCTCTCTCACACACACACACACACACACACACACACATTCCCTCGGGCAATCTATCACTGGATCTCACCAGGTCTGGCCACCCAGGCTAACCTTCTTCTGCAGTCTGCATCATGATATCTGAAATAATGTCTGAGATGAGATGTTTGGACACTGGAGGCAAGGGAGGGCCGGGGGGAGGTGAGGTGACATGGCACAGACTTGGGTGGGTCCAGGGTGACACTGCTAACCTGTGCAGGTGGCAGTCGTGGTGGGGGAGGGGCTGGTCCCAAGCCTATCAGCCCTGTCAGGGTTAGAGTGTAGGTGGGGGAGGGGCTGGTCCCAAGCCTATCAGCCCTGTCAGGGTTAGAGTGTAGGTGGGGGAGGGGCTGGTCCCAAGCCTATCAGCCCTGTCAGGGTTAGAGTGTAGGTGGGGGAGGGGCTGGTCCCAAGCCTATCAGCCCTGTCAGGGTTAGAGTGTAGAGCCTGTTTTGAGGGCCACCTCCGGTTATGTGAGGCCAAGTGTGGGGGATCAGGTGGCCCAGAGAAGAGGAGGCAGGGTTGTCTGGGGACATGGCAGCTGGGGCTGGGGCTGGCTTGTCTGTGGTGACAGTAGTTCAGGGTGGAGTTCAGGAACCAGTGAGTGGGGGTAGGGCTAGCAGGTTCCCAGGTGAGGGCCCTGGGTGTGGGTGGGGAGGCTTCTTGGAGGCTCTTGGGACCTTTCTTGAACCCGGGAGAGGAGGAACAGGCTAGTAGGGGGCATGAGCATGGGTTTGTTGGGGGCGGACCCTGTGGAAGAGGACTCAAGCCTTCAGGGCGCTGGACACAGGGTGAGCAGAGCCACCGCCTTCCGTGCCCAGAGCAGTAAGGCCTGAGCCTGCTCTGTCTCCAGGTTGCCCTGTGAAGAATGGACAGCCCTTGCTTTCCCTACCATTCTGCCTCTTAGCTCTTCCCCCCCGAATTTTCCCGTGTGTGTGTGTGTGTGTGTGTGTGTGTGTGTGTGTATGTGTGTGTGTGTTTGTGTCTGTATCTGTGTGTATGTGTGTCTATGTGTCTCTTCTGTTGTGTGTGCACATGTGTCTGTTTGTATCTGTGTGTGTCTGAGGCTGTCTGTGTGTCTTTCTGTATCTGTGTCTCTTTGGGTGTGCACATGTGTCTATCTGTGTGTCTTTATGTGTGTCAGTCTGTGTTTTTGTGTGTGTCAGTCTGTATCTGTGTACGTGTGTATCAGTATCTGTGTGTGTCTGAAGCTGTCTGTGTGTATCTCTGTGTGTGTGTACATGTGTCTGTGTGCATATGTGTGTCTGTTTATCTGCAGCTGTCTTGTCTATATCTGTGTGTGTCTCTGTGTGTGTCCGTCTGTATCTGTCTCTGTGTTTCTGTGTGTGTGCACATGTGTCTGTCTGTGTGTATCTGTGTGTCTATCTGCAGCTGTCTTTCTGTATCTGTGTGTGTATCTGTGTGTGTGTGTGTGTGTGTGTGAGTGTGAGTCTATATCTGCATGTGTGTGTGTTGTGGTTTTTCCTCTTGAAGGTTCAACCTTGACTTTGTAAATCTTCCTCTATCACCCTCCATCTTATTCATTAATTCAGGATCTCTCAGTTGAACACACTAGTACGGCCTGTCTGCTGTCTGTCTAGCCAGCTTACGCTAGGATGTCTCCCACCTCTGTCTTTGGAGTGCTGGAATTACAGAGGGGCTGCGGTGGGTGCTAGGGATTTTAACTCCAGCCCTCACACTTGCACAGCAGCAACTTACCACTGGCTGCCTCTTAATCGTAACCCTGGACGTTAACTTCATTGCTCCTCTGCAGGGTGTCCTGTGCTGTTGGGGTTGTTTGTAGAACTTATGCTCAAACCAGACCCTGTATGGACTAACATCCAAGTCCAGCCTCTCTGCTAGCAGCGAGCAATTCAATCAACAAGTGTTTGTTGGCCTTTACTGTGCTCCGGGCTGTACTATAGTTTTGAGATGTAGCCTGTTCCTGTATCCAGCAGGAAGGCAGATGGGACAGACCACTCACAAAGACACATGGCCAGCCTGGGGCCAGTACTGACTGAGAAGGGGGTCAGGGCTAGTCAATGGGCAGGGAGACTAAGAAAGGTGTGGTCATGCCAGATGAGGCTGGGCAGACGTCCCTAACAGAGTAGGCTTCCTCGGTAGGCATGGGTTTCCTCTCTGGAGAGGTCTTCAGCCAAGTCCTGGGCGCCTGGGCTAGCCAGTGCCCATTTCTAGAGCAAGTGCATGGAGGAGCTGCTGATCTGGCCATCTGTGCTGGATGGGGCAAGTCAGATACTGGCCAGGGGATCACATGTATGCTGTGTTCCCTTATAAACCAGGACAGTGTGAGCAGACAGCTGGCCAGCTCTGGCTAAGGCTGACACCCAGGGTGGGTTTCCAGCCAGGCACAGCCCCATCCCTGGCAAGATGCTGGAGAGAGCCGTAGGAAAGAGAAGAGCCCCCAGACCCTCCAGTTCTTGGCCCAGAAACTGAGCGAGAGGCACAGCTGGTCATAGCCGGTCATCCAGACCATGGGGAAACATGGGTTGATATCTTCCAAGACCCGGGAGAACCAGAAGTCAGTGTCCCTGGCAGAATGACAAAGGGAGATGGGGACAGACACTGGGGTGGGGACAGAGGCACACGCAAGCAAAGGGCTCCCAGCATGCCTGCCCCCCCCCCCCCAGTGTGCTGCTAGCTTAGTCCTGCTTGGCCCTGGCCTTCCTGCTGCAGTCCGCCCTCCTGGCAGAGAAATGAAAGGTTCGGAGTCATGGCCGTGGTGGCGAGTGCAGACCTGGACATTTGGGGGATCTGAGGAATGTTCTTGGCGTCTTCTGAGCTTTTTACATCTTGTCTTATTTTCTGGGAAACAAATGGGGGAAAAAAAACCCAGAGCCCATTCCTACAGTTTTGGAGGCTGGTGTGTATAAACAGGGACCCTGACAGATCTTGGCGAGGACTGGGGGTGGGTGGGGGGGCCCTGCTGTGGAGGCCTGTGTACCCCTGAGTTTTGGTCAAGGTTCTGCAGCTGCTTCAGCGGTCTAGGATAGAGCTCTTTTCCCCAGGCACACACTCAGGGAGAGCTTTTCATCCCATGCATCTAACTTGGAATCTGGCGCCGTGGAGCCCGGCGTCATCTCTGAGTGGGCCAATCTGGCGCCGTGGAGCCCAGCGTCATCTCTAAGAGCACTGTGTGTCACCTACCTGAGGGTTGTCTGCATGAAGAGCCTCTTGTTGGTGCTGGGTGGCTTTTGGCTGTCATGGTGATCCCCACTGCCTGGGTCAGGTGCTGGGATTGCTGAGTCCTCTCTCTCTCTCTCTCTCTCTCTCTCTCTCTCTCTCTCTCTCTCTCTCTCTCTCTGTTCCTGAGTAGTCTCGGTGATGCCTGTGAGTGGAGACTTTGGGTCCTGTCCCACCCGGTCACCCATGTCTGACTTGTCATGATGTCTTTTCCCAACATTCACCTTGGGCCTCAGCTGCCAGGCTCCATCAGAGTGCAGTGTGGTCCTCCCTCCCTCCCTCCCCCCTCCCTCCTCCCTCCTCCTCCATCAGAGTGCAGTGTGGTCCCTCCCTCCCTCCTCCTCCTCCATCAGAGTGCAGTGTGGCCCTCCCTCCATTGTCCTCCATGCTGAGCTCCTTCCATGTCCTTGGCCAGAGGCAGCAGCGTTCTCCAGTGCACAGAACCTTACTGTCCCTGGAAAGTCTGTGTCTCTCCTATGCAAGGCCTCTGAGGAGCTGTCACCCAGGGCCACCTCTGTGCCTGGCCTAAGGGAGGAGCAGGAAGCCTGGGGCTTTGCCCTACTGTCCAGAGATCCTGGAACTGTGGACAGGTGTGGGCCTGGGGCCACTGGGACCCAGGGAGGGAGGCCATCTGTAGAGGAGCTGTTGGCCAGCTGTTCCCGTAGCCGCCGCAGTGGGAGGGGCTGTGGCTTTCCTAAAGAGGTGCAGCCAGGTGAGGGAGGCCTTTTAGACTATTTCTTGACCACAATGTCTTGTCTTCAAGGTGCCCTGGAGACCATGGGCCATGGGTGTGGGGCTGGGAGGGTGGGGTGGGAGGTGGTGTGTGTGTGTGTGTGTGTGTGTGTGTATGTATGTATTATGTATGTATGTATGTTTTGGTTCCCAGCTTTCCCTCCATCTCCATCTTCCTGTTGGAAAATATCATTGAAAGCCCAGCTTATCAGCGTGTGTGGTTCAGTGAAGTGAACGGGTCTGAGCTGGATGCATACTTCCAACTTCGGACATTCCGGAAAGCCTGAGCTTGGGCAGGTGATGACTGGAGTTCCATACCCCGGGAGACACATGGTGGAAGGAGAGACTGGAATCCTGAAAGCTGTCCTCTGACTTCCTCATGAGCATTGTGGCATGACCGCTCACACATGACTCTGCACAAGCACTGTGAACATGAATGCTCACACATATCCATGCACATGGAATAAACAATCTGTAAAATCTGTAATGTGAAAAGTCAGAAATCTGTACGGACCAGGGCAAAAGGGGTTGGAGACAGGAGATATGGAAGGTGGTGGAAATAACTGTCGATTCAGAGGACCTATGCCCCTGTTCCTGTGCAAACCCCTGGAATGTGTGAATCCTGATACAGGCCATGAACTCAGGGTAACAGTGGTGTGAACTCGGGGTAACAGTGGTGTGAACTCGGGGTAATGGTGGCGTGAACTCAGGGTAATGGTGGCGTGAACTCGGGTAACAGTGGTGTGAACTCGGGGTAACGGTGGTGTGAACTCGGGGTAACGGTGGTGTGAACTCAGGGTAACGGTGGCGTGAACTCGGGTAACAGTGGTATGAACTCGGGGTAACGGTGGCGTGAATTTGGGGTAACAGTGGCGTGAACTCATGGTAACGGTGGCGTGAACTCAGGGTTATGGTGGCGTGAACTCGGGATAACGGTGGCATGAACTCGGGGTAACAATGCCATGCCTCTCTTCTGCACCCCAACGGGGCGTTAAGGAGGGAATAGAGATGGAAGCAGAGGACTCAGCAGCTAAGAGAACTGTGGCTCCTCCAGGGGGCCCAGGTTCGATTCCCAGCACCCAGGTAGCAGCTCACAGGTGTAACTCCAATCCCAGGGTATCCTCATCTGGCTTCCATGGGCACACGTGTGTTGTACAGACATGCATGCAACTCAACACGCGCACATGGGAGGTAAGGGGACATAAGGGACTCTGTGCTTTTTAAATTTTCTTATAAACCCCAAACTGTTCCAGAAAAAGAAGAAAGGCAGGAAGTATGACAGTCCAGCATGACAGTCCAGATGGCTCGGCAGGAAACAGCATTAAAACCCTGAGTTCTGTACCCCAGACCCATGTAGTGGAAGGAGGGCAGATTCCCATGAGCTCTGACTTCCCGCATGCATGCCATGGCATTCACTCATGTATGTGCACACGCACATGCACACATGTGCACACACACGCACACACGAGCACACACACAATGCACACATGTGCACATGCACACACATGCACACATACACATGCACACATGTGCACACACACGCACACACGAGCACACACACAATGCACACATGTGCGCACACGTGCACATGCACACACATGCACACATACACATGCACACATGTGCACACATATGCGCACACACATATACACACGCACACACGTGCACACATGCATGCACACATGTGCACACACACACACACACACACAGAGTCATTGGATCTCCCTGGAACTGTAGCTACCAGATGGTTGTGAGCTACCCACCGCAGGTGCTGGGAATGGAACTCAGGCCCTCTGAGAGCACACTCTGAGTAGGGACTAGACCGATTTGCTCTCTTCCTGTCTTCAGGCTTCTACAAAGCTGCTTGTTTGTAGCTGTGGCCATCATGGATGCTCATACATTTCTAAGACAAGGCTGCATGCTGAGGTCTCAGTAATGTCACTTGAGCTGAGCAGATGGTGGTGGTAGCGTGAGGCTGACCGTCTGTGCCGCAGAGCCACCCAGGGTGAGGTGGAGTTCTTAAGAGGTTTCTCTGCGCCCTGAAGCTTATTTTAAGGACAGACTGAGCCTCCCAGCCTTGTGCACATATGCTGTTAGGGTACAATGTTTTCCTTCTGCTGGTCCTAAGCAGCACCATTGCACAATGAGATGTATTTTCACCCCCACATGCAGGAGTGGTGGTGAGGGGCCTTCTGAGGCATTCTTGAAGGAATGCCCCCCTGTACAGGCTTGGGTAGAAGGCCAGAAGCTTGTGATGTGATGCCAGAGAGCTGGGTTGCTATTGAGTGAGCCAGTGAGTCCCCCTCGCCCTCCAGCACCCCCAACCCACCCAACACACACACACAACTGTTGTTCCCACAATACCTCAGGACTAAAGCAGAGGACCTCATTGGAAAAAGTAGATGATGGCCTCACCCATCACAACCAGCACTTAGGGAAGGGACCCAGCCACGTGGTGGAAACTTTCCCCATGCGAAAGGATCTTTGTGATGCCTTTAGAGAGCACGCTTGCCGGTTTCTGAGGTTCTCCCTGGAGCTGGTGCCCTGTGGTTGGTGCACCTGCCTGGGCTGGTTTTTTCTTCTGCCCTGAGGATGCTCCTTCCCAGAAAAACTCCCCCAATAATGCTCCTCTAAGCTCTTCCCCTTGGCTGTACTGCCCAGGTCCTTTCTCAACGATTCTTTGGATAACCCATCTTACTCGCATGGGGCCAGGCCTCCCAGTGCTCGCCTGGGAGGGGTCGTGGTCTGGATGGCCTCTATTCCTACTCCTCCTAGTTAAGGTGGGCAGGGTCTGGAGGGAATCTGTCTGGAATGTTCTAGCTGCCCCAGGTTGGCAGGACTCCTGAACAGAACAGAACAGAGATAACCACCCAGTAAGGCATGCAGGTGGTAGAAGCCAGGCTTGCTACAACAGTGGCTCTGCTGGGCACCGTTCCCGTCCCCAGCGTGAGAGCCAAGGGGCAAGCTCCAGCCCGGAGCAGTAGGCAGAGGCTGCTGAGTGCTGGCTTGTTTATTTCCATTTTTAAGCGAATCCACGCCTAGTGACAGTGTTAGTTTCCCCCTTACCATTCAGACTAGCACAAATAGGAGATTTTGAAGATTTTCGCCTCATGGTTCTCAGGGGACGGGTTGCCCTTCTTCTGGAGCTCTGGAAAAACCACAGCCCGGCCCTTGCTTGTAGCTTCTCAGGGTCTCGTACACATTGGTTTGTGGCCGCTTTGTCTACCCTCAGACTCAGGGTACAACGCCCGTCTCTGCCTCTAACCTCCTCTCCCTCCTACCTCACTTACAGGGCCCCTCATGGTCACAGTAAACACCCCCCCCCAGGCAGGCAACTTCAGCTGCTTGGCATCTTGTTCCAGCAGCCCAGTGCCACCTTGCTGATGCAGCGTCGCGTGTTTATAGGCCCTAGGGGCAGGAGACATGCATCCCAGGGGCCAGCATTGCAGCGACTAGCTGAAAACACTGGAAAGCAGAACAGGAGAGCGAGTGTCGCCTCACCTCCAAGGCCCAGAACGTGTACATTTTTTGGAGCTATCTGCTATCTCTATCTGGGGCCTCCTGCCTGCCAGGATCATCAGTGTGTGGTGCCCCACCCAAGTACTCCCGCGCAAGATGAAGGCTGGCATGGTCAGGGTTGTCCTCAGGCCTTTGCCGAGTGCCTCTGGCTGGACCCACAGGCTGTTCTGGGGCCTAAGGGCTGCCCTTTCTGGGCTCCGCTGACAGAGCAGACAAGAGGCTAGGGTAGGGCTGCTCTGGGCGCAGGAGCCACAGGCTGCTTTGCTTTGCAGGACTTTCCCCAACCCCCATGTGCCATGCTCCAGCCCTGGGGGAGGTAGCAGAATGAATGCTAAGTTCCATCCTGTAAATTCTTGGATACAGAAGTTATTGTTTGTGCTTCATAAAACCAGAGCGACACTTCCTGCTACTAGGGAGTTCAGGGGTCTCTTTGGGTCAGGGGTATGGGCCTTACATAGGGCTCTTGGTTATGGGCCACTCTGACCCTTCCTCAGCCAGAATTGGAAAAGCAGAGCATGGACTCTTAGCCTGTAGATACGGCCCAAATCTCTGTGCGTCTATGTCACCCAGGGATAGGCTGGGCCTGGCCTGTCTTGGAGAGGGGCCTCTGCTGGCTAAGGCTTTGGTCTGGTTATAGGGTTGTAGGTCAGTCTGTGCTACAGGGATAGTGGGTCCAAACTCTTTTCTAGGTGGGGACAGGACACTTTTTGAGTTGGGCATCCTGTGAGCATCGTGTGTACACACTTGTGAGAACTGTCCCCTTGACAGAGTCACAGGGCTGGGGGGTGGGGGTATTCATCCTGCTCTGATCACACCCCCCCTCAGGTACTTCCCTGAGAGAGTCATGCAGCATAGGCTTGGCTGTGACCCCAGGGAGAGCTGTGGTACAGGCCACGGCAGGTGTCTGGCCTGAGAGCCAGTGTCCCGAGAAGGTTCTAGTCTGCTCTGTGGGGGTTGCAACATCTTTCCTAAGAGACTTAGCTCCTGGTACCTCTCACAGTCCCCAGGTCCTCCTATAACCAGTATGATGACCAGAGTCTTGGGTCTGGGTTAGGCAGGACCCTGGGGCTGTGGTGGCTCCCGAATTTTGTCTGTGTTGGCTTACTCTAGTGGTCCATTAAGGTCTTCTTGTATGCTCCTGCATCTGAGGTGAGAATGAAGGACCACAGAGGTCTGAGGGTCACTGCAGTCCTGCAGTCTAGAGGTCAAGCCAGCTCAGAACTGTTGCACGCGGGACCCCTGCCCATCTTCCGGGCATTCCCCAAAGCTCCATCAGGTGTGTCGGGCCCAAGGTCCAAGGGGGTGCTTGGGCCGGCATGTGTGGGTGTTTGGGTGTCCAGGACTGTGAGCTCTGCCCGGCGCTGACCTCCATGCAGATACAGGTAGTTGACCTTGGCTCCAGGGAACCTCAGTGGCTGCTTCCTACTGATCCTGGGAGCAGCTTGGGGACATTCCGAGTGGGACTTGGTGGCTACCCAAATGGGTGGGTGATCTCATTTGAATGGCCCTTGGTGGATGAATGTCCCATTGCTGGGCCATGGCTGTAGTTCTGAGAAGTGGCCCTTGGTCCCCCTGCTTTAAGGGAAGTAAGTTGGAAAGGCCCAGCGGAGCTTGGGGTTCTGCGTATCCTATCTGTACTCTGAGGAAGCATGAGCAAGCCAAGGAGTATGGACCGGCAGCCCCCAAGCCAGTGAACTGGCACCTCATATACCCCTAGCTTATCTCAGAGCTCCTGGCTTTAGGGCAGACAGAGATGATCAATTTTATAGTTGTAAGAGGGAGAGGCTGGCCATGATTCCCCAAGGGTCCTCTTTGGAAGAGTGGAAACCAGGCAGGGTATAGAAGCGAATGCGGCCTTGGAGGCAGAGGTTGGGTTGGTGTGGGGGAAAATGGGAGGGCAGGGGGTGCCTGAGATTCTAGAGGAAGTGAGACCCCCTCACCCATGCCCTGACTTGCCTCGGTGATAGGGTATAGGCTCATCGACTGTTAGAGCTGAGAAAGAACAAGAATCATTGTGCTACCTACCTGGTTAATGGTATTTTGAAAAAGAAAATGCATTTCATTTATATGAGTGTTTTGCCTGCATATATATGTGTGTGCTTGGTGCCTGTGGAGGGCCAAAGAGGGTGTTAGTTGGAATCCCTGTAACTGGAGTTGTAGACCATGTGTGTGCTGAGAACCGAACCTGGGTCCTCTGCAAGACTAGCTAGCCAGTGCTCTTAACAACTGAGCCACTTCCGGAGCCCCGGTTGGTGGTGCTTTGAGGAAATAGTGACGGGAACTACCCCTGTAACTCCAGGGCACCTCGAAGCTCCTACCTGACCCCAGGTACATCATTACCAACCCCTGGTCCAGTCCAGGCTCTAGGCTGTCTCAGCTGTACCTGCAGACGTTTGCCAGGCACCGTGAGCTTGCACAACCCTTCCAATCTGGCTGGACTAACTCCCCAGACCCTATCTCACCTCTGCTTTCCTACCTTCCGCAGATGGCTACCACTGAGAGCAGCGGCCTCTCTTGTCGTCCCCAGCTGAGCAGCACTGCTAACACAGCCGCTGTCGTTGTCATTTCCCGTATCCCCCAGGCTGGCATAGGTCCCCACTGTCTTCCTCAAAAGATCGGTTTCCTTGTCCCTGAGGCCAGACACCTGCCACTGTGTTTGGCAGGGTGCACAGGAAGGGAGGCATGGTGGCTTCCTGGGGATGGGAGTTGGGAGCGGGGGAGACACGTGGGTGCTGAGCCCCACCTATGCAAGCAACACCCTCACCCAAACAACACCCCTGAGCTTGTTCAGCCTGGAGAGCTGAGCGGGCATGTCGGTCCTGCAGAGCAAGCTCACACAGAGGTTCCCAATTGTCCCACTGCCCCTGGGGGGAAGGAGGGGCCCATCCGGGCTCAGGAGTGGAACATTCCTAGGGAGGAACATTCCTGGGGAGGCAGAAAAGAGGCCCAGCCAGTGCAACTGGCCCACATCAGAGTCTCCTGGAGTGTTTTTGGCTGACGGGATGTCCCTGGGATTGTCTCTCTGGCACAGCAAAGTGAGGGGCTGCCTGCCCCCCCCAGGGGAGGTGGCTTTCCAGACCTTCCAGGCTCAAGGTCTTACTGAAGCCCCTTAGACTTGCTGCCCCTCGCCTCTCCTCTGGGGCTCTGGGTGGCTGACTCTGGGCCAGCTGGTTTGCATCAGCTCTTGGCTGAGTCTCAGGGAGCAGCCTTGGCCTGTCTGGGTGACACCTGGCTATAGGAAGAGGGGATTCTTGGCTTCATAAATCCTGCTTCCTGACAGGCAGCCTGAGGCTTCAAGTGGGTAGCCGGGACCAGGTAGAACTGTCCCCACAGGCCCATGAGTTGAGGCCCTGGCTGTCTCCCCTATCCAGTGGGTGTGGGCACTTTGGGTGTACAGCAAGGCCTCCTGGTCTGGGAAGCTTTTCTTCATAGGCCTGTGTGTGTTTGTGTTTGTGTGTGTGTGTGGTGTATGTATGTGTATATGTGTTGTATGTCTATATGTGTGTGTGGGTGGGTGGGTGGTGTATGTATGTGTATATGTGTGTGTGTTATATGTGTATATGTGTGTGTGTGGTATATATCTGTGTGTGTGTGTTGTATGTCTGTATGTGTATATGTGTGTGTGTTGTATGTCTGTATGTGTATATGTGTGTGTGTTGTATGTCTGTATGTGTATATGTGTGTGTGTGGTATGTGTCTGTATGTGTATATGTGTGTGTGTGTGGTATATGTCTGCATGTGTATGTGTGTGTGTGTGGTATATGTCTGCATGTGTATGTGTGTGTGTGGTGTGTGTCTGCATGTGTATGTGTGTGTCTGTGTCTGTGTGTGTCTGTGTATGTGTGTGTGGTCTGTATGTATGTGTGTGGGGGTGTGTGTATGTGGTATGTGTGTGTTAGTGGGGGGTGCATCCTTTGGCTGAGCCCTCCCTTTTTCTCTTCCTCCTGGAGATTTCTAGAAAGAATGTGTTGATGTGCCAAGAGCCCAGTTGTGAGATCAGGTCATCTACGGTGGTCTAGTGAGGGGAGCCAACGGCAGGCCTAGGTCCTGCAGGAAAGTCCCTTGGGCTCTATAAGTCTCTTGTTCAAGGTGACAGGGCTGGCGACCCTAGTCTCAAGGCCCCGGGAGACCAGCGGAGGCAGGTGGGCCCTCCTGTGTCCTTTAGCTCAGCATGCCAGCTAAGTGGGCCTTGCTGCTCGTCTCAGTTGGCTGGCCACCAGTCCTTGGGCCAAGCCTGAGCTGTGGGGAGGATGGGCCTGGGGGCCATCCACTGGCTGGGCCGTAAGGGAAGTAGCGCACGGGTGGGCGATTGATGGATATTGCTTCCAGCTCCTATTTTCTTGGGCGTCTCCCAGGTCTTTTCAGGGTCCCCACTCTCCCTGGCCTCCCTGGTCACATCGCTGTCCCAGTCCCAGATACTTTAAAGGTGTCATGTCCCTCATAGCCCTGTGGGTCCTGGTTTTCTCCTCAGAACCTAGAGCTTGGAGAAGACAGCATCTGGGGTAGGGAGGGGTAGGGGCAGACGAAGCCAGGGTCATAGGCACCATTGTGGCCAGGCTTGGACTCCTGTCGTGTTTCATCCATTTCGCTATGGCTGGGGGCAGGGTGCTAAGCAGGCTGTGTCCCCAGAGTTGGGTGCCAGGGACCGAGCCACAGTACGGCCCATGCAGAGCAAGGTTCCCCAGTCATAACCTGATGGTGATGTCCACCTTGGAGTCCAGTGGAGACTGGTGACATGTTGCCTGCCCCGGCACTCGACCCACACCTACTGTGGAGTGGGGGAGGGGACTCATACGTGCCAGTTCCCAGACAATGACCATGAGCAGGGACTATCTCCATACAGCTGCTTCTGGAGGGGCGTGTGGGGACAGCCTCCCCTTGTCCCCAGTCCTGGCCTCTGCCCCCTTCCTGAACAGGGCATTGTGTGAAGGTTGCCTTCATCCTGTGGGGTGGGGAAGGGAGATGTGTGGGGTAAGGAGGGGCTGCAGTGTCCTGTCTTTGGTGGGCTGTTTGCTGAAGGCCCCTCTGGAGGAAGGCTGGGCATCCCGGAGACATACATCCCTGGGGGAGGGTTCTAAGCTCACTTGCCAGAGGTCCATCCATCAGGCAGCTGCTGTTGGGGCCTGGGGGACATGTAAGTACAGACCAGCTCAGCGCCTGGTCTTGTACTGTTCTTAGTGTTTTTGCTAGAATTGC
The DNA here is from genome assembly GCF_943737965.1 of Phodopus roborovskii. Taxonomy (NCBI): domain Eukaryota; kingdom Metazoa; phylum Chordata; class Mammalia; order Rodentia; family Cricetidae; genus Phodopus; species Phodopus roborovskii. Next base: position 5,679,594 of record NW_026126646.1, read on the forward strand.
TTCTCCAGGGGGAGGGGAGTTCCCCTCACATCACACCTCCTGCTGGCCCTCCTTATGGCCCCGTCACTCCCAGCAACCTCCATCCTAGATGATTAATGATGGTCAACTGGGCCAAGCATGCATTGAGTCCCCTGGGGTCAGACAGCCTTGGCTGTTTTGTCTGTTCTTCCTAGAACTGTGCTTTGTCCTCCGCAGTGGGGCCCCTCTAGAAGCCCCCAGCATCTCACCATATTGGGGGTTACGCCCAGGTCTGGCGGGACTGAATCTGTGAGGCAGCTGCCACAGCCTTGGCTCTGCTTGATGCTGCAGACTGTCACACCCGAGGTCCTGGCAGCCAATCTGAGAGTCCCACCGATGTTATCCGTTAGCATCTTCCGCTGATGGATGCACAGGTGAAGACAGGCCAGCCTTGTCGGGCTGAGCACCAGATGCCAAGGTGTCTCAGTGGCCTGGTACTCAATCTGTGTGCAGTCACAGTACTGGGACCTGAGCTGCAGAGGGCGGGTCCTTTCCCCTCCTTTTCCCTTTGCATCAAAGTCCCCAAAGCAGTGGGGTTCACCTGCTGTGAAGACCGTTGACTCTCATAGGTGAACTTCGCACTATGAGAGTCAACCCTCTGGGCTCAGGTTCCAGTGGCACATGTCACATTCCTGGTGCTGTGAGACCATCGCCTCTCACCCTCCAGTGCTTTCTGTCCCCTTGGTGGAGGGCCCTGCCATCAGTGGTGGCTCATACACAGCACCAGCTTGTCATCTGCCTCGTGCTAATAGTGTGGCCGCTGGGACTGGCTCCTTTCACTTCTGACAACCTGGGAACCGGTAGGGGACTGCTCTGGGGACTGACGTTGACATGGGGACAGCAAAGAGGAAGATGAAGGTATTCCCTGGGGGTGTCCTAGTGAACCATTGCGGGGACATCTAGTGGACCACGGGGTGGCCCTAGTGAACTGTGGATGTGTCTTAGTGAGCCGTCGGGAGTTGGGGGGGACATACTTGGGAACTGTAGAGGCATCCTATTGAGCCATGAGTGGACTCTAGGGGACCAAGGTCAAAGGTCTAGTTTGTTTGTTGTTGTTTTTTTTAAAGAGACATGAGGGTTGCTTACATGGTCTTGAAATGACAATCCTTAGCCACCAGAATCAACATCAGGGGTGGTGCAGGCCCGGCACTTGGTGAACTTCAGCTGTGAGGGTTCTTGCTTCAGGCCACTGTGTGCTCCTGCAAGCCAACATCACAGCCTCCCGGCCATATTGATTTGAGAGGGTTTCATGAGAGCTCCTACCCAAAGTGTGGAAATCCTGTGTTTGCCGCCAGCACTCCCGATAACCGGGACATATTCACAAGTGCTGTGGAGTTCAGGGCGGACCTCAAAGGGCGTGCAGGGATGGAGCAATTTACAGATGAGTGATGGGAGCCTCCACTCAACAGTGAAATGTAGCGTGGGGTCCTCCTTAGCCATCCCTGCCTCTGACATGCCCCCATCACTTCCCCGATGACCCACTGGTCCTGGCTGTGTGCATAGTAGGGTGCTGGGCTGAGGGACCTGCCCACTCTGCCCTGCTGTCTTGCTTCCTGGTTGTGACAAAGATTGTTACAGCCTGGGAGGGAGAATAGGGATTAGTGTTGTGGCTTCTGTCCTGGAGCTCTTATGTGTGGTGTTTATGTAGCTGTTTCCCGTAGCGCCCCCCCCCCCATAGGCCTGGGCTAGAGACAGAGGAACCCTGAGATGGGTGGGGATCAGATCTTCTCTGAGGATCATATACCCAGTTGTGGATGATCCCCCAGTGCAGATGATGAGGGCTGTGGGGACCTAGAGCAGAGCTCAGGCTAGCCCAGGAGTGAAGGGAGTAACTCAGGGGTGCCCAGGATAGGGGTGCCCTATGATGACTGGGCAGCAAGTGTCTATCCAGGGTTCCAGGCACTGTGACTCTCTGTAGACATGCCGCCCGAGGCTCTGAGCTGCCACAAACATTCTTACCCTGGTGCCCACTGGGCCAAGGTCTGGTCTTGTGAGGTTCCCTAACCTGGAACACACAGGACTATGAGAGAGCCTTAGTGTGTGACACTGGCCTGTGAGTCCCCGCTGGGCCCTCTCCAGCTTCCCACACAGTGGCCTGAATGACAGCTCAGGCCTAGAAGCTGTATCATGCCTCATATCCTGGCCCACCAGCCTGGCTTTGGTGCTGTCTCGTCAGGCCAGCAGACAGGGGACCCTAGGCACCCCAGCCACGACCTCTGCTGAGACTCTGTGTAACTCCCCAGGAATTCATAGGAAACTCCCACTGTAGACTTTGCAGAGCTGGTGGCTACATTCCAAGGTTACAGAGGCAGTTGGCCAATGTCCTTTGGCCACCACTGTTCTCATGGGCCTTCGGGTATCTCTGAAGCCCTTAGCTTAGAGGTGGGAGGTTCTTCTAAAGGCCCTCCTGAGCAGATGTGAAGAGATCCAGGGGCCACAGAGCAAGCTTTGGGCCAGCTCAGGCCTGAGTGCCTACACCTGGTTCTGTCTACTAGGCAGTGGCTGGGCAGGGTTTGGCTTCCCTCCCAGCAATTGCATATGGCAGTAAAGGCTTACCCATGTTTGTCTGTGACAAGAATTAATAAAAGGCCCAGAGACTGGTATTGGGGTTCAAGCTGAAGATCAGAAAAGCAAAGCAGCTGTCCACCAGCTTCTTACCTCTACCTCAGGCCGGATGGGTCCTATCTCTACCAGCTCTCACCAAGTCTCAGATTGCAGCCTCTCCCCTCAGCATGGCTGGGGAACTAATGTCTCTCTGAGACCTTGCTTCTGTCTTACATATTTCCCTAATGCTGGGATTAAATATGTGAGTTATAATTCTCTTTCAGACCAATTCACTCTTGTGTAGTTCTGGGTGGCCTTGGGCTCACAGAGATCCGTCTATGTCTTAATCCTGAGTCCGAGGATTAAAGGTGTGTCACCACCACCTCCTAGCTTCTGGGTGCTGGGATTAAAGCTGTGTGCCTGGCTTCTATAGCTTGTGGCTGACTTTGCTTTCTGAATCCTCGGGCAAACTTTAGAAAATCATAAACAATATATCACCACAGTGCCAGTGACATGTTGGGGCACCTTTGCCCTGAGCTTGCCTAGAAATTACAGGGAAGGGCCTCAGGCTTTGCCGGCTAGTGGTTTGGGGACACTGGGGAACCGCTCTGGACTCTACTGAGGCAGCCTGAGCAGGCTGGGTGGACAGAGGCACTAGGTACACATGATGGCCTACACACTGAGAGGCCCCTCAGAGCCCTGGTCCTTTAGTCCCAGGCTAGTCAGATTGGGTGGCTCCTGGGTAAGACTGAACCAAGGCAGGAGTCCTCGTCTCGGCTGGCTAGATGCCTACTCAGGGTAGCCACCCGTGCTCTGTACCCATGAGGGCTGGGGGAGGAAAAAGGCCTGTGGGCTTAGGACCCGGCAGTATGGATCCCGCATCTTGGCTCTGTGCTCATTGCCTTCCCTAACCCGACATGGCTCCACCTGATCACAGTAGCGTAAAGGGAGACCAGGGCTGTCATGGTGGCATCAGGGTGTTGAGTCCATTGGCAAAGTGTGAAGAGGGAATCATGTGGGGCCCCCTAGCTTCAGAGCAAGGGGGGAGGTGTTTTCTTTGGAAAGCCTGGCTCCCCACAGGTGGTCCACCGGGGCGCACAGGATGCTCTGGGGCTAACACCACTGGTGGCAGCAGCTGCTCCTGAAGGACAGATGCTCTTCAGATGAGACGCTCAGTGCCCTCCTGTAGACCCATTACACAGGATGGTAGGGAGAGGGCAGTATGGCTCTGGGTCTGTTCACTGGATCCCTCTTTGGAGCCTGTCCTCTTAGCTAATACGCCCTATCCCTTGGGGACACCGAGTTTCCACGGCTAAATGCTTATCTGTCTTTCTCGCCACAGATGTAGACGAGTGTGCTAATGCCAACGGGGGCTGCGAAGGCCCTTGCTGCAACACTGTGGGTGGTTTTTACTGCCGCTGTCCACCTGGCTACCAGCTGCAGGGTGATGGCAAAACCTGCCAAGGTAGGACCTGTCTGTTGCTCTGCCCTGGGGAGGGGAGGTGGGGGCCAGGGGCAAGCCCAAGCTAGTACTAGGTGCTAAGTCCCCATGGGGGAAGGGCCCACATCCTGGTGACACGACAGGAGCCTCGCCTGTCAAGGACTGTCAGAGGCCTGGTACTGGGAGCAACTTGCCAGCTCTGTTAACTCCTCCCCAGTACTGCTGGTAGGCTGCCAGCAAAATCAAGACCAGACAAAAGGCAATCCTGGAGAGGCACAGGGAACCGAGAGGGGAGGAAAACAGAGACTGGGGAGGGAGCAGGAGGATGGAGGAGGCCCTGCTGTCCCCAGCCCCTCTGGCTGCTCTGACATCTGAACCCAGGGCTGGTTTGAACAGCTGAGCCTCTTGGAGTGTTTGGGGTCATCGGTGGTCAGGGTTCTGGACCTGGGTCAACAAGCCTGTCTCTGCTCTCTGAATCAGACGGTCACTGTCACCTTTTGCTCTAGAATGTCCTCAGCTAAGTGTCATACTGTCTCCAGCCATCCAACTACCCATCTGTGAACCGTCTGCCCACAAGTAGGGGCTTAGCCTGCTGGACTTGGAGCTGGGAGAAGCATTGAAATGGAGTGTGTGTGTGTGTGGGGGGGATGTCAGCTCTGTGTGAGATATTCTAGAAGAACGGGTTCCCATGCTCTCCTTTCTAACTTCTTATGGCCGGCGGGAAGTTGGAGGTGGGGAATGTTGCGGTGGCCTAGGGTCACGCCCCAGCTGTGGCGTTGCCCTGGGCCTGTACCTCCATGTGTCTAACCTAAAGAAAGGGCAGCATTGATTTGGGGCTGAAGGTCTCGTGTCCCGGGAAGGCAGTGCAGATCAGGATTAATGATCATGCCCTGTGCCTGTGCAGCCAATCCTGATGGTGCCCTCAGAGCTGAGACCTCTGCTTGTAGGCCCACTTGGGTCCCTCCGAGGGCTTCTTGCCAGCAAAGATTTCAGGCTTGGGTTGTCACCAGCCTTAGAGATGGCTCGTGATTGGAGCTGGCTTCATAAGTCAATTCTGGAGAGCAGCTTCCCCCCCCTCTTGTATCTCGGTGACATGGCTGTAAGTGACCTTCAATGGGCCAGAGTCCCCCACTGTGACCTATGGATGTGTCCTAGGGAGATTGACTTGTCCCCATCAGTCACAGCCTAGATAGCCTCCTTTGTCACCGCAAGCCTGGGATATGTCCCTCAGAAAGCAGAGAGCGCTTGCTAAGCTAAGGAGCCAACAGAAGGACCTGGTTCAGACCTGGCCTTGAGCAGCTTGCTGTGAACTGGCTCGTCTAATCAAGCGTTGGCTATCCCCTCCTCCAAGTGCCCTGAAGTTCCCTTTCCATGGCTGCTTCTTCTTCTCCCAAGAGGGAACCAGGCTCCCCAGCCCCGTGGCTTCCTACATGGATGTAGCTGGCCTGAGGTGGTTGTCCACTGCCCCCAAGAGCCTCACCTTATCCGACTGGGAATCTGGAAATCCCCGCTCTTGGGCGGAATACGGAACGTCAGGTCAAGGGCTCTGCTGGGCAGGGAAGATTCCCAGCATTCCTCTGTCCTGGTCCGCCTTCAGGAGTGTAAGGCAGTTATCCATATAGCTGGCCAGTGCCTGGCCTGATCCAGCAGTCGCTCTACCATGGGGTTCCAGGCAGGCATGGGGAAGAATGACTCCCAAAGACCTACAGAGTCTCAGAGAAAAGAATGGCTATCTTCTTCCCATTTACATCTGTCAGTCTGGGGGAGGGATGCTCTTGGGTATGTATCTTCCCGTCATCGTCCTCCCAGAAGCTGAAGTTTGTGGTGGTGTGGGCCCTGGGGCAGGTGTGTTACGTTGATGCCCATCCAAGTGGCACATGAATGTTTAGGAGCTGAGCACAGTGCCAGCAAGCCAACCAGGCCAGTGGATAGAAGGCAGAGATGGTGATGACCCAAGGTCAAAGCTGGCCATCCATGGATGCTACTGGACTTGGGCCTATGCCTGTGCTGGGCAAGCACTCCTCCACTAAGCTACACCCTGAGCCCTCTTTGAGACAGGGTCTGACTAAATTTCCCAGGCTCTCTTGGATCTCACTCTGTGTCCCAAGCAGGCCTGGAACTTGAGATCTTCCTACCTCAGCTTCCTGAGTATTTGGGATTACAGGCCTGTGGCTCCAAGCTTGCCTCTGTGCCTTTATGAGATATTGGAGTCTGTTTGGGGTCCCTAAGGGTAGACCAGGTCCTTGCCTTCTGGCAGAGGTGAGTAGAGACAGGGACCTGACCAGATGGCCCCATCTTAGGCAGACCTTGCATTCCAGTATCACCCGCCTTTTCTCTCTTTCCTGTCTCTTCCCTGGCCCCAGCCCAACCCCATCTCCTCCCTCCCCTGTGGGGGTTCATGCCCCAGCTCTGCAAGTTTGGGATGATTAGAGTTCTAAGTCACCTCATGGCCAAGGAGCCTGTGCTGAGAGCCAGGAGCCTGCTGTGTTCCCTGTGCTCCCTGCCAGCCCAGCCTCCTCTGGCAAATAAGTGAGGCAGCATAACTCCTGGGGTGCAGGCCGCCTGCATGTGTGAGCACAGGCTGTAGGAAATGAAGACATCCCTGGAGGGAAGGATGGCCTTGCTTGCTCATGCGGGGAGGTGTGTGCAGAGTTGATGGTGGGGTGAGCCCAGAAACCGCTGTGAGTGATGAATAGTCGCTGTAAAACTAAGTACTGGCATAGGAGTCTGGCTGGAGGTGTCTTGGCCCCTGGCCCCAAGACCTGGTCCAGGCTGGTGTACGTCATGTTTTGGGAGACTCTGCTGGGGCCAGGGCTGAGTCCATTCAGCTGGGCTGGGTAGCCAGAGCGACACTAGCCACTGCTTCTGCCATGCTGGGTGGGAACTGGCCTCTGCTCTGGACTAGTCCTGAATAGGTAGGCCCAGACCCATGTGGGATAGGCCTTTCAGGCTCTTTGGTGATAACCCATTTTATTTGTTTAGTGTGTATATGCATGCTTGCATGTTTGCGTATGTGCACATGGGTGTGTGTGTGTGTGTGTGTGTGTGTGTGTGTGTGTGTGTGTATGTGTGGTGCAGGGCGTCCTGTGTTATTTCTTAGATGCTCTCACCTTTTTTGAGACAGGATCTCTTGTTGGTCACCAAGTAAGCCAGTAGCCAGTGAACCCTAGGCGTCTCCGGGTCTCTCCCTTCCCAGATCTCAGACTTTGAGAGGGGCATGCCACCACACTGGCCTTCATGCTGAGGAGGCAGACACTGACTGAATCAACTTTCTCATCCCCCGACAAAGCTACTTTCTGTACCTTCCAGGGCCCTGAACTCACCTCCACTTCCACTAAGTGTCCACGGCAAAGCCATTCCAGTGCTTGCCTTTGGTGTCATGAGGGTGGAGCTTGGATTTAGGCCCCCACTAAGTAAGGTGTGTGTCTGAGCAATAAAAGGATGGGTAAGGATTCTCAGCAACTATGTCATTATAGGACTCAGGAAATGATTGGAGATTGAGGCCTGAATCATTCTAGCAGACTGCTGATCCCCAGCCAGCATTAAAGGCAGATTATGGATGGAGAGGCTCTATGGATGGCCAGCCTTCCCTTTACCTGGGTCCTGATGGGGCAGGCCCTACACCAGGTCCGGGGCTTCTGGCAAGTCCAGGCAAGCTCCAAACCCATAGTTTCCCTTTCCTTGCCCCTGCCCCCTCACCCCCCCCCCCGCCCCCTGCCCCCTGCCCCCTGCCCCCTGTCCTCTGACTTGGAGTTCATTTCTTTCTTTTTTTTTTTTTTCTTTTTTCTTTTTTTGGTTTTTTGTTTTTTTCCAGGCAACCCTGGCAGTCCTGGAACTTGCTTTGTAGATCAGACTGGAACTCACTGAGATCCACCTGCTTCTGCCTCTCAAGTGCTGGGATTAAAGGTGTGCGCCACCATTGACTAGCAGAGTTCATTTCTTAAACTTTCCCAACTGTAAGTTAGGTCCAATCCTTACATTAAACCGAGTGAATGGCCTGAAGGTTTTTATACCAGGGAGAATTATTGTATCTTATTTTGAGAAGTTAGTGTTGTCAGGCTGGTGGGCAGGACTTGTCATGTGGGCAGGGGAGAGGCTTAGGCCAGGACTTCTCATGGGGCAGGGCTGGGTGTGGCCGGGCAGGGTGAGGCTTGGGAGCCAGTTCCTGATTCAGGTCTGCAGGCCTGCCCTCAGGCTTTGCAAGAGATGCCCCAGCTGAGTCCACTCCTGCCTGGAGATAAAGAAGGAGACTGGGAGTGAGTGATTCCTGGTGCCCAGGACAGGGCTGAATGGGGCTTTCTCTGGGGAAATGAACAGCTCTTCCTGGGGGAGGCTTGGCCTGCTGACTCAGTGCCTTCTTTCCCTGTCAGCTGTAGGGGTTCAAAGGTAGAGCTGGGATCACCATGGAATGTTTGTTCATGAGAAGTTTGTGGGCTCCAGCCCTTCATAGACACTACGTCATTGTCCCCAAGGAGGCTCCTGCAAATCAGGGTTCCCAAGAAGCCTGTCTCACCCAATCTCAGCTGTCACAGTGACTCCACTAAGGCAGCCTTGTTGCCTGAGAGCTCCGCCAGGTCCTCTCTGCCCCTAGGGAGAAGGAGGAACGTGGGAAGTGAATTGCAGCTCTGATTAGGAAAGGCTGACGGCGGCTGACCCCGGCCAGCTGTACTGGTCCACAGGGAGGGCCAGTGGTGCTACTTTAGACCCCCAATTCTTGTGCCTGAACCCTGGGGTGGCCGTGTGGTCTGCACCTCCTTTGCAGTGGAGCCTTCTCAGACCCTCTTGCTATGCATTATCAGGGCCCCGGGAAGCAGCGTTCCTACAAAGTCTCCCCAAGATCTTTAGTGCCTGTGGATTTTGTACTCCCTGGGATAGCCTGTCCTCAGTGGTCATGGAAAACAGGGTCTGAAACACCCGCTGTGCTCCTGGCACTCACAGGGCCCGTGTGGGTCAGTCGGTTGCTAGGCCACTGCTGATACAGGCCTCTCTCTTTCCCTCGGCTGTAGGAATTTAAAGGTAGAGCTGGGATTATTACGGGCTGTTCCTGAGAAGCCCGTGGGCTCCAGTCCTTTGTGGACACCATGCCATCGTCCTCAAGGAGGCAGACATGCAGGGGAGGCCTCCCAAGGTTCACACACTGTTAAAGTGCTAGGCTAGAGGACACACAGGGGTAGTAGTGGCTGCAGAGTCCCAAGCAGGGATGGTGATGTTCAGAGCAGTCTCAGGAGACCCACAGGGTCCTGTCCACAGATGCTTGCATGGCTTCTCTGGAATCTTCTCTATTCTCTGGGCCTTTGGGACATGGGAGAGGTCTGTTTCCCTGGCCAGCAGTAGCTGGCATTGTGTCTACCGATGTCCTGTGTGAACTTGGGATGGTAAGTTTAATCTGTATTGTGGCAACATGAAGGGAGGTTGCGAGAAAACTTAAACTGAGCCTGTTGTTCCAGCCATCATCCTCTAAGGAAGACCAGACCCAAGTGCCGGCTAAGAGGAAAAGGCCTCAGCCAGATGCCAGTTCTGCCAGCTTCTGCCCTGGCTCACCGTGCAGCTTAGTCAATCCCTGCTGTTGATTGTGCACCAAACAAGGCACGTACTTAGTTTAGCAGCGAGAGTTTCAGGCTGGGGGGTGTGGCCACACACCTGTGGCCCTAGATCTAGGCATGGACCTCCCCCCCCCCCCCACACACACACAGTCATCGCCTTCTTTCCACCAGGACCTGAACTGGGGCTTTCCCAGTCCCGTGTCCTCTGGATATGGCAAGGAAACTCAACTACAAATGCGATCCTTCCGGGCCAGTGGCAGGATTTCCAGAGACATCCATGGCCAAGGCCGTCCTCCATCAGGAGGTGTTGAGAGTTGAAAGTTCTCATTTCCCATTCTGGCACACACTTATTCCTCCAGTGAGCAAACTGGCAGGTAGACTCTTGGATGAGGCCAAGGCAGGAAAGTAACAGCTTTCAAGGTCAATCCAACACCAGTGCAATGTCAGCAGCACAGAGGTTTGTCCCCCCCCCCCCAAAGTCAACAGCACTGGGTCGGTTCTCTGGAAGACACCGCAGGGTAGGCCGGTGTAGCCTCTGGTAAACACCAGCAGCACATCTCCTGGCAGAGGTACTGTGGGCTCAGGCAGACCTGCAGGAAAGAACTAGAGGTAAGCGTCGTGAAGGCCTAGGTTTGAGTCCCTGAGTGTTGATTTAAGATAGCATGACTCAGGGTCCCTCAGTTCTGGCACTGGGGCTATGTTAGAACACTTGCCTGACATACGCAAAGCCTTGGGTTCAATCCCCAGGACTGAACAAATTTCATGGTGGCTTAAACTTAGAAGACTTGGGAGAGGAGGCAGGAGGATCAGAAGTTCAAGGTCACTCTACTCTACTTTTGATGACAGCTTGGGGCTGTAGAGACTGCTTCCTAATGAATAAAGAAATAAACAAAATAAAAACAAATGAGGCTTCATCCTCAAACTAAGTCTGCCGAAAGGAAATAGACGACAGAACGTGTTCTAGGAATCCTGGCTGGTATACCAGGGCAAGTCAAGTCTCTGGGTTGAGAAAATGACCATCAGAGGATGTAGGCAAGATCTGGTTCTGGAAGCTTCTGCACTGGACTAGGGGTCTTCTGGGCTGGGGAAAGGGAAGCTCCGGGCACCCTTCTCTTGTGTCCTGGCACCTCAGCTGGACTTCCTGGAGTGACTCCCTAGTGGTGTAGGTCTCCTCCTGAGTAGACCAATGGTTGGTGGGTAGCAGAAATGCTGAGCTACCATAAAGAGTATCATGTCTGGAATGATCTAGAACAACTCATTTCCCTTTATGTCTTCTGGAAGTGAAGCTGACAGGCCATCCTGGTTAGCAGATGGCAGGGCAAATAGGCCAGATAGCATGGCCTGGACCTCATGGCCAGTTCCAGGGTGTCTGGGGAGCAGGGGGGCAGGGCGGGGCAGGTGAACCTCTCTACCCAGCCTCGGCAGTGTCTCTCTCCTCTATTCCCCTGCTGGACCAATCTCTGCTTGTCCTGGGGCCTCCTAACTTGCTCCTGTACAGCTGTGTCTTCCAACTGCTGTTTCTCTCAGTGCATTTGGTTGAATGATGGCTGCACCTGCCACCTAGGGCCTCATGGGATACTTTCCTGGCCTCACTGTCTCTTCCCCAAGACACCCTGAGAAGCAAGTCTATGACCCCCTCCCCAGATGCACACAATTCTCCCCCTCAACACTTCAGACCCCACTGGGCAGCTAGACTCCTAACTCCATTGAACCTTCATACCCCAGAGTCCCATCCTACAACTCTTGACAATTCTGGATAGTTTGGGGGACAGCAGAAATGGAAAGTCCTGTGATTGGCTGCTGTGAGGGGACCCATGTACCCCCTGGAGTCATTGTAGGAGTCTGAGGGCACAGGATGTATATACCGGGGGATCCTTGGCGAGTCAGAGGTCGCTGACGCCACTCTTACACGGATGCAGACTGTTTCTTAGAGTCTATGTATTCCGGTGATCTTGGGCATGACAAGAGTTGGATACCCTGTGGGTAGTGGGGGCAGGGCCAGCAGTATCTTGGATCCCCTGCAGGTGCCCAATAGGAGTTGGCTGCCAGGCTTTGCCCTAGCATCCAGCAGGTGGAGGGGGGAGTGACCTTGGGGGCTGCCGGCCATGGCAGTGACAGGCATACACCCTGTTAATGGACCCAGAGTCTGCTGGTACCTTCTGCCCTGCTGTGAGCCAGGCTCTGGGATCCAGGCACTCTGTCCAGGTCCAAACTTCAGCGACTGGTAGTAGTCAGGCCTCCTCTTCCCCCTTGCCCAGCCCCTTTGCACCTACCCTCTCATGGACTCCCACAAGCTAATCTCGTATTCCTAAAAATGCCACTTCCAAAGGCCAAGTCAGGCCTCCCTCAACCCAGGAAGCTCCCCTAGTCACTGACGTCAGTTATTCCGTCCTCCTCTGAGCGCAATGTGAGATTCAGGTGTCCATGGCACCAGGGAGATGACTGATCTCCCCTAGGGTTTGAATGTGTCCTTGGTAGGATGCCCACCATGCCCTGTGGTCTCACATGGCCATAGGGAGAGGACCCAGCAACACAGCCACGAGAAACTGAAGACTCACACTGTGCATGGGGTCTGAGGTCCTTGCGCGGCCCTAGGGCTAGGGCTGGCCTTTGTAGTACCTCACTGGCGTTATTCTGGCATCGGGGTCTCAGGTGCTTTGGGTGGGTTTAGTGTTCCCTGGGATGTAAGAGGCCATGAGTCAAAGCTGCTCTCCCAGGAGCCCCTCCATCCGCAGGGAGGAAAGGCAGCTGGATGCATTCTCCTTCCTCGGCTTGGGTGAGGAGCAGAAACCCATAATGGTTTTGCCAGAAGGCTCAGCCAGAATGATTCCAGGAGGCACAGCCAGACCCTATGTGCTCTGAGGCCAGGCGGGGGCCGTGGTACACTCTGCTCCTGAAATAACCTCCACACAGCACAGTAGGATAGGAGAGGGCCTGGGAGGAATGCTGTGGAGTCTGGGCTTTGTAGAGAAGTGAGTTGAGCTATCTTTGGCTGCAGACTGACCTCCTCTGGGGGTGAAGGGTCAGAATCAGCAGGTGCATATGATATCTGGGAGGAGGTTTGAGGGTAAGCGCAGGGGAGGGGTTCTTTGCCTAGAGGTTGATTTCCTCTTTCCCATGCAGATTCCATCCGTGTTCTGGTTTTATTTCTTTTGCTCTGACAAAATACCTTGCTAAAGAGCATATTTGGCTGGACAGTGGTAGTGCATGTCTTTAATCCTAGTACTCCCAAGGCAGAGGGAGGTGGATCTGAGTTGGAGGCCAGCCTTGTTTATGGAGCAAGTTTCAGGACAGCCAGAGCTATTCCACAGAAAAACCATCTTGAAAAACCAAACCCAAAACAACAACAGCATCAACAACAACAACAATGTAGACCCGTCACCAGGCTGAGTCTGCCTTCCCTGATTGACTCAATGAAGGCAGCCTTCCGGGTGTCCCCATAGGCCAGTCTACACAGACAGTCCTTCATGGAGACTCTTGCCAGCAGATTCTGGGTCATGTTGACAAAGGTAACCATCCCGAGCCTGTGTCTGGCCCTTCTCCCTGTAGCTGGAGGTGCAGTTGTTATGAGACTGGCCCTGTCCTGCTGACAGCCCTCCCTGCTCTGGACTCTCTGCCCCTTTGCTGGGCCTGGAAGACCTTCCCTTCAGCTCTCGAAGTCCAGCTGGGAGCATGCCTAGCCTGGCCCAGCAGTGTGGGCATGTGAAGATGCCTGTGGACACCATTGCCCATTTCACTGTATGCCCCTTCCCACCTGGGAGCTTCGGCCCTCAGATGTAGATCTCAGGACTGTCTCTAAAGGTCCTTGCCCCCACTTTTCTTTATCCCCTCCCCTGCCTGCTGTGGAGCCGGTTATTGCTTGACCCTTCAGGTCTACACACGCAGTTCCACCCCGGGCTGGCCCTGTGGGATGTTGCCAGGTGGGAACATGGACAGGGTGGGAAGGTAAGCCTCATCTCTTGGAGTCACCCCTGAGCTCCTAGGAACCAGGACAAGGTGTTAAATAGACCCCCAAATTCTCAGATATCACATTTCTGTGCAGCTATACCTCATCCAGTGCCGCTCTGTACTCAGCCTGGGTGGCCTGGGTACTGCTCATTTCTTTGGGATTTAGTAGCATGTACGTAGGTGTTTGATATCCAAGTTGGACCAGGGTAAAGCCTCAGGAAAGGATTTGTGGAGAGGGTAAGCAAGGATGATGCTAGGAGACAGACCCACAGAGCAGGAGCCAGGGGGCCGCCACTCTACTTTCTTAGCTCTTGGTAACCCTGGGCGATGTCAGTTCTGCCTCACTGCCTAGAGTAAGAGGGCCTCCCGGCTCTGAAGGAAATAATGGTATTTGGGGGAGTCACTGTAGTATTGGGGGGGGGAATCAAGACAGAGGAAGCTAGTGGCTGCTTGCTTGGGGAGGGAGCCGGGCTGGCTGGAGGTGGGAGTAGCTCCTCTTGCTGACACAGACATTCCACAGGCAGGACCACAGCGGGTTTGTTGGGAAGGCATTTCCCAAACAGCATCCAGACCCCAAAGTCCTGTGTCTGGATATGTTTAGTGACACTGAGGGGAGATGGTGGGGACAGTAGGGTGGCTTTGCAAGTCTCTGGGCAGCTATTTGGGCCAGGCTAGACAGATGTGGGACATGGGAATGAGTGGCCCCACTTTGGCTAGGGTGTAAGCTGGAGTCAGTAGAAGATGGGTGTGAAGAGAGGCCACCAGTGGTCCCAGTCTGGGGGCTGAGGTCAGCAGGCATGGGGCTACTGATGGATAGGGCCAGTGCTGGAGGCCTTTGGCTTGTTTCAGGCCAGTCTGGCTGGCTCCCATGAGATCTTTAGGACTGATGGGGAAGGGCCGGTCCTTCAGGGATCAGCTCTGGACTCTGTCACTGACTTAATATTTAGCCTTGGGGATTTTGGCGTTATTAGAGGACGTGGGGGTCAGACAGCCTGACCTCATTACTCATACCTACACTTTTTCCACAGGGAGGAGGGGCTGCCACTGTCACCCCTTATTGTAGAGGAGAAAACTCATAGGCAGGTGTCAGGGCAGGGGCTGGGCATGGGAAAGACAGTAGGCGTGGTGCTGTAGCTGCAGTTGAGACCTCACATCTAGGTCTCTCAACTGGAGAAAGCTAACTTGAAGTGGCAAAGTCTTTTAAAATGCTGTAACCCACCCTCAGTGATATACGGCTTCCAGGAAGGCTATACTGCCGATCCTCTCTAAATGGCCACTAGCTGGGGACCAGGCATTCAAGGGAAAGGTTTATTTAAGTTTACAATTCTCAGGACACACTTGGTGACTGAAGTCTGGGCAGGAGCCGAGGCAGAGGCCACAGGGGTGGGGTGGGAGCATTGTTGTGGTGTGGCAAACTTTTCCTGAAGAGATGCAGCACCCACAATGTCTCCTCATCCCAGATAGGGGAGCCCACGACAGACTAAAGTGTAGTTACTATCAGAGTCCCACTTGGTAAACCCATGAGTTTTATTGGGATTGATTACAGAAACATGGGTGAGGGGTTGTTTACAAGGGCAGAAACGACTCAAACAAAGGCAGCTGCATCACCAAAGCCCACCGCAGACTAGGTGACTGATCACAAAAGCTGGGAACTTGGAGCACACTGCACAGCCTGCAGGCAGCCCAGCAGGTTGTAGAGTGTCCTTTCCAGGTGCCTAGGTTGGCTGAAGCCCCTCCAGGCAACTCAGCTGCTTTCTGCTTTCAAGCTTCTTAGGCTCTTCTTCCAGGCAGCCTGTCTTGTCTGTAAGTGTTGTTTAATCTTGGGAGGGAGGGGCCTAGTGAATCTGGTGGGTTTCACAGATTCCCTGAAGCTATTTTGAGTTGTTACTTTCTATCTTAAGGAGCTTTCCTATAGGATACACTGTTTCAAATATCAAGGAACTGGCTACTTGCTGGATAGGATACAATGTTTCAAATCTCGAGGAAACTGCTACACAACAGCAGCTGGCTGGCTTGCTGTGTTTGCTTTTTTTGTATCACCCTAGACCACCTGCCCACAGGTAGCACCACTCATGAATTGAGCCCTCCCACATAAATCTTTTTTTTAATAATTTATTTAACTTTATGTGTATTGGTGAAAGATATCAGATCCCCTGGAACTGGCGCTACAAACAGTTGCAAGCTGTGGTGTGGGTTCTGGGGATTGAACAGTCACTGCTCTCAACTGCTGAGCCATCTCTCCAGCGTGCACTCCCCCCCCTCATCTGCCCCCAACACACACATAAATCTTTAATCAAGAAAATGCCCTACGGGCTCATCTACAGGCTAATCTGATGGAGGCAGTTTCTCAGTTGAGGCTCCTCTTCCCAGATAATTGTAGCTTGTTTCAAATACGCGCAAGCGTGCTCGCGCGCGCACACTCACACACACACAAAAGACCCCAAACAAAACAGGACAAGTGAGTAGTTCTCCCACTTCTGGGGCTTGAGTTTGGGAGGTCAGAGTGTGTTTTGCCTAAGCAGGTGTTTGTGTCACTTTGCCCCTTGACCCAGCCTGTGGCCCAAAGGGTGGCAGCAGAGGAAGCTGTGACTCATTGCTGTCACACTGATGAAGTGCCTTGAGCTGGAGAGTCTTTTCTTGTCTATGTGAGATGGCTGCTGTCTCTACTGCCTCATCACCTGCTGCTCTGATGCAGCTAGACCCCTACCTTTCAGTAGCCAGTGGCTATAGAAGTTGGGACCCTGGAGTCTTCGATGGCAAAGGACATGTTCAATGGTGACAAACAATGCCATGCTATGAGAGTTGCCTGCTGTCCAAGCTCTGCCCACAGCATGCTTGTCGTCCATCAGAGAGGCTTCTGGAAGCACTGAAAGGCAAGGGCTTTGTGTCTCTGAGATGTTCCACTTGGGGAAGTCAGGAGAGAAGAGGGGCTTTTACCCTGCAGACCAACAGATCTCAGACAGGCATATCTGCACTATCGTGATCCAGCAGGTAGGTGACAGGGCAGGCTGGGCCCTGGATTATTCCAGACAGACAGAGCAGGTGGAGCATTGGGGGCTTTCAGGGCTGATTCCTTCCAAGTCTCCAGATTGTTGGGCTCAGTCACTGGCCAGCAGGGGCTTTTCTCTACAATATATAGCCAGTGGGCCAGACTATGGGCCATAACCTGGTGACCCAGGGAACATGAACCCTCTTCCTTCCTGGCAGCTGTGGCTAATGTCACTTTGTGCTCACCCACCTGTCTGGAATTTTCAGAGGGAGACTCTGGTCACTCCCAGGAGAGCAGATTATGCTGACAGGATGTCAAGGCAGCCTCCCTTGTGGGCTGCTGTTAGCAGCTTCCTGGAAGCACCCTGGTTCAGGGACTCAGCCTAAATCTAGAGTACCTTCCCAACAGGGATCACCTGATCACCAAACACCCTCTCTTGTTAAGTGTCCCAGATTGCTGGGCACAGGTTTTTTTTTTTTTTTTTTTTTTTTTTTCCTCCATTTTCATTCAGGCCCTGGGAAGAGGGAGGGTGGTCTGTGATTGAAGGTGTATCAGAAAAAGGTGCAGGCTCAGGAAGGAATCTCCCACCCAAGCTGGAATCCCAGATCTGCATCTCCAAGTGAGGTAGGCCACAGAGCAGCTAGTTAAGGGCCTGAATGTGTCTTCTTGGACTGGGGGAGGGGGAGCATCTCCTGCAGACCCATGCCTGTGCGTGGGACTGCATAGCTCGTCTACTCTGCTCTCTAGCACTCTCCCCCTGCTGGGGCATGTGGGGACTCTTTCCAGGCTCCTTTCATGGAGCCCAATGAAGGGTGCCACAGACTGGGGCACAAGGCTTAGGGGGCCGGGCCAGGCGGGTGAAGAGGGAAGAGGATCCGGATCCGGCTTTGTGCTGTGGCCTTGCACCGCCCCGCCTCTCGCTCCCCACCAAGCCTCTGCGGGCCTCCCAGCCTTGCCAGGGTGGCTTCACTGTGTGCTTTGGTTTCTCTTCTGTGTCGGCTAAGACACCGGGACTGTAGTCTGTGCACGTTTGTGTGCGCATCTCTGTCTCTCTGAAGCTGCGCATCTGCGTGTGTCTTGCGCGTGCCTTTGTACGGCGTGCACGTGTGTGTGTGTGTGTGTGTGTGTGTGTGTGTGTGTGCGCGTGTGTGCCTGCGGTTTGGTGTGGGATTGTGTCTCTGGATCACGGTTTGATTGTGAGTGTGCCAGCAGGAATGCATGGGGTGCGCTGTCAGCGGGACCAGCTTGGCCCCCTGTGGGAGGTTGGGCGGGGCTAGGGATGGAGGCGGCTCCCTCTGGAGTCTGAGGATTTGGCCTTTACCTGCAAGGGGTGGAGGGAAAGTTGAGACCATAAAGGCAAAGGGGCGGGACATGCCAGACCCAGAGCTGCTCCCTGCCGGCACACAGCCTTAGTGCCTCAGAGTTGGAGTGTATCCGACTGTCTGTGTCTGGGCTGGGTGTGCACTGGAGCCTGGAGCTGGAGCCCTGATCTGAGAGCCCTGAACAAGATTCCTGAGCCCGGGCCGCCCACCACTCCACAGACCCGGCATGGAGGCATCCCGGGGCTGGGGAGGGCTGGCTGTGCTCTGGTGCCTTGGGCTCCTGGGCAGCCTGGCGGGTGTCACTGGCACTCACTACCGCTATCTGTGGAGGAACTGCTACCCATGCCACCTGAGCCAGGCTGGCTACCCTGTGAGCACCGGTGACCAGAGGCCAGGTGGGCACCCCAGGAGCAGGGGTGGGTGGGATCAGGAAGCCCTTCCCTAGCATGCTCTCTGTTTCTTTCTCTCTTTTATTTATTTTTTTGTTTGATGTGCTCGGGCATTTTGTCTGCATGTATGTACATGTACTATGTGTATGCAGTGACCTCAGAGGTCAGAAGAGGGCGTTGGATCCCCTGGAATTGGAGTTACAAACAGTTGTGAGCCCCATGTGGGTTCTGGGAATCAGATCCTCTGGATGAGAGCAGGTGATCTCAACCACTGCGCTGACAGCCCCCATTTTGGTTTTTTGTTTTGTTTTGTTTTTTGTTTGTTTGTTTTTGTTTTGTTTTTTAAAGTTTATGCCAGACTGTGGACACAGGGGGAGCCAGACCAGGAAGGGCCCAACAGGTGATCACTACTGCTGAGACAGGACCCAAATGTGTCCTGAGCAATCAGACCTTCCCATCCTGTAACAGCAGGGAGGTCGCTTGACAGGGCATTAAGCTTCCCATGCTTCCCTCTCTGTATCAGCCACTCTGGGATCGGGTGAGAAAGGAGATGCTTAGGGACCTTTTGGGGTTGCTGTGTGAGTATGTCAGGTGTTGTTATGTCATTATGTTGCTTAGGTGAGTATGTCAGCCCTAGCCAGCAGGGTCACTTAGAGGCTCTGGGCTTGAGACAGCAGCAGCCATGGGGATTAGATCCTCTTACTCTAGTTCACCCTGGAGCTGGGATGTGATACTTGTGAGGCAGCCTGCCTCCACGTGGATAAACAGAGCTTGGAGCTGGGCACCCTCAGGAATGTGACCAGAGGCTATGGTGTATTCAGCTCCCAAGTGACTCATCGCTGGTACCACCCAGCAGGGGGAGGCAAGCCCCCCCCCCCCCCCCCCCCCCGCTAGTGCTCCCAATCAAGCCCTCCCACACTTGAGGTGTCCCTGGGGCGAGTCTCACTCTGCCACACCTGATAATCAGCAGCCTGCATCCTCTGCTGTGTCACTCAACTCCAAGGGTCCCAAAGCCTCCAACTCCAAGCAGACCGCTTGCTCAGTGGTTCTTCCCAGGCCAGGCTGGTATGTCACTGCCTTGTAAGTGGCACTTGAGAGCCTGCATAGCATCAGAGGTCTCAGCTGGGCATGTCCGGGCTTTGGAGAACTTGGAGCCCAGTGGCTGCTCTGAGGCTTTTATGAGGGTGGAGGGGGGGGGGGAGAAGTGGGAAAACAGAGGAACAGAGGCTAGTGGAGGTTGGTTTTTCAGGAGGAAGAAAGAACCCGGTGTCTTGCTGGTGCCATCAGGAGACCATCACTTGGTGCCTGGCAGAGTGGGCTTGCTGGCAAGGTCCCAGAGGTCTCTGCGTTTCCTGGAAGCCACGGTGAAACTTGTGAAACCTCTGAGGTGGTTTCCACTGAGACAACATTTGGCGGCCGGCTAGCCTTGCCTGTTGTGTGTTGTTGGGCCAGGAACTGGTGGGGTGGGTACAGATCGGGGCCGCTGGTCTCCCCTGATGGCGCCACCAGCCTCAGCTAAGCAGGTACTTACAGGCTAACGCAGCTTAGGCTGGCACAGGGATGTCACCATGCGCGGCTTGCTGGTCTGTCGTGAGGCTGCCAAGTTCCCAGTCGCTGGTCACAGCAGATGGGGGCAAAACCACTCAAAATGACTTTTCCAGTTTCCCCAGCTGGATGGCCCCTTCCCTGATGCTCTTGAGGATTTAGTACACAGTGGGTTTGCCTGCTACCAGACAAAACCCCCTGAACAAGCAGGTTCCATCCTGACTCTCTGCTTGCCCTGGCGTGACCCGTTCCCATTGGGTCAGCAGGAGGGTGTCTGTGTTGCAACTGCATCCCAGCTATCTCTGCTCTTTGGAACAACTCAGGATGGTCCCACTGCAGGCTCAGTGTGACTCCGGCTGGACTGTCTCTGTGTGGGAAGTGTGTAGCACAGTCCTTGGGTGCAGGCCTGTGGGATGAGAAATTCCAGGGAACCTAGCCTCTGAGCATGCCAGGGCACAGATAACTCTTGTGAGCCCGAGCATGCAGATTACCCCCAGCAGGTATTGCTGGGTCAGAAGACCAGGCTAGGAGCTCATGAAGCAGCAGCTCATGTGACCTGAGTCACACAACAGATCTGTCTGTATGCTGTATTTTTTTTTTTTTTCCTTCTCATGACCACTCCCACAGATCAATCTTCTCTCGGTGCCCTAATGCAATGCAGACACAGGCTGGGTGTATAACTCTGTTGGTAGAGTGCTTGCCTGGCATGCACAAAGTCATGGATTCCCTTCCCAGCACTGCACTAAAAAATAGATGCAGTGGCATGTGTCTGTAATCCCCGCACTCAGGAGGTAGAGGCAGGGGATTGATTATAGAAGTTCAGGGCTATCCTTGACTACATCATGAGTTTGAAGCTGGCCTTGGCTGTGTCAAATAACAACACAATCAGACTAATTGCCTGATGGTTGTGGAGACCAGAGTCTCCAAAAAGCTAGAATTGAGATGTAAGCATAGATCAAACCTGGGGGGGGGGCTGTGTCCTCTTCTCCCCAGTGCACAGAGGCCTGGACTCATATCCCTGAAGTGATGGGCCTTAGTGCCCCGCCCCGCCCCATCCCATCCCACCCCACTCCACCCCACCCCAGCTTGCTCTCTTTGACCCTCCCATTCCCCCTATAAGGCTTGTGGTGGCCTTGTGTTTGTCCAGATGATCCAGGACATTATCTAACCTACCATGCTAACTTTAAGGACTGCTGAGCCTTAGGCTCCTCGGATCCTGACCAAAGCTCTCCTTGTAGGCTCAGCACCTGGGAGGCCATGTGGCCCACCTTGCGATGAAGCAAGCAGGACTTAGGTCACAGAGCCCTGCACTGCTTTTAGAGTGTCGATTGCTTCTGTAAAAGGGGCTTGTCTCCTTTCAGAAGAGGCCGGACTGTCAGGGCTGTGGGGCTGTCGGGGCAGATCCTTCACCCTGGGATGGACCTGCTGGGTCCAGGTGCTGGCTCTAGAGAATGGCAGTGCAGGGGGGGGGGTGCTGGTAGCCACAGCGGTGGTACGGCGCCCCAGCCCATGCTCCGTTATAAACTCCCACATAGTAGGTCCTCCATTTCCATGATGGGAAGGGATTACAGATGGAGTCATGATGCCGGTCCCTCCTAAGAGGCCTTGGGACAGGGATAAAAGCCCTGTCCCTGCTTGGAAGTCACAGTGATCCGGGACCCTTGTAGGGAGTTGGTTACTCCTCTCTGGAGTCCTCATTGTCTCCTTCTGGACCCCTGGGCTTGTCCTACCCTCAGGGTTGTGTGTACCTGATAGGAAAAAGCCAGTGGCCCATGCTGAGTAGCTCTTCCCATCAGGGCATGCCAGCCATGAAGGATGGACACTACCTCTGACTGGGATTGTGATGGAAATGTATGTGGTCTGACAAGATCTTGAGTTTGTGCTTCCGTCTGTTCAGTGCGATGGGCCTGGCCTGGCGTGTGCCTAGCCGGTAACTCCACTCTCTCTCCCTACCTAGATGTGGATGAGTGTCTAGCGCACAACGGTGGTTGCCAGCATAGGTGCGTGAATACCCCTGGCTCTTACCTCTGCGAGTGCAAACCCGGCTTCCGGCTCCACACAGATGGCAGGACCTGCCTGGGTAAGTGTCAGCTGCCTGGGGCTCTGAGCCTCTGATGAACCTCAGTCACTCTCTAGAACATACTCAGGTCTGGGGAGGGGCAAAGGGAGGCTGGCTAGCATTGGGCTATGCACTCAGAAGCTCCCTCCCTCCTGTGGAGCACAGCCACCTGCCAGCCCTGAACACACCCTGCAGGTAAAGAGGCTGAGGTTTGGATGGTCAAAAAGTGCATCCGAGGTCTCTGCTCACCCCCAGCCTCCCCCCCCCCCCCCCCCCCCCGCCTGTGTATGCTCGCTGCTCTGCAACTATGCTGAGTCTTATAGAGACTGAGACCATCTGCAGGGGCTGATCAATCAACAGGGACCCAGGCCTGGCTGGGCTGCCACCAAGACGTGGGGTGGAGGACTCTTGGGTTGCTCTTGGGTGGTAGGGAGGCAGGCTGAGCAGAAAGCATATCTTGGTCTGCGGAACAGGGCCTCTCTGAAAGTCTGAGGGTACAAGCTGCAACAGTGGCGAGGGGCAACCAGAAAGCAGCCTCTGGCCCCTGGCTCTCTGTAGCATTTCTGCTAGTGGGCTCCTGAGAATAGGAAACCTCTGGTGCACCCTGGAGACCCGGTCCATCGATCCCTCCCTCTGTTTTTGCATTGTTGTTGGGGGAAGGCACTCCTACTTTCTACTTTGGAGATCCAGACAGCTTGGGCCAGTTTTGAGCAGCCTGGTCTTGGCTGCTATATGGCTGGCATTGTGCCAGCCCTGGGGGGTTGCACTCGGTACACACATGTCCCTGCCTCTGTCCGCTGCCGGAGCCAGGCAGCTGCCCGAGTGAGAAGTAGAAGCAGATGCAGGAATGTTGCCATGTGTTTCAGGGTAGCGATGATAGCGGAGCCCAGCGACTGCCTGCTGGCCCTTCTGTCTGTGGCTTGGGCTCTCTCGTCTTGGGCACCCTTGTCAGGCAGGATACACCTTAAAGAGGGGTGACACTAGAGATTGGTTGAGGGGTGACCCCTGCTGCTGGCTCCCCTCTGGCTCCATTGATAGTGGCCCTCACTGTGATGCCTTGAAAGGATTGTGGGCCAGGATGGGATGCAACATTAACATTCAGGGGGTAGAGATGCTTCTTAGACCCAAAGTGACCGGTGGTACTGCTCAGAGGAGCCTTGAGCTGCTGGTCCGGGGAACCAGGAGGGATAACCCTTTACCCTGCCCTGGTCCTGTGCCCACACCACCCATTGCTGTGCTGGAGACAGACATGCTAGGTCCTGTACCATGGGGCCCCAGAGAGATGGACTCATGGCATATCTTTATTGTGGGTGGTCTGCATTGCCCTGGTGGGCTGTCCCCAGACACTGTTTAAGTGGTGGGTGGGTTCTCAGGGCTTCTGACCCCTCCCACCTGACAGTTGACTTGGTGGACATTGGTTGGATGTGGAGCAGTGGCCTCAGATGGTCCCTCTCTCTCTCTGTCTCTCTCTCTACTGTAACTTTCAACAAGGGATTTACACTGAAGTTTCATGAGATCACAGCTTCCTGCTGTGCTGTGTCTGGGGACAATAGAATAATGGCTTGCAAACTCTCCACATTGGCTCCTCTAGGCATGGAGGCTTCCCTTCTCTGAGCTCTGCCTTAGAGACACCTTGGTCTCCCTGTGTGTGTCTGGTGGTGTTCTGGGGACCCCTGAGCATTTTCTCCCTTCCTGTGCTGTGCCTGTGACACATTTCCCAGCATTCCCTGGGGATACGGTCCCTACTCACCCTCCATCCTCAGTCGTCTCTCTGTGCTCCATGAATCTGGCTGTGGGTGATGGATTATTTTGTGTCTATAATTCCTAGGGAGTTTCTACGATGAGCCTGGGTTTGTCAGACTGGGTCCACCAGATGCTGCCTTCCCTGCAGGGGCCTGAGAAGGTTCTAGAGTAATTATAGGACCCTCCCCCCCACCCTGGGAGCTTCCTTCAGGAGTTCCTGGGTGTCCCTCATACTCTATCCCATGCCTCTTCAGGTTGCTGAGGGAGCCGCTTGGCTGATTAGTCTGAGATGCTGGCCTGGGATGGAGGTAGCTGAGCAGCTCTGGTTGGGGCTGAGGTGCTTGTCTGAGGGAGTCAGGGTAGTGATCTTTGTCCTGGGCTCTAGGGAGGACCCAACACCCACCATGCCACAGAGTCACCTCCAAGGCCAGGTAGATCAGGATAGGCAATGTGTAAGTTCTGGCATGGATTCTCGTTCTGTCTGTCTGTCTGTCTGTCTGTCTCCCCCCCCACACACACACTTTTTAGCCAGAGCTGGCGCTGAACTCCTCCAGCCTCCACCTCCCAGGCGTCAGGATTATGCAGGATTATAGATGTGCATCACCACACGCTGCTTCAAATGGTCTAAGCATAGTAACAAAACATAGACAGATCTCCACTTCCATTCTCTTTTAAAGTTTTGTTTTTATTTATGTGCATGAGCATTTGTTTGCCTGTATGTATGTATGTATGTATGTATGTATGTATGTATGTGCCTGGTGCCTGTCAAGGCCAGAAGACGACCTGGAATTAACAGATGGTTGTGGATGCTGGGAACCAAATCCAAGTCCTCTGCAAGAGCAGCCGCTGTTTTTAACCACTGGGCCTTCTTCCCCTGCTCTTAAAATGGGCATTTTAAGGACTTTGCCATCAACCCACTGTAGTAAGAACATTGTCCCCTGTCCTGGCTACCACTCCAACAGGAACGAAAGAACCTGTGGCTTGGGCTCTCCTCTCCTGGGGTGCTCTGTCCTCTGTCTCGTTTCTGAGGTGGTAATGGCGGGCGGGAGAGGGGGGCAGCCACGCCTGAGGCTGTTCTAGCTTTCTGTGCTTGGGACAGAGCCAGTTCCTTCTTTCCCCGGCCATGGAAAGTAGGGCCTGCCCAGGGTGGTGGTTTGGCTGAGGGGCCAGGAGTGTCATTCCTACTTTCCCGTGACATTTTGCAGAGTTCCAGAATGGAATAACCCCAGGGCGTCATAACACCGCAAGGGGGGTCCTCCTCTCCCCCCCCCCCCGCCGTGGCTGTAGTGTTTTGAATGGTATGTGCCTGTCCAGTGGCTTTGGCATGACCTGGACACTGACTTTGTATATAGCTATTTCCCTGTGTCCTCTGGGTTGAAGGACATATGACCAGTCTGAGGGACCATGGTTGTCACTGGCTTAGACCCATGGCACAGGTGGCCTCTCTTCATCTCAGCACTCCCTTGGGGGGGTGCTCTGATGCCAGCACACCCCAGTGGTGGCTCCCACCATAGTCACATGGGTGCCAGGGTTTGCACGAGTGGAGGAAGGCTGCCCAGCCCTGCCCCTGGCCTGTCCCTGTCTGTGTGTATCTGTGGCCTTGGCTGAGCCTTCCCTCCCCAGACATCAGGACAGTAAAGGGCTTTACAAGCCCCTGGCTGCCCCCCAAGACTCCTTCCTGGAGGAGGAGCCCCACCGAAGGAAGGCTGTTTGGAACCCGGAGGTTGCTGCTGGCAGCATCTTAGGTTTGGAGCCAAAGCCACAGGCAGCTCAAATGTGCAAACGACCAGGCTCTTCTGTAAAACTCATCCCCACGGAGCCACAGATGCAGCTCTGCCCATGTTTCCCAGTCCTTCCAAAACATGGCAGGGGTGCAGCTGCACAAAGGGTCAGCGTCCCAGCCTTGAGAAGCCTGAGTGGGGCCGGTGGGAGAGGTGGAAGGGAGCGGCTGTGGTCTATATGATTCCACCCTGGGCCCTTCACAGGGCAGGGCTGCCTCCACTAGGCATTGGAACAAGGATGCCTACCAGGTTCAGTGCACTAGGCATTGGAACAAGGGTGCCTACCAGGTTCAGTGCACTAGGCATTGGAACAAGGGTGCCTACCAGGTTCAGTGGCCCATACCAGCTATCTCATTGTGACCTAGAGCTGCCAGGAAGGAGGGCACAAATCCTGAGCTGGGTACAGAACCCAGCAGGGATAGTTAGGCAGCCACACTGGGCACGCAGGGATATGGCATGCCATAGGGGACAGTTGGCAAGTGAAGGCAGTGTTGACTTAAGTGTGTGTGTGTGTGTGTGTGTGTGTGTGTGTGTGTGTGACCAGAGGGACCCAGTTCTGCTGCTCTTGGGTCTGTTCCAGTGTCACCAAGCCCCATATCGGTTTTATGACGGAGCAGCCCTCCTCACAGGACATACCTGCCTTCCGAGTAACCCAACTGGCATTTTGATAGATGCTTGCTCTGGCAGAAGGAAGCTGGGTAGTTCTTGTGGCGTCTCTTGAGGATGCAACTGGGGGCCAAGGCTGGGCAATAAAAAACCTCCCAGGGTTGTGGGTGTGTTGTGAGCAAGATGGGATCTGGGAGCTTAGAAGTTACCTGCATGTATGTATGTATGTATGTGTGTATGTATGTATTGTATGTGTGTGTAAGTATGTATATGTATATATGCATGTGTGCATGTATGATGTATGTGTGGTGTGACGAGCCCCCTCTGTGCTGCCTTGTCAAAGAGCTTCCCAGGACAGACTGCTCTGGCCACTAGCCATACATGGTGGTAGCTCTCAGCACCCAGAAGCCGCACCAGCGTAAGGACAACAACCATAACTCCATGGGTGACACCACCCTCCAGCTGGCCTCAAACCTCTGCGTTAAAGCAGCCGATGGACTCGGCTTGGCTTGACTGTAGGTAGATTAGTTCTTGACTAGTTTCCTAGTGATGAGTTTATGGGATGGGGGCCTAGAACCTCTCTAAGACCCAGAGTGCATGTCCCATCCCCCACCCCACAGGCTGCCACCTCAGGACCCTGATGCAAGCCCTGAGGCCTTGGCTTAAGGCAGTTCGGGTGCTGCCTCCTGGACTGGGCTAGTACCCTTTGTTGGGGGTGTCATACATCCAAGAGTGTTGTACAGGTCGGCACAAAGTAGCCCTCTGTCCTGTAGGAATTGTATTCCTTCCTGCAAGCTTTGCACCTCACACCCCTCCCTGAGTAGGGGGACCCCTGCTGGTTGTGAGTGGAGTCACAGCCCAGCTGTGTTGGAATTCCAAACCCTTGGATGAGCCTGGCTGCCCTGACAAAACACCACAAGGGCTTAAGCAACAGCGGTGTTTGTTTGTTTGTTTGTTTGTTTTCACAAAGTTGCAAGTCCAAGAGCAAGGTGCCAGCCTTTCTGGTCCCTGGTGAGATCAGAGCCCCATCAGTGTGGCCACTTCCAACCTTAGTTAAGGTACAGAAGTCTGGAGATTGTCGTGTCCCGGGGCTTCGTCGGCATGCCAGTTGTGGGGAGGGGTGCAGGGACACACACAAGCATTGAGACTCTAATATAGAGTGTCACCAGCTGTAGTCACTTGTGTCTGGTCTGGAAGTGGTCGGGGGCCTATGTGAGATCTTGGGAATTGTAGGATGGGCTATGGGGCGGGGCTATTGGGGCCTGCAGGACTGGACACAGATCGCAGACCCTGCCGAGTGTGGAATGAAAGGGAAAATGGGGTATGTTGTGGAGACTGTTGCCTAGGCTGGCCTGATGTTCCCAGCCCTCCTGCCTATATTCTCGCTATTGTGATTTCCAGTGTGTCACCACCCCTGGCTGATGGGTTGGCTTATGAGTGCGTACTGCTTGCAGGGAGGCCAGCACTGACCTCTGCTCCAAAGGTTACTACTCAGCTTTGCTCATATCTAACCTTGGGCCTGATTTCGAGAACCATAACCAGATGTGAGCCTCTGGCCTTGGCCCTGGCAGAGGTCCCCAGAGCGAGTGTCCTACAGCTGGACCTCAGTAATTAGAGGGGCCTGGAGATGTCTCCACCAGCCCAGACACACAGACCCTGGCCAGTACTGGAGCTGTGCAGCCCAGCACAGAGAAAAGACAATCTGCCTGGCTTAGCTTTGTGGGAATCCACAAAGGGTGTGCTGGGTGATGCTGGCCTGGCTCCCTGGTGTGCACAGCTTGAGAGCATCTGTTAAGTCAGTACTGTGGAGTGAAGGTCCGCAATGGTCCTGAGGGTATGAAGCTGCACTGGAATTCCAGATCTTTCCTGCCAGCCCACGGTGGGCTCGTTCATGGGTTTCTCTCAGAGGCTTTGCCCATGCACAATCATACTGGGGATGAAATACCTTTCCCTCCTGGTTAATGGTGCTTCCTGTGGGGAAATTGAGACACCACGCGTGGCCCTCTGTGCCTGCCTGGTCCCGCCAGACGGGCTTCTGGTTCCTATTACGTGTCCTGAGGGATACAATGAGTGCAAGCAAACAGAGCCTCCAGGAATGTGGGGCCAGCTGAGGCCATGTGCATGGGTACCCAGACGCCTCGTGGCTGGACGGCTGACTCAGGTGAGGCCAGCCAGGCCTGGGGTCAGCATGGCTTCCATACAGTTTAGGGGTCAGAGCAGAGTTGGGGAGGGCCTCAGCTTGGCGGGCTTACCTCAGTTCTGTAGGAGATTGCTGTAGCTCCTCCCTTGGTGCTTATTACGTCTGGGGCCCTGGGTGGCCAGGTTACTGCCTCCCCACGGCTGGCTTTGCCCCAGAGAAGGGGCCCTCCACATGCTCTCCCAGCTCGCTTCATGTGGGGAGAGATCTGTTTCAGGAGCAATGTGGCCTTTAAGCAAGCTTGTTTTGAAGGAAGCTCAGCCTTCTCAGTGTCCTGAGGCAGCTCAAGCGGCAAATGCCAGCACCCGGGGCCTTGCAGTATGTCCTCAGTGGTGCCGAGTCCCCATATCCCTAGGCAGTAATTAACAATTTCTCCTCACCGGGACATTAACAGTACTGCTTAAAGTTGACAGTGTCCCCACATCCCAGGCAGAACCTTGGGGTATAGCCTGGTCCCCAAAGTGCTTCAGTAATGAGTCTCAGGTTTGCTGAAGCAGCTCTGAGCACAAGTCTGCAGGCAGGCTTGCCTCCCTGGCCAGGCGCAACATTCTTGTGGCTTTCCTCCGGAGCTCAGGGCTAACTTCCTTTAACCACAAGGCCATTGCCAGAGACTAGGATTGTAACCAAATCCATGCCAGGAGCTGGCTGCCACTGCTGGCAGAAGCTCATTATTTATCTGCACTCTGTGCCATGCAAAGCATCTTTCCCGTCTTCACAGGCCAGCTGAGGGTAGGGCTGATTTTGCCCACAGAATACACAGGTACCCACCAGGCCAGACAGAATCTCTCTTCCATGCCCCGCAGCAGTCCACCCAGGAAGGACAGGCTGCTGCCCTGTGGGACATGGTCTCCCTGAGGACTGATGGCTGTTGGGAAGGGTGGACACTCTGATAGGGTGTGAGGAGTGGCCAGGGCTGTGGACTGAGGTGGCTATTCATAGGTGACCTTCTGTCCTGGCCTGAGGACCAAGATGGTAGGGTGGGTCTCACCATGCCTCCTAGCCTCCCGTCGGGGAATGAGCCAGCTGGTTCTCAACAGCCTCCTGGTGTTGCATGCCTTGTGCTGGGAGGATGCTGGGCTTCTGTCAAGGTGGACTGATTACCTTGTACCCAACCCCTGGGTAGGCTGGGTTTACAGGATTCAGGGAGATGCCCACTTCCTGTGGATGCTGTTGGTGGCTGCAAAGAAAGTAAAGTCAGGCTGGGATTTGAGAGCGAGGGAGAAGGCGGCACAGGTGTGCTTGGGAGTGAGGGCCTGACCTTATCTCCTCGTGTCCTCAGCCGTCAGCTCTTGCACTCTGGGAAACGGTGGCTGCCAGCATCAGTGTGTCCAGCTCACAGTCACACAACACCGCTGCCAGTGCCGGCCCCAGTACCAGCTGCAGGAGGATGGCAGGCACTGTGTGCGTAAGTATTGCGGAGCTGGGAGAGTGAAGGGGTCCGGGGGCCAGGGAAGAGCCTGATGTGATGATAGTCCTGGTGGTGGGAGGGAGGCGGGGAGGCGGGGAGGCGGGGAGGCGGGGAGGGAGGCAGGGAGGCGGGGAGGGAGGCCTGGGCTGCTCTGGGCCTCAGGTGCAGGGATGGGGAACACTTTTGGATGGTTTGTCCCTGGGGCAGGAAGGTCAGGATGGAGACAGTCAGTACCTTCTTCCCTATCTGTCCATCTGGGGTTTAGACAGAGGGAGGTAGCCAGGCCAGTGTAAGACTTTGGGCTGCTTGCATAGGAGAAGACTTTTTTTGCTAAAGGAGTGTGTGTGTGTGTGTGTGTGTGTGTGAGAGAGAGAGAGAGAGAGGGAGTGTGTGTGTGAGAGTGTGTGTGAGAGTGTGTGAGTGTGTGTGAGTGTGTGTGTAAGAGTGTGTATGAGTGTACATGTGTGAGAGAGAGAGAGTGTGTGTGAGAGTGCATGTGTATGTGAGCGTACGTGTGTGAGCGTGTGAGAGAGAGTGTGTGTGAGAGTGTGTGTGAGTGTACATGTGTGTGAGAGAGTGTGTGAGAGTTGTGTAAGAGTGTGTGTGAATGTATGTGCACATGTGTGTGTGTGAGCATACGTGTGTGAGCGTGTGTGTGAGAGTGTGTGTGTGTGTGTGTGTGAGAGAGAGAGAGGGAGTGTGTGTGTGAGAGTGTGTGTGAGTGTACATGTGTGTGTGAGTGTGTGTGAGAGTTGTATAAGAGTGTGTGTGAGTGTGTGTGAATGTATGTGCACATGTGTGTGTGAGAGTGTGTGTGAGTGTACGTGTGTGAGTGTGCATGTGTGTGTGTGAGAGAGAGAGAGGATCAGAGCCCCTCCCCTAGATGTGGAAGTGTGGCAGAGACAGTAGGTGTGGGACTCCCCAGCAGAGTAGGAAGGAAGAGAGTGCGGGTATGCGGGGTTGAGGCCAGCCATGCAGGTGGAAAGGCGTGGGACCTCAGGGCTTGGGGAAGCACAGGGCTGGGGGACCAGGGCTGAGCAGGTTACAGAGCTGGGGGATACAGAGGTGAGAGTTCTCAAAGCGGAGGGAATGAAACTGAGGAGCACAAGGCCCTGGGGATCATAGGGTTGGGTGGAGCCCTTGCATCAGGGCTGGGGAGAAGTGTGAACTCTGGGCGGAGCAGCAGGAGCTACCTGGGCTGGCCCCTCCGTGCTGGAAGCCCCTCTTCCAGCTAAGCCTTGCTTCCTGCCACTTACACATTGCTTTAGAACTGTGACCCTCCCTAGTCATGGGTGTCCGTGGGGCGCTGACTCTGGTGCTCTGATAGCGCCTTCCGAGCCCAGCCGTGGCTGTGGAGTTCTCTTAGGGGTACTCAGAGCTACCCACACCTGGGGAACAGGCTGGAGCAGAGAGGGGTTCCCGTGCTGAGGAGGAACCCTGCGTCTTTCAGCTTTGCCTTCCCCATCTCTTCTCTCTGCCTCCGTCCCTCTGGCTCTGCTGTGCAGGGAGAAACCCGTGTGCGGATGGCAATGGTGGCTGTATGCACAT
Source organism: Phodopus roborovskii (assembly GCF_943737965.1). Taxonomy (NCBI): domain Eukaryota; kingdom Metazoa; phylum Chordata; class Mammalia; order Rodentia; family Cricetidae; genus Phodopus; species Phodopus roborovskii. The sequence goes on from NW_026126646.1 coordinate 5,710,675, forward strand.
ATGCCAGGCACTCCGGGGCCTTGCCCACTGTGGCTGCCACACAGGTTACCAGCTTGCTGCGGACCGCAAGGCCTGTGAAGGTAGGATGCTTTACCAAGCCCCAGCGTCCCCAAGGCACCCTTCTGGATGGGTCTTTGTGTGACCTTTGGTGATACTTAGTCTCCTATCCCTGTTGGGGGAGTAAGCAGGGGGGAGGAAAGGGGGCCGCAAACCCCAGGGACGGTCCCAAGGAATCAGTGCTGGGCTTTCTCAGGGCAAGCGATGTTAAATGCTTCGTTAATTGTAGCTACAGTTTGGCACTAGTTTCCAGAATCCATTCCTTCATCCTGCTGGTTGCTGTTGTCCTGCGAGGCCAAATTTGTGCTTCGCCGCATCCCTAGCTGTGTGCTGCCCCAACGTCTCCGTAGATAGTAGGTCTGGGATGGGCAGCCTTGGCGGAAGTCTGTCCTTTGCCCAGTGACTTCGGAGTGAGTATGGCGCTCCTAGGACCACCAGAGAGGCAGTGGTTAGCCTCCCAACATGTCATGTCAGGTGGCCAGGTGCCCACAGGACAGGGGAAGTCGGCAGCTACATGTCCATCTGCACTAGGGAGTCATTACGGTGCAACCGAAAAGACCCCCTCTGGGCTGGACACGAGACACAGCTTGTGTCAACTCTATCCCCAGGAACCTGTCAGGGTGTGCCTGGCAGGTGTGGGACAGCGTGTTGTACCCTAAGCTGTCTAAGCCGGGAAGCTGTTACTATACCCAGGGGAATGGGAGCCCTTTCTCTGTCTTCCCCTTTCAGATGTGGATGAATGTGCCACGGGGCTTGCCCAGTGTGCTCATGGCTGCCTCAACACTCAGGGATCCTTCAAGTGTGTATGCCACGCAGGCTATGAGCTGGGTGCCGATGGCCGACAGTGCTACCGTGAGTAGGCAGTGAGCAGCGGACTGGGGGCGTTGGGGGCACTGACGAGGCTCCTCAAGGCCCTGAAGCCAGTTTCAGTCAGGCAGCTCTGGGTGTGGGTCCCCAGGGGCTGGTTAGGGAGTGCGGGACCCTGACCCACATCCCGACTGTGTGATGTCATCACAGGCATCGAGATGGAGATTGTGAACAGCTGTGAGGCTGCCAATGGCGGCTGCTCACATGGCTGCAGTCACACTAGCACAGGACCCCTGTGTACCTGCCCTCAGGGTTACGAGTTGGATGAAGACCACAAGACCTGCATTGGTAAGAGCCAGTCCCTTCCAGGGTGTCCTGCCCCAGCCCACCCCAGCCCCGGGATTCACTGTGACACCCAGCCTTGGGTTTGTTTGGTGCCATGACTTGGAAGTTTCTTCTTCCTCTGCTGCTCTGACTGCCCAGGCTCAGCAGGAGCTGCAAGAGAGCTGAAGGGCCTCGGCAGCTCAACTCCAAAGGGTTCTGAGGGCTTGCGCTGGACCTGTCACTGGGCCCTCAGCTGCCTGCACCTTTGTGGTCATTGGCTGTGTGTGTGAGAGAGAGAGACAGAGAGACAGAGACAGAGATAGATCATGCCCATGTAACTGTTCATGCGTGTGGCTGTGTCGTGTACAATTGGATATGGGTATGTGAGTTTGGGCGTGAGTGAATAACTGAAGATGTGTGATGCCTTGTGTGGCTCTGTGGTTGTATTGCATGACTGTATGTAGTATGCAAGCAATTGCGTACAGGCTCACATGTGGTCGGTATGACCGTGTATAGGCCGGAGCACAGTGTGTGCAGGGGTCGTTGCTGTGGGGTTGTGGGAGGATGTATGTGTGTCCGTGGTGCCAGTAGGCTCCCGTGTGTACCCGCAGACATTGACGACTGTGCCAACTCCCCATGCTGCCAGCAGGCGTGCACCAACACCCCTGGTGGTTATGAGTGCAGCTGCTACGCTGGGTACCGGCTCAACACTGATGGCTGTGGTTGTGAGGGTGAGCACGTGCTACACACAGTAGCAGCTGCGTGATTAGGGACGAGATACCCGGGTCAACTTTCGCCCTCCCGAGGTGGACGCGCAATCTGCCTGCTTTTGTAGACATTAAGTGCCTGCTGTGTGCTCATGCACACCCATACAGCCCATCCTGACTGCGTGTAAATCTGCATATGATCTCTTGCATGCCACACACAGGTTGTACATGTAGCTAGCCAATCTCACATAGCCAGGAGCATGTACCTGTTATACAATCGTGCGCGTGTTAAATTGCACACACCATTGCCCCTCTCTCCCTCCCTCCTTCCTCCCTCCCTTCTTCCATCCCTCCCCCTTCTTCCCTCCCTCCCTCTCTCTCTCCCTCCTTCCCTCCCTCCCCCTTCTTCCCTCCTTCCCTCCCTCTCCCCTTCTTCCCTTCTTCCCTCCCTCCCTCCCTCCCCCCTTCCTCCTTCCCTCCTCCTTCTCTCCTTCCCTCCCTTTTTCCCACCCTCCCTCCCTCCCTCCCCCTTCCTCTTTCCCTCCTCCTTCTCTCCTTCCCTCCCTTTTTCCCTCCCTCCCCCTCCCTCCCTCCTTCCCTCCCTCTCCCTTCTTTCTCCCCCTCCCTCCTCTCCCTCCCCCTCCCTCCCCCTCCCTCCCCCTCCCTCCCACCTGTAGTCACTGGCTCCCCTCACAGGGTTGGGGATGTGCTCCTGCCTGTTCCTTCAATGACTCTCCTGGCAGATGCCCACTCTCCCTTCACTCTTGGGTAGAAAGACTTCTGGAGTGGCTGGACGGTGGGGTGGGGTGGGGTGGGGTGGGGTGGGGTGGGGTGGGTAGTGTTATCAGATGCTTAGTGGCTAAGCACTTGACTTCTCCGTGCGTGCGCGGTACAGGGTAGGCATGGGTCTCCAGGCTTCTGACCATGGGAACACAACCCCGGCGGCCCTGTGTGTCTACAGATGTTGATGAGTGTGCCTCTGGCCACAGTGGCTGTGAGCACCACTGTTCCAATCTGGCTGGCTCCTTCCAGTGCTTCTGTGAAGCTGGTTTCCGGTTGGACGAGGACCGCAGGGGCTGCACCCGTGAGTCTCCCCCAGGCACCACTGCCTTCCGGGAGTCTGACCCCAGTAGTCCACAAGTCTGGCGTGCTAGCTGGCTCACCATCACCTCTGTGTGGTCCTGTCTCCTGCGTAGGGGTGGGGCCAGCAGGCCGAGGGAAGCAGCTTGGCCGGGTGATTGATTGGGCAGGGGCGCAGTGTTACGGGGGCATCTTGGGCACCCAGTTTCTGTATTGAGAAGGGCTGAGACTTAAGGCAGTGTTGCTGTTGAGTAGAGTTCATGGGCAGCAAAGGCTGAGGCGCCTGTGTGTCCTTCCCTAGCCCTAGAAGAGTCCGTGGTAGACCTGGACGGCCAGCTGCCCTTCGTGCGGCCCCTGCCCCACATCGCAGTGCTGAGGGATGAGCTGCCACAGCTCTTCCAGGATGACTACGGGGCTGAGGAGGAGGCAGCGGAGCTGCGGGGGGAACACACGCTCACCGAGAAGTTTGGTGAGGCATGAGCCTGCCCTTGGCTTCTCCCCTTGCAGCTTGCAGTCCTGGGCCGCGCTGCCCTATGATTTTGGGAGGTACAAAGAGGGTCCACCCTTTATAGTTTGTACAGTTCTTTCAGGGCCAAACTGGCCCCCAATCCTAGAATGGGGTTCCCATATCTCGCCTTGGAACTTAGAGGCGAGGCTGTCCCTTGTCCTCTCTTCTCTGGCTAGGGGGTCTAGCTCTGAGGTCCCTCTCTCCATCTTCCCCCAGTCTGCCTGGACCACTCCTTTGGCCATGACTGCAGCCTGACCTGTGATGACTGCAGGAATGGAGGGACCTGCCTCCCGGGCCAGGATGGCTGCGACTGCCCAGCGGGATGGACAGGGATTATCTGCAATGAAAGTGAGGCGCTGGTGGGGTCTAGGCAGAGTCTGTGAGCCCAAGAGTCGTGAGCATCCATTCCATATGGTTCCTCCTGCCTAGCTCTGGGGAGAATCTGAGTGTGTTCACCTACCCATCTGTCCATTCATCTGCCCACCCACCCACTCATCCATCCATCCATCCATCACCCATCCATCTTCCCATTCATCATCCATCCATCCATCACCCATCCATCCTCCCATTCATCATCCATCCATCCATCCATCCATCCCCCATCCATCCTCCCATTCATCATCCATCCATCCTCCCATCCATCATCCATCCATCCATCCTCCATCCTCCCATCCATCATCCATCCATCCATCCATCCATCCATCCTGCCTCCCATTCATCATCCACCCATCCATCCAACCATCCCCCAATTCATCATCCATCCATCCTCCCATTCATCATCCATCCATCATCCATCCATCCATCCTCCATCCTCCCATCCATCATCTTATCAGTATTCCCCCCACCCTTCCTTTGGTAAGAGTCTACTGAATGTCCCACCCCCATCCTTGTACTATGCATGGTATTAGGATATGGGGCAATCTGGGAACCAGCAGGCCAGGGTGTGTGATGCTCCCAGTCAGTCTCTAGGGATCTGATGACAAGCCAACAGATACCTGAGCGTATTGGAGGTGCCTATGAAGGAGAGCTAGCGGGAAAGCTTCTCTCCTGGGAGCAGGGACGATGAAACCATCTGATAAGAACAGAGCCTTGCTCAGGGCTACACAACCATTTATAGCTGAAACACTCTGGGAATAGATCTGTCCAGAGCCTTTCTCATCTCTCCCAGAGCCCCCTGACCAGGAGGACATTAGACTCTTCTTCAGTCTTCGAGGATCATCTGAATGGGCTGTCTGATTGACAGGGCATTGGATGTCAGGATGTAGTTATTGATTAGTGATGTCTACCATGAGTGTGTTGGGGCCAGGAGGCACAAATAGCATCACGCGCTGTTTCAGGCTGTTGTTTGAAATTGGCGCCTTTAATGTCAGAAGGACCTGGGAGTTCTGCTTGTTGGTAATCCTGGTGTTTCCCTGTTGTCTCTCTGCAGCTTGTCCTCCAGGCACCTTTGGGAAGAACTGCAGCTCTCCCTGCACCTGTCGGAATGGTGGGGCCTGTGACCCGGCGTCAGGCGCCTGCCGCTGTCCCCCAGGCGTCAGTGGAGCCCACTGTGAGGATGGTGCGTGTAGCCCCTCTGGGAACTCTAGAGAAAGGGGAGCAATGTAGAAGTTGGTGCAGCATTATCCTTCTGCCTCCAGGGCTTTAGGCTATGCCTGGGAGGGAGTAAAGACTTGAGTGAGCTTGGCATTAGTTTTGCCTTGTTTGTTTGTTTCCTGGGTTTTCCCGTATAGAAGGTTGAGACTCAATTCGATGGGTGGAAACATGTTTGGAATGGATTCCCTGGGGAGGTGGTGAGCCCTTTGGACCTGGGAATATTCAAGCGGAGCTGGGATTTGTGCCCTTCTGTCTGTGCTGGTGGCTTTGTGGGGTGATGCTTGATGCCCTGTCTGGCTTTAGTTAACAGCACTGTGGAGGAATTACAGTTCGTGGGAATAAGCTTCTCGGGTGACGGCTTTGTCTTTGGGTCTCTAGTATTTTAGTTCTAACTGCTCCTGCAAGACTAAGAGGATACAGTTGACAGAACCCAGCCCCAAGGCCCCGGGGTGGCCTGAGGACAACAGGGTGGCCAGGCAGCCACACAGGGTTTGCTGCTTCTCCCCAACCCTGCTTAGTGTCCCTGTTGCCCATTCTCACGCTCTGCTGCAAACATGTGGAGACTGGAAGAGCCATGGGTGTGACAGGCTCCCGATGGCCTTGGGGACATTTGGCAGGTATAGGAGCTGAATCTGCATCACCTCCCAGAGACTTTTCCCCAGCAATCTTGGGGAAGGGGTACCAGATTCCCCAGCAAGTGAAATGTACCAGCACAGGTAAACTAAATAGGGCCTCCGGGGACACACAGGCAGATTTTCAGAGACCTCACAGGGCCCTGTGTCCCTTACTTTGTGGCTCCATCCTTCCAGTCTATGCATAGGACTCTATGACCACAGCTCTTTGCTGGCCTCCTCTCTCTGTCTCAAATGCCACCTGCCTGTAAGCGAAGGACATCATCTGTTATTGGCTTTGGGCAATGTGGGTGGTCTAATCTCCAGAGATTGGGACATGGCAGCTTTGGGCTTTCATTTTCAATTATCTATGTCCCTTTCACTAGGAGGGACATGGGGCAGGGCAGAGCTAGAGAGGGTATTGGAGAAGGGCAACCATCCAGGCTTGGGTGTAGCCCTGACCAGTTGATGGCTTGCAATCTTCCCTCTTTGGGGTGGGGAGGTTGGGCTGAGTATTCTGTGTGGGTCAAAGGTCAGGGCACTTAGGAGAGATTTTACACCTCTCAAGTGGGTGCTGAGTTGTATGGCCAGCTTCCTTCCTTTGCTGCTGGTTCTGTGGAACTGGCCAGGACAACCAACAGGCATCACCAGAAGGCTCAGCTTGTGCCCATCGCGCATGGCTGCTCCTGTCCTCTGTCCTGGGCACTAGGGCCTGTGAGTGTCTCGTCATCTGAGAGCCACGCTGACTGCTCTCCACAGTTCTAACTAAACTGCCCCCCACAGGCTGCCCCAAGGGCTTCTACGGTAAACACTGTCGGAAGAAATGCCACTGTGCTAACCGGGGCCGATGCCATCGCCTCTACGGGGCCTGCCTCTGTGACCCAGGGCTCTATGGACGTTTCTGCCATCTTGGTGAGTTCTGTTCAACTGTCTGCATGAATGGGGCCATCTGTCTCACGCTGAGCCTCACCCTGTGTTGGGAGCATTGTGACAGCGTCTGTGGATGGGTTGGCTTCAGGGTAGCAGCTGGAGTGTTTCTCCACTGTGCTGGCCTCCGGGCATCTGGGGCATTGACCCTAGACCCATGTCACTCCTACCTCTCATCTGGTGATGGAGCAGGGCCAGACTTCCCAGGAAGCTTGCAGGATGACGGTTTGGGCTTGCAGAACAAAGCCAACACTCAGGGAAGGAAGGGGACAGCCCATTAGCAGAGAAACATGCGTGAAGGTAGCATTTGACTTTTCTAAAAGAGGAGAAAGCTGAGATTGTGTGACCCAGGGACAGCCCCTCAGCTGTGTAGTCCCTGGCTCTTAGTCCCAGGTCTCTAGGTCACAAGCAGATGTGCTCATTTCTAGAATGTCCTGGAAGGGGGTTCAGCTATAGCAGGCCCACCAGGGACACCCTTGTCGATTCAGGCTGACTGGGGCCGGTGTTGTAGTGGGCAGGCCCCTCACCTAGGGCTCTGTGTCTGCAGCCTGCCCTCCCTGGGCCTTTGGGCCGGGCTGTTCCGAGGATTGCCGCTGTGAGCAGTCACACACACAGTCTTGTAACCCGAGGGACGGTAGCTGCTCCTGCAAGCCTGGCTTCCAGGGCAAGCACTGCCAGGCAGGTGAGTCTCTGAGGGACAGGGAGGTCCCTGGGCTACAGAGGACATCACCCCCATCTCACATTTCCGTCTTGCTTCTCACTCTGTAGAGTGTGAGCCAGGTTTCTTTGGGCCAGGCTGCCGACACCATTGCACCTGTCCACCGGGTGTGGCCTGTGACCCTGTGAGTGGTGAATGTCGGACGCAGTGTCCTCCTGGCTTTCAGGGGAAGGACTGTGGCCAAGGTGAGTGGCTGTCCCCAGGGGTTCTGATGATTGGGGTTACTTGTACTGGGGAACTGTGAAAGTGTAGAGCGGGAAGCTACAGATCCAATGCCCGGGTGTAAATGCCCTCTACCTACTGTCATCTGAGTGCTCAGAGGAGGAACTGGTCTGTCTGCCTGGTTCCGACCAGAGAAACGGTCAGCGCCTCTGGAATGACTGTTCGCTCCTCACCTTCCTGAAGGTCCTGGGATAGCTCAGTGCTGGAGTCTGGGCAAGATGGATGAGGGGGCAGCAAGGAGGGGGAGCAGGTGTGAGGAAGGAGCAGGCGGCTGCTGGGAGAAGGCTCCTTTGGAGAGAGAGGTCTAGTCTGGCAGTGGGGTCTTGTAGTCAGGTGTGTATGAACGAGCACAGAGCCTAGATACTCGGCAGGTAGAATGGGCTGCTGAGATTTGTGACATGGGTTCTCAGGTGTAGATGGAGACTCTGTCCCATCTGGTCCCACAGCCATTTAGCTCCAAATAAACACACAGAAGCCTTATATTAATTATGAACTGTTTGACCGATGGTTTAGGCTTCTTAATGGTGAGCTCTTTCTTAATTATTATTAACCCATAACTATTAATCTATGTATTGCTACAAGGCCTTATCTTACCAGGGAATGCCAGGACCTGGTACTCGGCATCTCTCTGGCTTCTCCTCTCTGTTTTCCTCTCCCCAGAATTCTCCTCGTCTGGGAGCCCTGGCTACACTTCCTGTCTGGCTACTGGCCAATCAGTGTTTTATTCATCAACCAGTAAGGGAGACATAGACACAGAAGGACGTCCCCCATCACTTAGGTGTCAGTGAGACGAGGCGAGGCTGGGGAGCAGGTGGCTTGGTAAATCACACCCTCATTTGTTGACAGTCCAGCATATGGGGCTGGGAGCTTGACCTAGAGGAACCCTAGAGGAACAGAGAGGGAGGCTGTGTCCTGTACCAGCAGGGGACAAGTGACTAGTGACCCTTGATGTGAGAATATAACCTGTGAAACTTGTGGGGTGTCAAGCTGAACACCCAAACATTTAGCTGGAGCTTCATGACCAGGAGAGGATAAGCCCACACAGTCACAGTCCTTGGGGGGGGGGAGGTTCCTGGCGTTGTTTTGTGGTCAGTACAGCTGCTGCCAGGTAGTGGGAGAGTTTTGAACCACTCTTGGTATGGCACCTGCTGTCTATATGCCCACTGGTCAGATTCGAAGGGAGCTTCAGGGCCTGAGCGTGACCGCTTTAGGTTAGGCAAGCATAGAAAGGAATCCAGGAGCCACCAGCCATCCCCTTCTTCCTCCTCCCTCTATGGGAGGAGAAAAGCAGAAAAGTTCCCAGCGTCACCCAGCCAGGGACAGAGGTCAGCCAAGCCGATCTGTCTGCGGGATGAGAGCTGGTAAGGGCTCTCAGGTCTTGGTGCAGGAGAGAATATGCAGGGCTCCCAACTCAGTCTAGAGTCCCCAGACCTGGCCTGCTCTCAAGACTCCATGGCCTCAGGCTGTCCACCAGCTCCGAGTGTCGCTAGTGTATGAAGTGGACAGGACTGAGCCTCCTAACAGAACCACCCAGAAAATGTACACATGCACACGCACATGCACACACGCACGCACATACACACACGCACACGCACGCACACGCACGCACGCACACACACACACACACACACACACATGGGCCTGTGTAGACACACACTTGTAGCTTGCTCTCCTTCCTCCCCAAGCCTATGTCCTCCTTTTCCAGATTCCATGCCGCATGCCAGGCCCAGTGAGGCCAGCTGTGCAGGGGAATCCTCTTCCCACCAGTCCTGGGGGCTGCCCCCTGTGCTACAAGGAAAAGGAACCTCCTCTTTCCTTTCTTTACTTTATTAAAGCCTCGAGGGCCCCCTAGAACAGACCACAGGAAATGACACACATACTTTTTACAGAAATGGCTCCCCTTGTTATTAGGTCTGGAAACTATTACTGCCCCGAGCACAACTCTGTGCTTAGTCTGGAGAGCTCTGAGGCTTGAGGGACCACCACACCAGCAACATTGGGCTCTCTCCCTGGTCTGTGCTGTGTGGTTACCTCCATGCCTATGTGGATGTGGTGTGTGTGTGTGTGCGCGCACGCGCGTGTGTGCATGTGTGCATGTACATGCGTGCATGTGTGTGCGCTATGATCAGGTACCTAAAGCATGCACATGTGTAGTGCATGTTGGCTGCCAGCCTGCCGTACCTCTGCATCAGGCCTGCTGTCTCATTCCAGCAACCAGCAGTGGGCAGATGCTAGGCTTCCTAAATTCCTGCCCCAGTCTCAAGCTCTGCTCTCACCAGGCCCTGAGAGCAGAGTATTTGTAGGGAACACAGAGGTGCTTTACCAAGTAAGGCCACTCAGGGCTTTCTGGTACACAGGGCTGCTGAGTGGCCATATGCACTCTTGAGGCCCTGCCCTTGGCCATTTCTGTCCCAGACACTCCAATTCCCATACTGTTGTAATCCTTGGTGTAACTTGAGTTTCAGAGTGTGGAGGGCCCCAGATCTCTGGGGTCCTTTCTTACTCTTTGTCTGGACCAGTTACCACCCCTTGCCACTCCACCCCTTCATTCTACCAGCGGACAGCTACAGCTTTGGGGCTGAGGAGCTGGGTATGAAGCAGAGGGAACAGACCTTGGTTGAAGTGGCTAGTAGAGGTCCCCTGAGTGGGTCATACTGAGACAGGGGTGGGTCCCCTGCTCCTGGGAGCTCTCCAGGGTCCTGGGTGACCCTAACTTCTGGCAGTCTTGCCTGCCTGACCTCTTGCAACTCTCACATCTGCTAATCCCTGCTCCCATAAGCTGTCCTGGTCTCTGTGGGGCTCCAGAGGGAGCTCCTAGCCTTGATAAGTACAGGCAGGGTGACTGAAGCCCACCTGCTCTCACCTACAGAGTGCCCAGTAGGAACATTTGGTGTGAACTGCTCAGGTTCCTGCTCCTGTGTGGGGGCCCCCTGCCACCGGGTCACAGGACAGTGTCTGTGCCCACCGGGGAAGACTGGGGAGGACTGTGGAGCAGGTGAGTGACAGCTGTATGGCTCCTGGACCATATTTAGGGACCCTTGGGCCCTGTCCAAGCCCTGTTTGGGGCATAGACCACTTTGGAAGCTTAGCCCTGACCATACAGTGCTAGGCTCCTTTGTAGTAGCTTCAGGGACTTACACTGGGGCAAACTGGGATATGGGGGTTGTCTGTAGCTGCCCAGCAAGCCTTGGCACCGTGCTGTGGCCCCCGGGCTGCCAGCCCCCCGCATAGTGTATATGTCTCTTTAGCAGGCTCCTTATTTTGCTGTCAAACTGTCCCTGGGGTTGGGTTTACTTATCTAGGGCTGGGTACCCTCAGCCCTGGGGTTTCCGAAGCCTGACTCTTTTCTTGTATGGGAATAGTGGTCCCTACTCTGGATTGTGGCAAGAGGGGCCTTCAGTGATGTGTCAGGCACACATCAGTGTGCCAGGTGTGTTACTTGGGGAAAGGATAACTAACCCTGGGAGTGGACTCTAGATTGTCCCGAGGGCCACTGGGGGCTTGGCTGTCAGGAGATTTGCCCGGCATGTGAAAACGGTGCCAGCTGCGACCCTGAGACTGGAACCTGCCTGTGCCTCCCTGGCTTCGTTGGCAGCCGCTGTCAGGATGGTGAGTATGGCTGGTGTGTGACCTCAGCCTCGGCCTGCGGCCCTGGATAGGCACACCGGGCTGTCATACTCACCCTCTTTACAGCTTGCCCAGCAGGCTGGTTTGGAACTGGCTGCCAGATGAGGTGTGCTTGTGCCAATGATGGGCACTGCCACCCAGCCACTGGACGCTGTAGCTGTGCCCCTGGATGGACTGGCCTCAGCTGCCAGAGAGGTATGTGGGTCCTTTGCCTGTTCCTCGTCCGCCGGTCCCTCTCTTGCCCCTGTCTGTGTCCTGACCTGGCTGTGGAGTTCACACAAGATGACTCTGAGCTCTGTTGCAGCCTGTGACAATGGGCACTGGGGGCCGGATTGTATCCACCCTTGCAACTGCAGTGCAGGCCATGGGAGCTGTGACGCGGTCAGTGGCCTCTGCCTGTGTGAGGCTGGCTATGAAGGTGCACAGTGTGAGCAGTGTGAGTACTGGCATGCACATGACCACAAACACGAGAACACTCGCATGTGCACATACGTGTGTACACATGCACCTGAGTATTCTGCTGCACAGAAACCGTACGTGCACATGTACTGTCTCCCACCTGTCAGTGGCGGACTTCAGGCTCACCTGGAGTAGCAGATGGGAAGCTGGGAGAGGAGGGTTCCTTAGGTCCCTATATGTGTACTTCCAAAGCTTGTGGCTGGGCTCTGAGTGGTTCAGGGCAGCTAGTTTCAGAGGAAGCTGTAGGGGAGACCCTACATGTGCCCTGAAGATGAGGTCTGGGACTCTCACCTCTCGTCCGGGGAAAGGGTAGGAGGAGTGTGTAAGGCCAGCCGTTCCCTGGGGCTTCTTTGCCAGTCAGGCCTTTCCCCCTAGTCCTGGGCTCCGGCCAGACTCTTGGTGTCCAGGCCAATGGTTTGGCCGACCTTTGTGTCTCAGGGTGTCGCCAGGGGTACTTCGGTCCTAACTGTGAGAAGAAGTGTAAGTGTGAGCACGAGGCGACCTGTGACCATGTCAGTGGGGCCTGCACCTGCCCAGCCGGCTGGAGGGGAAGCTTCTGTGAGCACGGTAAGCTGGGTGGGTGCAGGCTGGGGGGTGAGCTTGGTAGGCTGGGTGGGTGCAGGCTGGGGTGTGAACACAGTAACATGGGTGCAGGCTGGGGTGTGAGCTTGGTAGGCTGGGTGGGTGCAGACTGGGGTGTGAACACAGTAACATGGGTGCAGGCTGGGGTGTGAGCGTGTTAGGCTGGGTGCAGGCTGGGGTGTGAGCTTGGTAGGCTGGGTGGGTGAAGGCTGGGGTGTGAACACAGTAACATGGGTGCAGGCTGGGGTGTGAACACAGTAACATGGGTGCAGGCTGGGGTGTGAGCTTGGTAGGCTGGGTGGGTGAAGGCTGGGGTGTGAACACAGTAACATGGGTGCAGGCTGGGGTGTGAACACAGTAACATGGGTGCAGGCTGGGGTGTGAGCTTGGTAGGCTGGGTGGGTGCAGGCTGGGGTGTGAGCGTGGTAGGCTGGGTGCAGGCTGGGGTGTGAGCTTGGTAGGCTGGGTGGGTGAAGGCTGGGGTGTGAACACAGTAACATGGGTGCAGGCTGGGGTGTGAACACAGTTACATGGGTGCAGGCTGGGGTGTGAGCGTGGTAGGCTGGGTGCAGGCTGGGGTGGGCCCTGAGTACAGGGCAGGGTCCTCTGGCCTCTGGGCCTCCTGTCAATGCCACCTCTGTCTGTAGCCTGTCCTGCTGGCTTCTTTGGGTTAGACTGTGGCAATGCCTGCAACTGCTCTGCTGGAGCCACCTGTGATGCTGTGAGCGGCTCCTGCATCTGCCCAGCTGGCCGCTGGGGTCCACGCTGTGCCCAGAGTATGTAAGGGTGCTAAGCCCGAGTAACTGCAGGGAGCATGCATTCTTCATGGGGGTGGGGACACCCCTGGGGCCCGTTCCTGGCATCCAACTGAAGTCATAGCTTTACCCATGAGATCGAAGTGTCCATCCCTTTTGTGGCTTCTGAGACATGGCCTTGAGACGGGCAGATAGGCTCAGCTCGATGATACCTCTTGCTGCAGTCTCCTGGCTACGTCCCTGATGGCTCCTCTCCCCTTACAGCTTGCCCATCCCTCACCTATGGGCTTAACTGCAGCCAGGTTTGTACCTGTTTCAACGGGGCCTCCTGTGACCCGATCCATGGGCAATGCCACTGTGCCCCTGGCTGGATGGGACCTACCTGCCTGCAGGGTAAGCCCTGCCTAGGAGTTGAGGGTGCATTCCTGGGTAATGACCTCTCCTTGGACCCATGGAGGGGCATGTGTGTATGGGATGCTCTGCATGCTGACAGGTGCAGGGCTCGCTCACCTGTCAGCATGGCCTGTTGGGGGCAGTTGGGAGGGAGCTTGACTGTGGCCTTTAGTGTCATGCCTCTAAGGCCAGGTTGGGGGATCCAGGACAGGCCTGGGCTCGGGCATCATAAAACCAGTCCTGATAAGAGTCCAACTTGAAAGTCAGGTTGGGCTTTGGGGATGTGTAGAACTCCAAAGACCTGTGCTGGCCGGATGCTGAGGCTTGCTTCTGCTTTCTGGAACTCAGCCTGCCCTGCTGGCCTGTACGGCAAGAACTGTCAGCATTCCTGCCTTTGCCGCAATGGAGGGAGCTGTGACCCCATCTTGGGCCAGTGCACGTGCCCAGAGGGCTGGACCGGCTTGGCCTGTGAGAAAGGTGAGCCGGCTGGCCTGGGTAGTAGACACAATCTCGGGCCTAGGAGGAGTTCTTTTTGAGGGGGCAGCGCCCTGGGGGTGGCTTGGTGTCTCACCCTCCACCCCAGGACACAGGTGTAGGAAGATTGGGATAGTATCTCCTAGCTCAGAAAGTCAGACCCTCCCTCCCTCCCTTCACACCCCCCCCTATTTTTCAGAGTGCCTTCCTGGACACTATGGAGCTGGCTGTCAGCTCAGCTGCAGCTGCCTTAATGGGGGCACGTGTGACCGGCTCACGGGCCACTGCCTCTGCCCAGCTGGCTGGACTGGGGACAAGTGTCAGAACCGTGAGTGGGTTCTGGGAAGCTGGGAGGTTCTGCCTAGGGTGCCAGTTTACTCCATGCTGAAGACAGGGCCAGGCCTGGTTCTCACCAATGCGGCCCCGGCTGTGCCTAAGAGGCCAGCCTGATTGGCTGGTCTGCTGCTACTCTGGAGGGAGGGGTGTACTGCATCTGCAGGCTTCAGAGAGAAAGCCTTGGTCTCTGGACTTGAAGCCTGTACCGTTCCAGGCTCCGTGGTTACAGGATGCTGCCCAGGCTGTGGCTTTTGTGCCCGTGGTCCTTTGTCCACTCCTCCAGGCTTGAGCCCCCTCAGAGTCTGGATAAGTGGACACTGTCCTCATTCTAGCCCTAGTGAGTCTTCTACTTGGGTACTGTCATCTTCAGGCCCAGCCTGGGGAGCCCCTTACTCAGACCCAAGCCTGGGGCTGCTGATGCTGGTGGGCTTCCTTGGGATGCTCAGGGCGATCCCATGATTCCTCACAGCCTCTGGTCCAGCCTCCCCTTATTCCTCCACTTCCATGGGCAGAGTTTCCCGGGGCTGTAACACTCAGCCTTCCTGTCTGTCTCTCACACCACAGCCTGTGCCAAGGGCATGTTTGGGGTTCACTGTGAAGAGCCCTGTACCTGCCGGAGAGGTGCCACCTGCCACCATGTCACAGGGGCCTGCCTCTGTCCCCCAGGATGGAGGGGCTCGCACTGCGAGGATGGTGAGCACAGACATTAGTGTATGGGTCCAATTGCTGGCCCTGCACAGCCACCTCAGGACTCCCCGCTCCCCCTTTCCAGGAAAGCCTGCCTAATTCTACCCTTCCTGCAGCCTGTCCACGTGGCTGGTTTGGAGAGGCCTGTGCCCAGCGTTGCCACTGCCCATCCGGTGCCTCCTGCCACCATGTTACTGGGGAGTGCCATTGTCCACCTGGCTTCGCTGGGCCTGGCTGTGAGCAGGGTAGGTGCTCTCCTAACATCTACTTTGTGAAGAGGGTCAACTGGGAGATTTCTGAGGGCTAGGCCAGGCCTGACCCTACCCAATTTATACCCAGCCTGCCAGCCTGGTACATTTGGAAAGGACTGTGGGCACCTATGCCAATGTCCCGGTGAGACCTGGACCTGCCACCCTGCTTCAGGGGCCTGTGTATGTGCTGCCGGTTACCACGGCACTGACTGTCGGCAACGTGAGTGCTGTCCACTGCCTCGGGGGACCTGGGGTTCTGTCTGGTATGCAGGTGGCCATGTCACGTTCAGGGGTGTTGCATGTTTGAGCCCAGCCTCACGCTTCTGTAGCAGACCCTCCCTCTCCTTGCAGGGTGCCCACCTGGGCGCTACGGGCCAGGCTGTGAACAAGTTTGTAAGTGCCTCAATGGTGGCTCCTGCGACGTAGCCACGGGAGCTTGCTACTGCCCTGCTGGATTCCTTGGGGCCGACTGCAGCCTTGGTGAGGAGCCAGGTTGCAGGGCTGGATGGCTTATTGTTAAGTTTCTGGGAAGGGGGCAGGGCCCTGGTGGCCAGCCTGTGGGAGGGCAGCCCCCTGCCCACCTGCTTCCCTGACTCTTGGGCGTCCTGTTGCTGAACTGATGTAGAATGGCAGTGAGGGTTGTGCTATCCTGGGGTGTCGGTGTGACCCCAGAGGGCCTGGCCTTTGGCCAGCTCTGTCCCAGATATATGCCAGGCACTGACTACGCCTCTGTGGCCAACCCTCCTGCCCAGGAAAACACGGGGACTTTCTCCTGAGTCACACGGGGACTTTCCCCATTTGAAATCCAGGCAGACTGTGGGTGTTATGTCAATGAGTCTCCGTAGAGATTGCCTGGGGCCCGAGCCTTTTCATGGAGGGAGGTGGAGGGCCCTTGGTATTGGTGGTATGCCCCCCCCCCGTGTCTCCTGTCCCGTCACGGGGTTGGCATAGCCTCTGGCAGAACCCAAGGGGAGGTAGCTACTTATCTGCCCTCTCCACAGCCTGTCCACAGGGTCGCTTCGGTCCCAGCTGTGCCCATGTGTGTGCATGTGGGCAAGGGGCGGCCTGCGACCCTGTGTCGGGGATCTGCATCTGTTCTCCTGGGAAGACTGGAGTCCACTGTGAACGTGGTGAGTATCTGCTGGGGGGCCGGGCACATGCACAGTTCACTGCCGTGTCACTGAGTTAAGGAACAGGCTGACGAAGCCAACCCATCGCGAGGGGGTGTGCCCGTTCCCCGGGGGCATAGTCACACTCACAGCCACTGTGGGCTCTCCAGAGACGGTGGGGCCGAGAGAAAGCAGCATCCTCACCGTATGGACAGCCTGCCCTGCTGGCAAACAGGTCATCTCATGCCAACTCAGGCCCCACCCACACAGGACTCTTGAGACTTGGTTCACTCAGGGGCCTGTTCATGTCTCTGGCCAGTGGGACTCCCTTCTGAGCCTGGTAGCTGTCTGTGTCCTGGTGACGTACTTGGAAGAGTATCTTCCTGGTCCTTTTTTGCCAGGCCCAGGCCAGGGTCCCCAAGCAGAGAGAAGCTCAAGTGGCGAGAAATGGGTGGACTAGGGGACAGTGGTCACGGCACACACTGATGTCAGTGTGCCCAGTTCCAAGGCCACACACACAGCTTCTCCCTTCCCCCTCACGAAGGGCCACTGTCTGGAGCCTCGTTCTCAGCCTGGCGCTGCTGGGAATGGCATAGTCAGAAGCCCAAGGCTAGGCTGTAGCCAGAATCGTGCCTTGTTCAGTCTAGAAAAGGCAACAGTGTGGCAGGCAGTGCATGCAAGGTGGGCGACTGCCCGCCCCTGAGCCCACACAGCTGGCCATGCCTGACCTGGGGCCTCCAGGGTGCACATCCTCAGCCCCGAGGAAGCGTGATGGGAAACCTTCCCGGCTCCTTCCTGGCTGTGCAGATGCTTACCGTCCCCTGAAGGCCATGGTCCCCTTATCTTAGAGTGGCCCTGGGACCAGACCTGGCGCTGGCTGTCCTAGGTGCTGTGTGAAGGGTGGTTGCTGTGAGATCAAGGCCAACCCTAGGCAGCTCAGGAAGCATTTGTTGAGTGAATGAGTGAATGCCAGTCTGTGCCTGCCTTCTTGCCCTTAGGGTGTCCCCAGGATCGGTTTGGCAAGGACTGTGAGCGCGAGTGTGCCTGCAGAAATGGGGGCCTGTGTCATACCACTAACGGCAGCTGTTCCTGCCCTCTGGGCTGGATGGGGCCTCACTGTGAGCAGGGTGAGTTTGTGAGAGCAGCTGGACTGCGACGTCCATGTGGATTTTGAGCGGGGCGGGTGGGGGGGGCTTTCTCTGGACCCTGAGAATGATGCAGAGCTTAGGGCCTGGGTGGCTGTGTGGGGACAGAGTGAGGTGCACTTAAATCCTTGTCCTGTCCCTGCACAGCCTGCCCCGCTGGACGCTATGGTCCTGCCTGCACCCTCAACTGCTCCTGTCAGAACAATGGCACCTGTGAGCCCACCACCGGTACTTGCCACTGTGGCCCTGGCTTCTACGGCCGAGCTTGCGAGCACTGTGAGTGGGCTGTCCCCTGGCCTTGTACACAGCCATCTAGGCTGGGCCTAGTTCGCGAGAGCAATGGGATGAGCCTGACCAGGCTCTGAGCTGGAGATGCCTGCTCGGGGTCACACAGGATAGGTGGAGATGGGCTCCCCGGCTAGCTCCTTGTCATACAAGCCCTGGCTGGATTGCTGGAATATGGTGGGGGCCCGGGAGGAGGGAGGCTAGGACATCAGGAAAGAGGCTCTCTCAGCTCTTAGGTTTGGCTTTTGGCTCGCTCTGGGAAAACTGGGGATTTCTGCTGCCCTCTGCCCCTGACTCATTCTATCCGGGGTCCTCCTCCAGCCTGCCCCCCTGGCTTCTATGGAGCTGGTTGCCAGGGAGTCTGTGAGTGTCAACAAGGAGCCCCCTGCGACCCTGTCAGTGGCCAATGCCTCTGCCCTGCTGGCTTCCATGGCCAGTTCTGTGAGAGGGGTGAGTGTCAGGCCCCACCCAACCCCTTTACCCTTTCCTCGTCTTGGGTAATGCGGGGAAGGAAGGTGACGCTGAGCCCAATTCCCCACCAGGGTGCAAGCCAGGCTTTTTTGGAGGAGGCTGCCAACGGCAGTGTAACTGCAACAAAGACGTGCCCTGTGATCCCATCAGCGGCCTCTGCCTTTGCCCACCAGGGCGCACAGGAGCCACATGTGAGCTAGGTGAGTGGAGGGCCCCCGCCCACGATGGGACATATCAAATCATGCGGGTAGCCAGGTCTCCTTCCTGTGATTTCTGCTCCAGCCTGCATCCTCTGGGGACTGTTGGCAGTAGCCAGAGCGTGATAATACCGAGCGCAGACACCCATTGGCAGCTGCCAAGGTTAAGCCCTGCTATGTGGTAGCCTAGAGTCTCGGAACTCTTTCTGGTTATCATGAGACAGGCTCCCTGGAGGTGGAAACATGTCCCTGACTTACCAGTCGTGGCCATGACCCCTTTCAGATGCGGATGGGGGCTGTCCTGCTGGGGGGTGCAAAATTGGCCGTCTGACTTTTGGATTCACGCAGCCCTGGAGACAGCGGCTGAGGCTGCTCTACGCTGCCTCACCAAGCTAGGCACTAGGCAGGAATGCGTGCCTAAGGCTTTGTGGCTGGTGCTTTTCCATGGTTATTGAACATGGGCTTTTAGAACTACTTCCCCAGATGGCCTCACACCACCTGGGCTGTCTACCCATGGTTCAGGCAGATGGGGTGGTTGTTTGTGCTTCTGTCTCCTACCTCCTGTCCCTACAGATTGCAGAAGGGGCCGCTTTGGGCCTGGCTGTGTCCTGCGCTGTGACTGCGGGGGTGGGGCCGACTGTGACCCCATCAGTGGGCGGTGCCATTGTGTGGACAACTACACGGGACCCACTTGCCGGGAAGGTGAGTCATGGCGTTCCCAGGGGGGAGGAATTGAAGACTTGCCTGCCCCTGGCCAGGAACCAGGTCAGTCAGTGAGACACTCGGCCATCCCCTCCTGGTACCCACAGAGTGCACACAGCTCCCACTCCACACAGCTAGAGGCTGATGAGGAGGACCCCAAGCAATACCCCGTGGGCAGTTCTGGGTTGCCAGCCTAGAGCACCAACCCTTTCCCTAGAGTGACCTGCAGGTTGCCCTGGGCCTCACAGATCCATGTGCAGGCGGGGCTCGGTGATCCAGCATGGATGGGCGCTGTATGCCCCTGTATCTGCGAGCAACAGTGTATGCATGCTAGCCAGTGTACGCATGTGCTCCACAGTGTCCTGGCTAGTGCATATGTGCCAGCGTATCAGCGCAGCGACATAAGCATGAGGCAACTGTGCATGTGCCTGTGTATGTACACGCACTGTGTGTGTGTCTGCTTGGTGTGTGTGTGTGTCTTCCTTGGGTGTGTGCTCCAGATACATGTCTTCCTCATGTATGTGGCCTCCAGGTATGCGTCCCCATGGTATGTGTGCTCAAGGTACATGTTCTGTGGGTGTGTGCATGGGCTTTAGGTATGCCTTCCCTGGGTGAGTGTGTGTTCCATGCATACATTCTCCAGGTATATGTATACTCTTGGTATGTGTTTCCCAGGTGTGTGTGTGTGTATGCGCTCCATGTGTACACGTGTGCCCACATCTTTGTGCACCGTATATGCATATGCTTTCCCCGGTGATGTCTGTGCGCCAGGCATGCGTACTGTGTTGAATTCAAGTATGTGTGCTACAGTGCATGCCTGTGTCAGTCAGTCATGTATGTTCCAGTACATGTGTGTGCATCAGACACATGCATATACGCATGCTTTACTGTATGTTTGTGCCTGTATGTACCCACATGCAAAGGCAGTAGGCTCTGTGGGATTGCACCTGTCACCTGTGAGGTAGAGCTGCACCCCTGTGAATAGCCCAAGCCCTTAGGGTATCTCTTGCAGGCTCCCCAAACCCAATTGGCTGAAGGTGCTGGTAAGGATCTCTATAGAGGGAGGGGAGAGGCCAGCTGTGGCGCTCTGCAGGGTAGGACATGATAATGCTGAGGGCCCAGACCCAAGAGTCCTCGGCCTGAAGATCCTCAGTGTAGACTGAATACTGTGTGAATATCTTCAGCTTCTCTCCAAGGGGACTATGGCCTCAAACCATTAAGAGCCATGCAGGGAGCTAGCTGTTCGGGGCTAGTTTGCAGTTTGCTAACGAGTTCCTGGATTCATAATGCTATCCATAGTGGCACCCAGTGGTCAAATGTGGTACTACATCCTAGGACACCACATGTCCTAAGCTTGGGATCTCTGAGGATGGGGCTGTGGGGCGAGGGCATTGTGGCCCCCTGTGAGTCCTGAGATAGCCCTTTTCCCTAGGGTGGGCTTGGCTTAACCTCGGGTGAAGCATTTTCCACCCAGCCTCAAAGCCCTGTCTCTCACCCTTCTCGGAAGTCAGCAGAGTGCGACTGTTTATGTGGGAATGGGTGGAGAAGGTTATGCTGGTGGATGTGTGTGGTGCCAGAGGGATGCACGGATGATTGATGCCTCACTGGCCTTTTACTGGTGTCTGTCCCAGTGAACCACATGAGCTATCTATCACCAGCTCTCTGGGAGCCCAGCGTTCAGGCGGAGAACATGCTTGCCCAGACGCGGCTCTCTGGTTAGACCCAAAGGAGTCGTGTGATGACCGTCTTTGCTTCCCTGTGCCTTCAGAAACTGGACCATGGAGATGGGGCTGGACCTCCGTGGGAAGGGAATGGGCTATTGCCTACTGGGTTTGGCTAATGAAGGAAGAAGGTCACCACCTTCAGCCTGGAATTGGCTGTCTTGAAGACCCCCCCCCCAACCTTGTTGCTGACCCCTCTTTCCTTTCCATGTCCCCAGTGGCCACACAGCCATCCTCCATCAGGCCATTGTCAGGGCCATGAAGCACTGGCACATGGAAATCCCCACAGAGAGCCACTACCGTGTTGGAGCCCAAGGGACCTGGAGGACATAATGTGGGTGGACCTAAGACTCCTGGATCCACACCTCTTCTGGGAAGCCATGGTTCTCTGTGGAAGGCCACCGACAGTCACACAGCTATCCACCAAGGCCTTGTGGCCATGGAGAAAGGGTCTCAAGTGGACACAAGGAAGCCAGGGAAGTAGACCAGGCCTCAGGCCACCGTTTACATGGGGACCCTGCAGGCTGTGCTGAGGAATCCTGGCCCTCTTCAAGGACCTGGGTTGGGACTGAGGCAGGAGTAGGCAAGGTCCCACCTGCCTTGGCAGGTCCTTCTGGTGCTAGGGCGTGGACTGCTACAGCCAGCCGACTGTTTACCTGGAAAGGTAGTCCAGCCCGTATTTATGTAAGTGTATTTGTGGGCAGCTTCACTCGCCATTGCGGCCCTGGGTCAGCTGGAAGCCATCCCATCGCAGGGAGCTTGGGTTCAGGCCAGTGAGCCTGGGGTCTCCAGCAAGTGGGAATCAAGAGTCTTGTAAAGTCCTTTGAGTTAAAGGCACAGTGGTGTCCTTGCGGCCTGGGTTTTTGTGTGTTTCATAGACTTTGTGCGAGTCCTCCCGAGATTACCTGGCACAAGGGCTCTTGGATGAGATCCTCCCCCAACCAGGAGGCCCAGGTGGGTTCTGTACCTCTCTCTAATGACAGATGCCACACCAGTCACATTGAGATGCTTCTGGCTTCCAGCTCTAGGGCCACAAAGCAGCTCCTGGCTAAGGTGAATTGTTCTAGAGCACACACACCATGGTACCTAAGACACCTCTAGAGACCTGGGAAGTGGTTTCCTGTAGGAAGAATGTCTGAGTAGGGTGGGTCTGTGTGGAAGGGAATTCACGCTTAACCCAAACAGCCCACCCTTGGCTTCCGTGTGTGTGTGTGTGTGTGTGTGTGTGTGTGTGTGTGTGTGTGTGTGTGAACATCACAGGAGCCAGGGCTCGCTGTAGATTGAGGCTGGCGCCACAGGTACAGCCCAGAGCAGAGCTGCAGGGGGTGGGGATGGGGGGGAGAAAATCCCCTCCCCCCCAGGACAGCAAAGATTGGGGGAGGGCTAGACTTGGACCTGAGACTGCTCCCACCCTGAGTAGCCCTTTGCTTTGGATCTGGGTAGGGGCTGCCTCTTCCCTGTCTCCCACAGCAGCCAGGGCAGCTGAAACCTCAGGGCAAGTACAAAGGCTCCAGAGGGATGGGCAGCAGAGAGAGTCGAATCCGTAGCCACTGTGCACACTTAAGTAGAGGAAGGAGGGGCCGGACAGGAGTGGGGAACAGCTTGCAGGCAGTGCTGTAATAAAGGAGGGGTTCTAAAGTGCCCGGAGGGAAGAAGGATCAAGAACCGGGCAGACAGAAGCCCTACAAGGGAAAGACTGGCAGCCAGGAGACGGTGATGCTACTGAAAAAATTTGCTAGAATTTACTTACATCCAGCTAAACTATTGCCACGCCCAGGGGTTCACCCAGGATTCTAATTTGGAAATATCCCAGGGAAGAGCTCAGGAGGGAGCTGTGGGAGACCACGCAGCAGTTCCTACATTACCATCATCAAGAGAATGGACGTTGGCCTTCTAACACACAGGCCAAGCCCAGACTGGCTCACCATGCTGGAGGCATGAGGGAAGTTAGAGACAGGGCATCACTGGGCCTGTGAGTGACAGGCAGGAAGGCAGCAGCTGCAGCCAGTCAGCACAGGAGGGTGATAGAGTGACCCATGGCCAGCTCTCCCGAGGACCGGGGTCTACCCGGGGCAGAAAGGGAGGGAAAAATAGGGAAGGGAAGATCAGGCTGATAGGACTTACGCAGACCGAGGTCCCGACTACGCTAAAAAAAAAAAAAAAAAAAAAAAAAAAAAAAAAATCACACGATCTTAACTGGCAAGGGAGTTCAGTGGTTAAGGCACTTGCTTCCAAGCCTGACAACCTGAGTTTGTTTGCCACATGGTAGAAGAGGATTAGTGACTTCTGCAGGTTGTCCTCTGACCTCCACATGTAACCCCCCCCCCCATAGGATCTAGCTTGTAAGACACACCTGGAAGGTAGAAATGCCATAACAAGAAGAACTAAAGGAGGTTTTAAAAGCAGTTTTTTAAAAGGTTTATTTTTAGTTGTATGTGCACATGAGTGCTGCCTGTGGAGGCCAGGAGCAGCAAGCAGGTCATGGAGCTGGAGTTAACAGGGTATGAGTTGCCCAATGCAGGTACTGAGAATTGAATGCCCGTCCTCCAGAAAAGCAATATTGCTCTTAACCACCGAGCCATCTCTTCAGCCCCTGGGGAAGGAGTTTATTGTTTATTGTTGTGAAGGTGCGAAACATTGTGGCTGTCTATGCACGCACATGCACATCTACACATATACAACCAGTAGACGCTCAACAACCCAGAGCAACGGTGGCTGCCACAGGTAGAGAGATATGCATTGCAACGTAATGTAACATCCTGTAGAAACCTATAGGTTAGTCAAACTGAACAGCGATGATATATGTGCTTATGACATTTGTGTTTTATAGATATACATTTATGTTCATAGGGGAATCTTTATATCTTTTAAACAGGGCGGTGTGTGTGTGGAGGTACTGGGCCTGACCCCAGAACCTTCCCACACAAGGCAGATGCTCTACAATCTAGCTACATGTAAGGAAATCAAAATGCCTTACTTTGAAGACTAATATGCCCATTAGACAACCAGTCTGTAGGTTGGTTGAGACAGGCCTTACTGTGTAGCCCTGGCTATAGTCTGGAGTTTCCTATGTAGACCAGGCTGACTTGGACTTAGAGGTCCTCCTGTCCCTGCTTCCTGGGTGCTGGGGTTACAGGCATGCTCCACCATGCCTGACTAGACTGATACATTTTTAAATATGAAGTGAGAAAAAGAAGAGAGGCATGGCTATCGATAGTGTGGAGATTTCACAAAAGAATCTGATGGGCAGATATGAGCTAGCGCCTTTGCAGATGGGAATACAGACACATTTGGGGGCAATTGGCACAAGTAGAGGTTAAAGGAACTTGGGGCTGGCAAGGTTGTTGAGTGGGTGCGTGAATCCTAGCCTGACGACTTGAGTTTGAGCCCAGGACCCACACGGTAGGAATACGGGGCACAGAATCGATGTCTCGGCCAATGAGAGCACTTGCTGCTTTTGCAGCCTGCAGAGTCCTGTTCAGTTCCCAGCACATACTTAGTGTGGGTCACAATCCTCCGCAGCTCTAGTTCCAGACTCTCACACCCTGCCCTGTTCTGGCTTTGCCATGTGGGACACCAGGCACGGAGGCAAAGCACATAAAATAAAATCTTTTTCTTTACACAGTGAAAGTCAGACTGTAAAGGGGAAATAGA
Organism: Phodopus roborovskii; assembly: GCF_943737965.1. NCBI lineage: Eukaryota > Metazoa > Chordata > Mammalia > Rodentia > Cricetidae > Phodopus > Phodopus roborovskii. The sequence goes on from NW_026126646.1 coordinate 5,735,077, forward strand.
AGAGTGTGGGTCAGTTGTGATAAGGAGGAAGGGACAGTCCCTGAGCGGAATCAGACTCGACTTAGCCTGTTCAGTCAGAGGTCCAGCAACGGTGACAGCTGACGTCAGACTAACAGGGATGATGGCCCAGTCTTGCCGACTGGCTGAGGAAGGGAGGGGCATTCTCACCAGAATGGCAGAGTCTTCCTGACCATGGCTTCACTCTCTTGGGATTAGAGCTAGAGTCTTTCTTAATTAAGAGAGGCAGGGAAGGTGAGTGTAGTCCCCTTGTTAAGTTAGTACCTCTTGTAGCCACCTGGGGGCCTGAGAGAGAAATCACCACCTCCTTGTGGCCCCTGGTGGCAGGAGCTTGGCAGCCTGGCACCAAGAGTCAGGGATGTTCTGGAAGGACTAGAGATGAACCTGAGATGAACCTGGTGAACAGCCATCCCAAGGCTGGGCTGAAGGTGCATTTGATTTGTGTGCACCTTATGGTATTGTGGCTGGATTCGGTTTTGTGTGTCCTCGGAGGAAAGGCCAGCGGCCTGGACTGTCTCTGGAACTGGTCCCCACCACTCAGACCACCTCGGTGTTTTAGATACCTTATACTCCTGTCTCCTCAAGAAAGCCAAGGTGTGTGTCCACCAGGAGGCCTAGCCCTGTCTACTCTGCTATGGGGAGGGCACAGAGGTTTACTGAGGTGAAGGGCCAGGCTCCCAATGCCCCACAGACCACTGAAGCATCCACGATTGGCAATGTTGCTGTGGGTGGTGCAGGACACCAGGCTCCTTAGGATCTGGTACCACTTAGCCCCAACCAGGACACAGGCCTTCCTGGAAGTGGAGGGGGTATTAGAAGCCTTAAGGGCCTCTGGCAAGCCCATATCCCCAACAGTGGGCAGAGGGCCTTTGGACTTTAGTTGCCCCGTCTGTGATAGGAAGGTCTCTCTGTGCAGTCCAAGTGGACAGGAAGGGTAGAGCGTCTTCTTCCCAGCTAAGTGGATGGGCAGGCTACCCCTGTGCTCCCTGTTAGTGGAGAGGGGACAGAAATGTGCCACCAGGATAACACAGAGGATGGGCTATCTACAGCTGGGGAGGGGAGCTGCCTCTGGCCCTGGGACCTCCAACCTTCACTGACACTGTCTATGCTTCAGTCACTGGGGGAGGTTTCCTGACCTGGGCCTGTCCCGGGTGACCTCTGTTAGTGTGAGATGTCTGCTGGCTGCCCATTATCTGCTAGCCTTGTCCATCTTCACGCAGGTGCCGCAGTACCCTTGTCCTTGTCCCTTGGCTTTCGTCACTCGCAGACTAAGCCAAGAAGACTATGGGGCAATCTGTCCTAGGTGTCCAGGGGCAGTGAGTTCAGGGCCAGCCTCACACTCTTCCAATCTACCTTGTTCTAGTTGGTAGGCCAGCCTGTTTCTTCTTGATACGCTCCTCAGAGGATCAGTGGGGGGAGCAAGCCAGAGGCCACGGGGCAGGTGCTCCTGCCACAGGCACACATGAGTGTGTACACAGATACACCTACGCACATACACAGCACCCCATGGCCACCAGTTTGCTGCCCCTTTACACACACACACACACACATAACACACACACCCAGCAGCTCCAAGAAAGCGGTGTCCCGGGGTGAGGAAGATGGAGGCGTTAATCTCTTTCAGGTTGAAGGAGGTGCTAGGCTCTACCTTAGAGTCAACCCTGACTATGTCTCCTCCCTCCACTCTGGCCTGGTCTTCCCTTCAATGCAGCCACTCACAAACCTGGGTGCATATTCACCCTGCTGAGGTCTGGTGTCAGGCTGAGTCTCGACTTGGCCCTTCTGGCTGCCTTGGGTCATGGAAGCCATAAGGAGTAGCTGGCTTAGCTTGCCTAGAGACAGCCCTTCCCCAGGCCCCGGGAGGGAGGGCGTGCATTCGTGCTTTGTGCCTAGTTGGAGATTCACCTGTGTCGGTCGCTTTTGTGTAGCAAGGCTGAGCCCAGTGGGATGGGTCTGATTACACAGTGCATGCTGGGTGCTACAACCCAATCTATCACCAGCCAAGCAGAGAAAGGCGTGAGGCTCCAGCAGCAGGCTGAGGGGGCTGTTGGACAGACCTGGCCCTGCCCTAGTCTGCATGGAGGCTGCCCTTCTGGCCTGTAGGTCCCTGAGAGGGAGGGAGGGCTGCAAGGCCTGAGATCACCATACCAGAATGTCCCCACTGTGTCTGAGCTCTCTGAACCAGGCTAAGTCCTGTAAGGTCTAGCTGTTACCATCCCTGACCACACAAGCAGGAGCCACAGCCAGCAGACCTGAGGCTAGTTCTCCATGCACCTGTTATACCTTGGGGGGGGGGGAGCTCAGGTGTAAACCAAAGTTTTAAAGAAATACTTTAATGTTATTTAAAATCTCCATCACAATATCCCCGCCGGCACCTCAGGTCACCTTCCTGTCCCACTTGGGAAAGAAAAAAAGGGTCCATCTGGGAGGTTGCCCTGTGTTTTCTGCTGTGAAGGCAGCAGTCCAGTGCAACTCTTAGCCTGGGTGCAGCTCAGGTGGCCAGCAAGAGGCCAGACTGGGCTCCTACGAGAATGAGAATGTAGGCCCCCTGTAGCTCGGCTCAAAGCCTTCTGAGAAAGCAAGTGGAAGGTGTAGCTGTCCTGTGTTCTGCTCCCCCATGAGGCCGTGGGAAGGCCCAAGGAACAGGCGCATCCCATGGCAAACGGCTTGCACTTCTTGGAGTCAGGCAGAACCCCTTGCTGGTTGAAGAACTGAAGCTGTGTCCACCATGCTGGGCTTTTGAACTGTCCAGCTACACATCTGTCTCCACCCTTAGCCGCTCCATCCTGCGCACATTCCCTTCCACCGCCACACGGCTGGTGATGCAGCGAGCAAAGCTCTCAGGAAACCAGCCAGTTTCTCCATCCCGAAGCCTCTCGCCATGTAGCCAGCCTGGATGCACAAGGGTAGATGAGAGGGGTCCCTCCCATCCCCACCTCTGCTCTTGAGGGTCCTTGCGCTTGGGTGACTATTGGAACTGAGCGCCCTTCCTGCCTCAAGAGAGCCAAGGGGACATCACTCAAGGCCACCTGGGCTCCCAGCAGCTCCATCACTGGGGGGGGGGCATGACCTGGGCCCTGTAGAGGCCTATGATGGGACCACCATGGGAGCAGACACTTAGGGCTCAGAGTGATGAATTCACTTTGGTCCCATGACTCCAGCACCCATGGTCCTCCCTTTGAGGAGACTGAGTGTGGTGTGTTTATGCGTGTATAGAAGGATCCACATACACACACACTCATGTGCATGGAGCTTGCCAATTAGGCTAGGCTGACGGCTCAATGAGCCCTTGAGATCTGCATGTCTTTGCTTTCCTAGCAATGGGATGAGGCAAGCATGTGCTAACTTACTCAGCTGCCTTTTTACATGGGCTCTTGAGTACAAAATCAGGTCCAACGGAGCCATCTCCCCAGCCCCAACCTTTGGGGAAGTTCCTGGCTGGTCACTGTACCCCGGTACACTCTGTACCCTAGTCTGGTTGATGCCCACTCAAGTGTGGCCCATCCACACTCACCATCCTCTTCCTGGAGGACCAGGACAACATCAGCCTGCTGCAATGTGATCTCGTCAGCCTGCTTGGCAAGGTACGCCTTGGTGATCTCCACCTGGGGCAGCTCTGGGGGAAATGGAGAGAGCTAGGCCCAGCACAAGATAGATAGCTTCCCCTGGGATGAAGACTCTCCCTTAAGGGCCCCAGGTAACACTTCTGATGGGCCTCAGTTTCCCCAGCTGCAGGACCTCAGGCCTCTTCGGAAGGACCAATAAGGCTAAGCTGTGGTGTGGCCTGGGGTCTAGGACAGGCCATCCTTACTCCAGGGCTGCAACCCTGCACACGCTGACCCCATACTCACCGCCTTTGTCGATGTCCTGCCACTGCCTCTCCTTGTAGGTGAGGGCTGTGATCCACCGGGCCCGTTCACTCCTGGAGCCACAGAGAGCAGTCGAGACTGACCCTTCCTCCCTTCCCTCTTGGGGTCCATGAGTTACTTATGTTCTAGGTCCCAGCTTCACTGACTATGCTGACTTGCCCCATTGTGTGCTGCTTCAGCTCCTGACATTGCCCTGTTGCCTGGCAACATGGAGTTCCTGCCTCAAGGCCTTTGCACAGCGGTGGTGGTGCTGCGGCTGAGGACCCTTCCCTCTCCCTCCCAGCTTTGACCTAACCACCACCCGGATAACAATGAAATGCCCATCAGTCACATATCCACACTCTTCCACTCTTCCCCTTGAAGCTCCCTCCCTGGATACTGCACAGCCATCCATCGGCTGGTGTAGTCCCACGAGGAAAACAAATACCCACAGATAGGCTGTGTTTTGCATACCGCCCACCCCTGACAGTGCTCAGCATACAGGAGGTGCTCAGAAATGAATGGGGCAGCACATCCCATCCTCGTGGGGCTCCTGCTTGCACACGTGACCCCCCTCCCCCACTGCACACGTGTTGGGTCCATCATCTTACGCAGAGTCGGAAGACAACAGGATCTGCTCCTGGCGGCCCTCACTGTTGCATAGCAGGTTCACTTGGAAGGGGTGGGGTACAGCGGAACTTCGGCTGCTGCCTCCTGGCAGTGAGGGCTCTGAGGCCTCCAGCTTCCTGACCTCTATGTGGTCTAGCTGTGCATAATCTTGGACCAGATAGTTCTCCTCACTGTGGGGACACAGGAGTCATTAGTCCAGGGCCAGTTAACCTCAAGGGGGTACTAAGACTTGTCTCCTGGGCCTGGCGACAGCCTCCGTGGCCAGAGAAGGAAACCCAGGTCAGTAGAGAACATAGATCTGACCGTATAGAGCCACGTGGCCATCCCAGATCAGGTGAGGTGTAGCACTGAATGCCAACCAAGGTCAGAGGGGGCCAGGGCCACGGCTGGCTGCTCTCTAGTGTGACATCTGCAGCCTACCTTTTCTTCTTGGTGACAACCAGGACATCGTTGAAGAGGAACAGGTAGCATGTGGGTCGGCTGGCAATTTTCCTAAAGATACTGGATTCCTCCATGAGGAAGAGCTCCCCACGCTTCAGCAGCCAGCGAGAGGCAGAGGTGAGTGGGAAGGACTAGAGACAGAGTGGACAGATGAAGGAGACAGCCATGGCGAGGTGGGGGCAAGGATAGGGACAATCCCTGCCTTCCTGAACCTTAAGGAATGGCCGTTCGCTTGGCCCACAGGTACCAGGGCCGGCCCTGTGCCCTGCTCTAACCCTAAAGAACCGGGCCCAGTTGTCTGGGTACTTGCCGAATGTTCTGCCTAAGCTATGGGGTGGGACCAGTCCTAGAAAGCTCATGACACCTCCTTGCCCCCAAATCAGGGACGCTCAGGGGATCCCCCAGGCAGATGGCCCCAGAAGCCCCTCCCTCTTATGGTGAGGACAATAGGGTGGGGTGGGTGGGGTTGGCACGGCACCTACCTTGACCTTACTGAAATCCAGCTGCATGTGCAGTGTGTACATCTGCTCCGTGCGTTCCATCGTGTGGGCACCCTCATTACACTGTCTTACCAGCTGCGGGGGGGGGGGGGGGAGAGGTTCCACAAATACCACAGACATGGACTTCGGTCCACAGAGCGGCTGCCTTCCCGGCGACACTGCCCTGGACCTAGTCCCCTTCTCCATAGATGCCACAAAGTTTGGGATGGATAATTAATTGTTAGATAAGCTGGGGTAGAAGTTGCCTTACCTTGCTGATGGCCTTCAGGGCGTGGCTGGCGGCTTTATACCTTTCGGGGTGACTCTGTGTCTTCAGGCAGAGTGTCTGGGGGGATGGAGACAGCAGCTATAAAGTCCCTCCCAATGAGCCCTGCATGGGCAGGGGCTCCCCACCAGTTCCAGACTCTAGAAGTGAGGGAGGGGCCTCAAGGCAAGCAAGGACATCCAGAGAGGGCTGGATGGAACCCACCAGTGTGTCTGTAGCCCACAACTGGCCTCCACACCTCTGCTGCCAAGCCAGGGAAAGGGAGCCGGCACCACGCATCCTGCCCTTTACATTCTGGGGAATGGTGGTATGTCTACAGTTCCAGGGCCGAGGGTGTATGGGGACTTGCCTGAGAAGTGTCTACAGTTATGTTACCGACGGCAAAGTGATCAAGATTAATCACACCGTCTTATACGCATTGTGATTATCCAGTTACAGATGTATGCGTGGGGAGGGAGAGGTCAGAGAGGTAACTTCATGAAGGCAGGGCCTCCAGGGAGGTTCCTGCAGCTGCACCCTGCACCCAAGCCTCCTCCTGGACACTCACATCTGTCAGGAGTGGCAGCCGGGTCACCCTCTGCATGGGGAGAATCAGGAAGGAGATCATAGGCAGGCCCCCACACGCAGGCCGTTTCTCAATGTCCCTGAGCACTTCTCGGAAGGCAGCATTGCTGTTCCTGCGACAGGGAAACTTTGTCACTTGACTTTGGAAAGAGGTGGCGCAGGCGGGACCTGCATGGGGTGGTCTGGGGTCTGGGAGCAGGAGGGACCCACTCACGACAGCTTCTGCAGGGTGCGCTGCTGGTAGACCTCGTTGGAGCAGTAGGCCACATACGGGAGGAAGTGCTTCTCAGCGTACTCCTCCAAGATGTCACTGATGTCCTCCACACACACCTGCGCCTTGTGCCTCTGTTCCAAGGCTTCAAAGAACCTGCAGCATTGGAGTGGGGAGCAGTTGGGGAAGCGACACACACACACACACACACACACACATAGATCGATCTTGCAGTATGTGGCAGGTGCTCAATGGGTCAGGCAGAACCTGTGTAAGCTAGACCTCTCCCCTCCCCCCTGACAGATCAGCTCTCCACACTCACTGCCTTAGTAACATCCAACCGTGTATCTGTCCCTGGGTGTGAATTCAAGGACAGAGGTGTAACGACCCTATAATGCATTGGGGCCCTAAGAGACCCAGGGAGAGCCATGTATCTCTCTAGGGATGGATCTTTAAGCTAAGGTGGTTCTGCCAGCCAAACTCCCTGCAAGGCTTCACAACTATCCACTTTCGTGGTGTCCAGCCCATAATGGATAAGCAGGGAGGCCTGGGCTCTGGGCAGAGTCCTGGAGAGACTGCTGTCTTCCATGAGCTAGGCAGGATGATGATAAAGTGAGCAAATGACACCAACGGTTGGCCCAGAGTTTTCTGGGTCTTGGCCACCTGGTATGTGGGACCAGTGGCTGGTCCTGAGCTATGTCCATGTCTCTAGGCCCTGATTTAGGCAGCTGGGAGAACTTTCTCCATCTGAAAAGACCCTTCCAGGCTTGGGTATTAGCATGGGCCCTTAGGATCCAGCAGATCCTCTAATCCGCATGGACACATTTCCTATAAGTAAGTAAGTAAGACTTTTACGAGTCACTGGCCCTTGGGAAAAGCTGTGTTAACTAGTTGAGAGGTTCAAAAGTGCATGGGCCCCCATGGATGTGCCTGGACACATCCACCACACACAAGTAGGCAGGCCAGGCCACTCAGCTGAAATGCATGAGTCCTAGGGTTTCCTGGAAAGGTCTGGAAGGGCCAGCCTCCCACTACTGGCCCCAAATAGCATAATTCTCAGAGGAGGTTACTATGATTGCCTAGGGAGGAGGCTAAAGAGTCCCACACCAGGGCAGCAATGGCCATGCGAGCAATTAGAGGCTGCACAGCATCAAGGGAGCACACTGGGGGCAGGAGTCTGCATGAGGGTCACCCACTTCCCGGGACCCCTCCTCTGATGAATCAGGAGTGGGTAGTTCCCACAGCTGGCCACTGAATCTCTTACAGGAAGCCCCTGTCTCCAGGGATATGACAGTCCCCAGTTCTCTGTCTAAATAGATGGCTTGGAAACTTCCAGAGCAGCAGATTCAGCAAGGGCCAGGATGGCCCTGACATGCAGGGGCTAGCGCCCTACGTTTGGAGGGCCCAGCTTGTGAATCAGCACCCTGTGACCTACTCTTTGACACCGCTGAGACCCAGGAGAAGGCACCAGCCTCATCTAACAGGCTACAGGGACAGCAGCAGCAAGGGCAGACCCCACACACAGCATGACGGGACCATGCTAAGGATGTGAACATGTGCACAGATACAGGTATGAGCAAACACATATGGGCAGGCACTATGCCTAGTGCTGGAGTGAGATATGCAAAGATACAGACAGACATGTACATGCACAAAGCACATATAATACTCGTACATGCATTCACGAAAGCACTTGCACACACATACAAGATCCCTACATGCCCTCCCTAGCCTGCAGCTGCATGCCTGGCTGGGTGAGGACTCTGTGGGCTATGCCCATGCCCAGTGCTGAGGTGAGATGCCCAGTGTCCCCACAGCCAGCTCTCAAGGGTTACTAGATGTTGTCATACTCTGCTCCAAGCTTCCCATCCACAGGTACAACCCAGGGCCCACATCGAACTCGCTGACGACATCCCTAGAGGCAAGGTGAAGCAGCATTCTAGGGGACCCAGGCAGCCCCAGATGTGGAAGGAAAGGGAAGCTCACTTCTTACTGGCAGCTTGCACGTCCAAGATGTTGGAGAAGAGGTGGTGATACTCCGTCTGTGTCATGGTTTTCTTTAGCTCCTGGGACTCCAGGAACTCCTTCACCAGGATGTTCAGGCTGTGCAGATAGGAGAACTCAGATGTGAGGATCTCGAAGATGGCCTGCATGAGAAGACGATGCTCAGAATGACAGGGCACGCTCCGGTAGGGGGAGGGGAGACTGGGGTGCAGGCCCCTTCGGAGGGCTGTCGTGACTGCTTCACGGGCCACGAGTCCATATTCCCTATGTGTTCTGGCTCACCAACTCAGGCTGTGTGGAGGTGGCCAGGACTTTGCTTTCTGGGGAAGATGGCACATCCAGTACCGACACATGCTAAGCAAATACTCTACCACTGAGCCAGGACTCTGGGTCTTCCTGAGAAGGCAAAGGTAGGCTCCTTCCTGATGTCCCTTGAGGATTCACGAGGCAATGAAGGGGCTCGGCCCCTGATGTGGCCATTAGGGTAATGGAGGAGAGGGTTTCACTGTGGTTCTAGTCTCTAACTCCCAGGGTACCGTGTGGCCCATATACCATGTCTAGGGCCTGACTCCCAGTGAACTTACCTCCTGCCTCTTGCGTTCCTCCACAGATAGCGTGTCCAGGACACCTGACTCCAGCACCTGCAGAGAGCACAGGGTGACCCATTCTCCTCTGGGCCAGACCCAGCCTGGAGAGCTGGCCACTTCCATCAGGAACCTTCCGCTGTCTACATCTCCCCAGTTTATCTTCCTCTCCATAGAAACCTCCCAGGACAGTGCCAGCCCATCTCTAGAGCTGTGGACCAGGAACAGACAGAGTCCACAGGAACAGAGTGTGTGGGGTAATGACTCAGACACCGTCTGGGCAGCTGAGTCACAGTCCTGCCAGGGAAGGCATAGGCCATTATCGCCTGCACTCTTGGGGCCAAAGCCAGGCTGCCGTAGTGTGGCTCCCCCCCATGCCTATAACAGTAGATAGAGCATGTCAGGGCAGGCTGGACCACCATTTGTGTTCTCCTACTCACAGGCTGGCAGAAGAGGCACTGTCAACACTGCATAGGCCACTGTCAACAATGCATTGTTTCCAAGCACGAATAAGCCAGCCAGGCAGGCTCTAAATATCCAGCAATGTAATGTTGTGCAGTGTGCTGCACCACCCCCAGGTTCTAGCATCCAACAGGGTAATAAATGTGTATTTCTGGACATTTCTACTTGTGAATCACAGAGTCTGCTTTGCTCCAGCCCTTGGCTGGACCCTCCCTGGCTAGGGTCCCATCGTCGGCACTCGTATGGGAGAATGCCTGGATTCACCGCCCCCATTTCCTGCCACACCCACAGCCTGCAAAGAACAGGGGGCACGTGCCTCTAACAGCAGCCACCCAGGTCCCTGGTGCATCAGGGTCACCACTCTGGCCCGGCTTTTTTGACTGAGCTCTCACAGCCTGGACAGGGTCCTATTTTGAGATGTGGGGAGGCTGCCCTAGTGAGAGATGAGGGTCTTAGGAAGGGGGCTCCTTGTGCTCCAGCCACATATCAGGACAGAAGACAGACGACTGTGTTCCAGTGACATATATCTGCAAGCTAAGGCTGAGCTCTTTATAAGGGCCTGGGCTACCACAAACTGGGAAGGGAAGGACATGGGGCTCCTTACCTCTGGAAGCTGGCTCCAGGTGAGCTGGGCAGGCCGGTAGCTCTTGACCACGATGGTGGTGTCCACTCTCTGAGTTCCTTCTGGGCTGGAGGGCTCATCGAGTACATCGTCATCAGACTCATGACTGGTATTTAGACCCCGCTCTCGGATCTCCTGGTACAACTGGGGGTCTGGAGAGACCAGAGTTGCCTGTCTGCATGAGGGTTTGGGGGTAGCCTGGCCCCCCCAAGGGCCCCACAAAGCTCTCAGAAACATGTAGGCTCCCCTATGGCCCACTGGGTCCTACAGTGTTATAAAGACAGTCTGGGAGATGGTAGCAGCCCAGTGTAGAATGTAGCACTCCAGGTCAGGGCCATGTGGACCAACCAGAGCTGCACAAGGCCTGTGCCTGGTCTGGGAGATGGAGGCTGGGGGGCTCAGGTGGGGCCTGAATATGCTGGCTGCTGCCCATGGGCCAACAATACTCCCAGCCCGGTCTAGCCTGGGCCAACCCAGTTCAGGACATCTCTGAGTCCGTGCAGCTGCTGTGTCAGCCTACGTCTGAGCCTGGGCATGGTTGCTATTGCTGCTGCTGCACCCAGGGAATGCATCCCAGAGACTTTGCAGAGGGGTTCAGATCCTTGTGTTCTGGCCCATGGCCACCCATAGAGTTGACATGGGCCAGGAGGGAGGGATATTCTTGCCCGAGTCACAATGCCTCAGTGGGACCAAGACAACACAACCACACTGGTTATTGCTGTCTTACAAGCCGTAATGCCCTGCCCAGTAGACTGTCTTCAGACTGGGTTTCCAGGCAGAGAAGAGAGATGAGTGTCTGGCTCTCTGAGGCCTGATGCCTTGTAATCCAACCTGGGTCCCACTGGATACTCAAGACAGTGCATCTGTGAGGTGCACAATCCCGTCAACAGGGGTCTGTGCACAGTGTCCTGCCCAGCCTGACCTCGTCTCCTCAGACCCACCAAGACCCCTTCCTGGCCATGCTCAGCCCTCGGCTTCCTGGGAGCCATTTACCATCTTTGAAGGAGCCCTTGTGTGCGCGATTCCGTCCCAGAGTTTTCTGTAGACAAGACACAAGACGGTCAGTGGGCGGGGGGGTGGGGAGGGAGGGGGGAGGGAGGATTGGGTCGGGTCCCCCTCCATTACTATGGCACCCAGAGATTTCCCCCACAGAGAGAGAGGGATGGGTAAGGTGGGGAGGGGCTTGGCTGACAAACAGAAGGGGCTTACTCGATGTGAGCTTCACAAAGTAGAAGCCAGGACAGGTAAAGGTTGGGGTTCAGGGCAGGGGGCTGCTACAGGCCCAGGAAGGCTGCTTAGGGACTAAAACAGTGTTACCTGGAGGGAGGGATGTGGTGGGATTGAAGAAGGGTCTGGACTGGGCAGAATGCTGCTGGATAGAGTCCGGCCCTGGTACCGGTTCAGGGCCCCAGAAACTGAGGGAGACTTCTGGAGAATCCCCACCCTGTACTGGCTTCCCCACACAGGCCCCTGCTCCTTGGCTGGAACACCAGGTACACTGGTTCCAGGAAAGCAGAGGCCAGTTGCTTCTGGTTCCTGAGAACCAGTTGGGGCCTGAAAACTCCCCTTACAGGTCAGGAAGGTGCAACACTGCCAGCCCAACCTGGCCTAGTTCCTTCCTACCCACCCCCATCCCCAACCCCCTTTCTCCATTCCTAGTCTTTCCTCGGTCTCTACTGCCCTGAGACCACGGGGAGCTTCCCACCTGCCAGCCCTTGACCCCCAAAAGTCCCCTCTCTGCACAGGAGCTCTTAGGAGCAGCCACCGCTTAGTACCCCAGCAACGGGCATGTAACAGGTACTGGGGAATGCGTGCTGAGGATGGGACTCACTACTGCTGAGGAATGAATTAATGAGACCTTGGCGGGCCAGGTGCTAAGGGGCAGTGACGGCACTGATCTAGCTGAGGTACAGGGATATACTTCAAGGGTCCCGGCACCTCAGGAGGATGTGGAAGAGCAACTGTGATGATGAACAGTGGCTTGCACCGTAGACACAGAGACCTTGCCTTTACCAAGCCTGGCCTTCACGGAAGCTTGTGGCCTGACCAAGCTGCCTGCTGGTGGCTATCATTCTGACAGTGCCTGCTTCTCCCAAAACCAAGCTGTGGTTCAGGGTCTGTGGAGTTGATGCCCAAGTACGTACGCTTTGCCCAGGATGCTGTGCCCAGCAACAAAGGGCACTCATTTTGGAATGTGCTACAGCTGGATGGCAGCCGCCCTCACTTAGATATGGGGAAACTGAGGCTCAGAAGTATCAGGAATCTGTTAGGGGTCACATAGCCATAAATACCCATCCCAGGACCTCCATGGAAGCTGACTGAGCTGGGGCACCCCTGGATGAGTTTGAGGGAAGCATCTGGCAGAGAGGCCTAGAAGCTCCTCAGCCATGTATCCTTGAAAGCAACTGCCTGGAATGGCTGTGACACAGAGGTCCCCCATCTGACCCTGACAATATGGTAAGGAACAAGCAGGAATGGAGGAGAGGCCACTACCTGACCACAGCCTTCCTGCTCAGTGGGCTACTACATACTGTCCCTCCTTGTCCCACTGGGAGCCCGGTCTTGGGGTCACTGCAAGAAGTGTCATCAGACAGGATGGCCCCATGCTTGGGCTCAAGAGCAGCTGATTCCCTCTGCTGTCCACTCTGGACAGAAGTAGGGACACGGGAAAGTCCCAAGAATGTGACCCAACCTCCTCCAGCCAGAGCATGAGATCTGAGTGCATTCAACTAAAGTAGGAGGACCAGGAGCCTGCACCCAGAAGCTGCCCTGTACGCTGCAGACTTAGGAGACACAGGACCAGGCTGCCCCCTTGCTTGTGAACTCCTGAGCATCTAGAGACACCGCCCATCCCTGCTGTCAGGGCAAGCACCTACCTTATTTTTGGCTGGGCACCGAGCAGGAGGCTGAGTGGACTCCTCAGCCAAGGCCTGAAGCTTGGGGCTGAGCTGAACTGAGTCCCCCTTGCTGCCGGGTGACCCCAGGCCCTTCATGGCTGCCCTGTAGGACTGGTTTCTTATGTTTCGCTTCAGATTCCCACCAGCACCCGCCGTGTCCATATCCATGTCATCCAAGGAGAAACTGGGGGTGGAGAGGAGCCAGGGATCCCGCCGAGCTGCCTCCTTGCTGAGCATGGCTGCCCCAAAGCTCTGGTGACGGGCTGGGGATTTGGTCTTGGCCTTGCTGGCCACTGCCAAACTCTTAGGGATGAGCTGCTCGGTCCCCATCTTGAGCGCCGCAGGGCTCTGCGTGCTGAGGATGATGGGCCGCGACCCCTCATCTTCTGGCGGCACCTGCAGGGGTTCAGAGGTCTCTGGCTCAAAGGCAGCATTGGTCCTGGCTCTCAAGGAGCCCCGGACCATGGGGAGGCCAGGCATTGGATTCCCATTGGCGTCTAGTCGCAGCTCTGCATGGAATCGATATTCTAGTTGTTTCTCATCCAACGAGCTGTCAGGCTGTCTCTGGGACATGCTGGGTGGCAGACTGAGGCCTAGAGAGAGAGAGGCGAACAAGAGATGAGAGGCTCAGAGAGCCTCCCCCATACAGCCTTCCTGGTGTCAATGCTGTTTCTTAGCATCTTCCCATAACAGCGCCCAGGCAAGAACAGGGAGAGCATGGCTGGCTGTGGCTACTCACCGGGAGCCTCCCCTCCAATGTGGCATAGTTACATTAGAGGTCTGCAGAGAAGCTGGGGTCTGGGCTTATCTGAGGCCATGTGCCTCAAGCACACAGCTAGCTCTCCTCAGGTGGGGACAGCCTGTGGCTGGACTGGGCCTCAGGGACTACTCTGCTTCCTTTGACATAATGACTAGTTCCTGGGCGGGGTGCAAATAAGGGCAGGTCTGTGCCCGGGCCCAGAGGCCCCATAGACCAGGACAGGAATCCTGACTAAGCCCTTACTGATGCCTGGACACTAGGTGTATGGTTTTTTATGGGGACAGTATGGTTTCCTGAGACTGTGGCAGATGCTGTGGATGTGACCATGGCCCTGCCTGGCTCTGCATTCTTGTTAAGGACATGTGCTGTCCGGAGGCCCAGGGACCTGCTGGGGACATGACCCTAACAACATGATCAAGAACAAGCAGGATGGATCATAGCCTTCCTCCTCGGTGGCTGTCCACACGGACGCCTCAGAGCCAGGATCCAAGAAAGCCTGGCTGCTTGCCCTGCTCTGGCCAAGCCCACTCCTCATAGCACCTGTAATCTCCATGTTTATGAAGCTGGGGATCCACAATCCCAGTTCTGTCTTCAGGTAAACCCTGGGTCACAATGTATGGAACTGCAGCAGGGAGCTTCAGCCTGAGCCACAGTCTAAGGACTCACCACTGTCCAGCACGGGACAAGAACTGACAGCCATTGCCAATGTTACCCCTTCGGCCGCTCCACCTGCCCATCCCAGCAACTCAGGCGACTTTCCCCTCAGCATTGAGCTGCCCCTGCCCTGCCACCCTGCCCTATCTACTACCCAGGCGACAGCCAGAAGCCCTGAGCAATGGTCTCCAGTGTCCCATTTATTTCTTCACTATTGGCATCTTCTGCCCCCTTGGAGCAGCACAGTCCTAAGGTTGGCTTTGGCTAACAGGAGAGAGAGAACTGGTAGAGAGAAGGGTCCTCCTGGGAAGAGAATCCCACTGGCTAGTGACCCAGAGACTGAGCTGAGCAGATCTCTGACTTGACCAGGAGCCAGAGTAAAGGCTTGTCCGTGAGAACCAGCCATCCACACTGACCAATCTTCTGAGGGTCAACTGTCCACGGTGCTGCCACTTACCTCCGCGATCGGAGGTCCCCAAACACTCGTCAGGAGCTGCCCTTCTGGGGGCCTGGAAACCTGGGGTCCTCAATGGTCACAGATGCCACCTCTTGGTTTTGATTTTCCAATCTGCAAAATGGGCTCAGTAAGAACAAAGGTGTTGCCTGAGGATTTCCTAACAGGCTCCTGAACGACCTGCAAAGCCCATTAAAACAGCTCTGGCTGGCTGGCTGCAGGGTCCATATAGCAGGCCAAAGGCTTTTCTGAACCAACCACCACACTGCACCGGTAATGAGAGAGGCTGGCACTCAGGAGACTTCGTAGGACTCTGGTGTAAATAAAACAGAGAAAACTCCCTTCTGTACATATTTCCCCTTTAATTTTTTCTAAAAACAAGAGGAGCCAGTGTCTAGGAAGGCTTTTATTTGATCAGAACTTCGTACAGGTTAAAATGGCCTGATTCTAAGAGGGTTGTGGAGGCCACACCACATAACCTCAGCACCAAAGAGGCTGGGACAGGAGGCTCTAGAGTTCTAGGCCAGCCTGGGATACTTACATACATAGTGAGACTATCTCAATGAAATAAAACAAACAAACAAACAAACAGACAGACAGACAGACAGACAATCCAAATCTCAACTTATGAGCCTTCCAAAAGGGGAGTTGGTTTTTCAGTTAAACCGGCTCCTCGTCCCTTGCTCACCCACATCTGGAGTGAGGCTCTGGGCTCAGCACTGGACCACAACACGTGCCCTTGTCTTTTGCCCTGGGCACTGTCCCAGTATCATATCCCAGGGTGTGGTACGTGCCTTGCCTGACAGAGCAGGTGGACTGAACTAGACCGGAAAGGACAGCTACCTTGGGGGTTACCAGAGGCGGGGGCGGGGACAAGGCTGTTTGGATGGGTTCAGGGCAGCAGGAGCTGATGACTTTGTCCTCTAGGAAGATCATACCCACCCCAGAGCTCCAGGCAGGTCCTACCCATATTTCAGAACACAGAATGGTGTCACGACCCTGCCCAGCAGTCCCTCCTCGAAGGGAGCAGAGCTGGTCACACACTGCTAAAGCACAAGGCACCCAGGAAGCTGGCCATGTCCCAGCTCACCCCCTGAAGCCCTAGGCTCTTCTAGCATAGAAGCTCTTGGCTACAACTATCCCAAGAAGTTGAGTACAGCCAAGCATTGCCAGCCCCAGGGAGGGGCGGGCTGGGGCCTTAGTGTCCTGAGAGCAGGGGAGGGTGCATTCCTAAGGACATTCCAAATTGTAGCTGAGGATGATAGCAGTCACACCAGGCCTCCCCCGGGCGGGAGCTGGCATCTGTCACACACTTGTGGTGTGAGGCAGGCCCCACACCCATGTTAACGTGTCTGGTTCACCAAGGTCTAGAGAAGGGTGGTTTAGTTGTCTTCCAACGGCCCAGACAGACTTCATGTCCAGTTCGTTTACACAATGATCATTTCACTTAGAAAGAACAGACTACACAGGAGGGCCCAGGGCCATTAGTTTACCTCCTCTCCTACCAGCAAACACCCATCACTCCTAAGCTAGTGTCTCAGGCCTGACTGACAGACAGCATAGCCCCTGGCAGGCGGTGACCTCTCCCAGCAGAGGGCAAAGTCCATTCCGGGGGCCAGAAGTTGCTCAAAGGGAATCTGTCAGGTGAGCCGTTGCTTGCTGGGAGTGGCTTTCAGTCCCAACCTGGCACCACACCCACAGGTCTGGCAAACACCCTGCCTGGCACCCCAGAGAGTGGGGAGTGGGGATGAGGGCTATGGGTACCTGTCCTGTCAAGTGGCACCAAAAGGCCTGCTGGACACGTCTCCTGAAGCTGCCCGGTCCCCAGACGAGACGTGTGTGTGTGTGTGTGTGTGTGTGTGTGTGTGTGTGTGTGTGTGTACAACCATACATAACATAGCTGTGAGGGTTCATGGGCAGCCATGAGGCTGGCCTGCCTTTTGTTAATCATTTCCACTCCCTCTGCAGCCAGTGTTCCTGTTAATCCCCCCCCCCCCAAAGCTGTCCAGTTTCACTTTCCCATGCTTCTTGAGTCTGGCCCGTCTGTGCTGGGGCAACTTCCAGGTCTTCTCGGGCACCCTCCTAGCTCAGGGTGGGGGTTGGGTAGGTGGGTGGTCCTTAGGATTGGCTCAGGCTATCCTCAAGACATTAGGGCTCTCTCTAAAGCAAATGCAAGTCATTGTCACAGGAAGGAGTGGGGGCCAGATTTGAAGTGTCTGTAAACATTTTTCTTTTTAGTATTTACTTATTTTAGGTGTATGAGTGTTTGTATGCATGTATGTATGAGCATCAACGCATGCCTGGGGCCTGCATAGGTCAGAAGAGGGCGTCAAATCCCTTGGAACTGGGGTTGAAGACAGACGTGAGCTAACCATGTCGGTGCTGGGAACCAAACCCAGGTCCTTTGCCAAGAGCAGCAAGTGCTCTTAACCTCTGAGCCATCTCTCCAGCCCCAGATCTATCTATCTATCTATCTATCTATCTATCTATCTATCTATCTATCTATCTTTCTTTCTTTCTTTCTTTTTTGAATTTTTGAAATAAGGTTTTACTATATAGCATTGGCTGGCCTGGAACTCAATACAGGCTGGCCTCAAACTCATAGATCTGCCCGCCTCTGAGTGCTGAGATTAAAGGTGTGTGCCACCAAGCTGGCAGGGGGTGGATTTCTGAGGGCCAGAACACATCTTTCCCTCCTCCTCTCTCCCACTGGGGTTTCTTATCTGGAATGTAGACACAGCCTCCTCTGCTCTTGCTGCCTGGTTGGGGCTCATGGTGCCTCAGACTCCTCTTCCTCTTTGATGTCCCATGCTTCTCCCTACACTGCCCTGCAGAGGGCTCGGGCCCCATACTCACTCACTAAGCCAGGTGCCAGGCAGAGTTACAGCCTGCTTGTCCCTGTTTCTCAGACCTGCGGCTGCAAGTGCTGTGATAATATTTCCTGGGTCATTTCCTCTCCACTCCCCACCCCTGCTGGGAGACAAACCTGGGACCTCACCCATGCCACTGCTACACCTCCGAGCTATACCTCAGCCCCTTGCCTTATTATAATTTGCTACAGGGTCTTACTAGATAGACCAGTTTGGCCTTGAACTTGCTCTGCAGCCCGGCTTGAGCCTCCAGTGGCTGGGATTCCAGGCAGGCCTGGGGCACTGAGTCTATTTTTTTCTTTTCTTTTTTTTTTTTTAAGATAGTTTCTTGCACCATCTTATCTTTCTGGAACACTCACTAATCAAGACTGAACCAGGTGGTGCAGGCTCACGTTTTTAATCCCAGCACTCAAAGGCAGAGACAGGCAGATCTCTGAGAGTTCAAGGCCAGCCTGGTCTATAGACAGAGAGTTCCAGGACAGTGATAGGAGATGTCATTCTGTAAATATGTTTCTCTTATTGGTTAATGAATAAAGCACTATTGGCCTATAAGGAAGCAAGATAGGCGGGACTAAGAAACAGGGAGGATTCTGGGAGATGCAGTAGAGAGGGGTGGAAATGTAGGACACAGGAGAGTTAAGAGGCCCGGACAGGAAGGTCTCTCCGGTAAGGTAAGACCACATAAGACCACGTGGAAACACTTAGATGGATAGAAACGAGTTAATAGCTAAGGCAGAGCTAGCCAATAAGAAGCTCTAGCCATTGGCCAACAGCTTTATAACTGATAGAGTCTGTGTGTTATTTGGGGCTAACGAGGCTCTGGGGCCGGGCTGGCGGGAAAGTGCTGGTTTCTTTGACCTCCTTTTGGAGATGCCTCCCCTCGGTTCAACCTCCTGACTTCTGCCACCCTCTCTTGTCATGTCTGTGTCACCCGCAAAGAGGCCTTTTGCACCCTCTCACTGCTCTTCATTCCTAGCACCCTGTTCTCCTTTCCCGAAGACAACATCTCCCAATGACTTAGAGGGCAAGCATCCTGTTTTCTTGTATGTGATTCTGTTGGCTGCTGCTGGCTACTCACTTTCTTCCCGTGTCTTATCTCCCCTGGACCTTGGTGTCTCAGACATGAAACTTTCAAAGAAGCTGCTTTGATTTCGGTTGCTGATGGGGCCCAAGAGCACAGGCTCTGTGCCCTGGGGCTGTAGACTCACTGATGCAGCCCATGTCTTCTTGAGACAGGCTTTCCTTCCAGGCTGGCTGGCCTCCCATTCCCCTTCTAGTGGCCTCCAGGGAAATAACCAACCATGGCCACCCACCAGCAGTATTTTTGAGAGTGGGCTGTGAGGTTTCCCAGACTCCATATGGGCCAAGGGTGCGCCTTCTCCTTATTTTAAGCACTCCAGGTTCACCGAGAGCATGGAAGCAACTTTAAAGACACCTTCTACAGGTGCCTGGCTGCGTATCCCTGAAAGTCTTCTGGATTCAGGGACAACTTCTTCTACATGCCCCCCATGTGGAGCTCAATTCCCGAATGGATGCTGGCACTTCTTCCCTGTCCTGGACCCATCCTGTGTCTCCCTGAAGAGGCTGTGATGTTCTAGGAGAACCAACTTGCCCAGGGGTTCTGCTTAAAAGCAGCAGAAATGGGGCCAGAGCCACTCAGCAGACCCAGATGCAATAGTGTGAGTAACTGCTAGCTGCTTCTGCTCAGGGTGGGCTGGAAATGGCCCCATGATTGAGGCCTTAGAACCCACAGCCCACATTCCCTTTGCACAGGGGTAGCAGAACCATAGGGAGGGATACCATGCTGAGCCAGTGAGATCTTGACAGACAGACATCTCAGGGGACCACTGTGGGTGTGGTCCTGGATGAATAGGCCTCTCAGTCCTCTGGTCCTGCACCCTTTTAGGAAGGTCAGCTTCCCACAAACCTTGTGGATACCTGTGCTCCCTTCTAGTCCCCTAAGCCTAATTTCTTCTTAGTCTGGGCCTGTTGAAGCTGGTCACAGCTGGTCAGAGGAACCCAAACCTCCCAGAGTCTGAGCTGCTCTGCCTTGTTGTAGGCCCTCCATCACCAGCTCTGAGGCTGAGCCACCTCCACCAGGTGAGGCTCGGCTTCTTTAGCAGCAGACTCAGCCAGCCCACAACGGTGGCCTTGTACCTGGGCAACCTGCCTGTCTGAGCTGGGGAGCTGGAGTCAAACAGAATTTGCAGCTGGGTTCAGCTTTGTAATCAACCAGTTACATTCCGGCTGAGCTCAGGAGGGTCTCAGCCGAGAGTGTTTTGTCCACCTGGAGACAGTTTGTTAACATGTGAAGACACTGCTGTTCATACCCACTGGCGTTCTGTGTGCTGAGGCCACGATGGCGGGATCCACAGAGCACAAAGCAAGCAGCTGGAACAAATACTACCAAAGCTGGTGTGGGGAAAACCAGTCACAGCTAGCTAGAGTCACCCTTCACCCACCAGGTGCAAACAGTCAGCCCACAACAGCAGCTTGTCACTCACTCACTCACTCCCCTTTCACTCCATAAGCCCAGCGGGGTCCCGTGTAAGGGTCCGGGAAGCAGAGTCCTGACCTGATGGGAACCTGGGGCCAGGCCTCCATTGTCCAGTTCACCAGGCGAGAAACAGGTACCCTCTGTCCTGCTAAGTCTTCAGGCCCCTACCCAAACTTCTGGCCTCTGCGAACCTTCCCTTGTCATTGAGAAGCCAGGACGGAGGGAATGTGACCTGCCTGGGTCAAGCCCCAGGCAGTAAGGTGGGAGGAGCCAAGCCCTGAGGCCCCATCCTGACCTAGATGGCTGCCCTCAAACCAGGAACTGGATGCAGACGGCAGGGGATTCTGGACTGCTACAGAGGGACAGTCACCTGCACAATATGTCACAGGCACAAGCAATGCCTAGATGGATCTGGAAACCAAAACCAAAACCTCCAGGCCCTGTGGCCAAACAGAAATGCAACCCTCACCTTCCGGGGAGAGGACCTGTTGTCTCCATGAACAAGCCTTGGGGCTTTGCCTCTACAGCCAGGCATGCTTCCTCACACATGGGTGAGAGGACTTCCCTGCTCTTCCAGGGGACAGGGTTCAAGTCCCAGCACCCACATGGTAGCTCGCACTGTCTGAAACTCTAATCCCTGGGGATCTGATGCCCTCTTCTGACTTCCATGGACACCAGGCACACCTGTGCTGTGCATGCATAAATACAGGCAAAACACTTAAACATATGAAATAAACCATTAAAAGAGTAGTTTCTGGTTTTAGGAGCTTGGAGAAGGGAGCCTCTCTACCTAGCTTTCTCCATCTTGTTCCCCTGTGTGATGCAGCCCTTACTTTTTCAAGGAAGCCTGGAGACCCTTTCCCTTCACCAGGCAATACCGTAAAAAGTCTTCTCTCTGGATGATGGGCATCCTGAGGACATGGGCTGACAGAAGCATTTATCCCCAAAACAGGAACACAGCAGCAGCCGACTGAATCAAAGCCGTCTGAGAGATAAACTGAGGCTAGCATACAGGCTCAAGCAGCTTGCCTGAATTCACACTTAGCAACTTTCAAGCCTGGTGTCTACACACCAGGTAGGAGACCAAGGGTATCTGGGCAAACAGGCATACAGCCACGAACGGACTCACACACACGGTACCCTGCAATTCATCACCCAAGCAAGCATCCACTTAAGGGCTATCAGCTCCTGTCTGGGCTCCAGGTGTGATGTGGAGGCCACCGAGATCTCAGCGAGGCTGCTGCCAACTCAGTGCCCTGCTCCTGAGGCCCATGCCCAGGTTTCATCTTTCTCACTCAACCTCAAAGTAGATCCCTGCTCCAGATTTACAGATATGGGGGTCAAGGCAGGGGGGGTGGGGACAGGTGCCCACCGTCCAGCCTGCAAGTGGCTCCCGCGGATTTCCGGAGGAGCAGCTCCCTCCCACTGGAAGGCTCTGCGGAGCCCGGTTAGACGGCTAGCCGCAAGGGCCATCAAGATGGAAAAAACGGCAGGGAGGGATCAGGCCCCTCAATCTTGGAGCCCATCTGAACAGACCGTCTTTCTAGCTCCCGGAAGAATGACTTCCACGCTCCCCCCCACCCGGGACTTCCCAGAAGTCTCTGTTCCCTAGCGTTTAACCAGGTCCGCTGCAAAGTGTCCCTTGGACTGCGCGGCTCAGGGCACTTAGAATCCTAGTCCCGGGCTTGCAACTCCAGCGAGAGGGCGGGGCGCGACGCAGTCGCCGAGGTCCGGAGCAGGGGCGCCCGGGAGGCCCAGGTTGGCCCCCACCTCGACTGACTCTCCAGTCCCCAGACTCACCTGTGCGCACGGCCGAGGAGCGGTCCCACCGCGGGACGGCGGGGCGGGTACAGCCTGCAGTGCCGCTGGGTCCCGGCGTCCTGCGGCCGATCGGTCCCGCCCTCCCTACTTCCTGCGCAGCGGGCGAGCGGGCGGAGGGCGCACGGGCGGAGCCCGGACCAGGTGGGCTCTGCCGGCGGCTGCGCGGCCGGAGGGCGGGACGCACCCTGGGCACCTGCTGCACAGGGGCCGCCTCACCTGGCCGGGCCAGCTGCGTCACCGCACTACCTGGGCCCGCCTGCGTCCACGTGATCAGTCTGGTTGTTCGGGCCAGAGTCCGCCCTTGGGTACTGTCTACTCTCCCTCCAGCTCCTACGCCCGCTTCCATTCTGTACCTGTCTCTGGGCTCCTCTGCCACCTCCAGGAAGTCTTCCGAGAGAGCCCGGGCCTGCGGGAACCTGCTTGCTGAAGGAAGGCCCCACCCACTGCATTCTTTGCACCTGGCTACTTAAAGGCAGCCAGGATCTCCCAGAACAACCTCCATAAGTGATCTATCCACCATTACCCCATTTTACAGAGAACTCTGAGGGCTGGAAATTCTGCCAGCCACGCAGGTCCCGCCTTGATTCTCCTGAGTTCAGGAAAACACTCCCAAGTCCATGTAGTGTCCTCAGGGACGATGCTGTAAAGCCCCATTGGGGCTTTAGGGACCAGGCCTCCGGTGTGGGAAAAGATGGGGCTGCACCATTGTCCTCCAAATCCGAGCCCCCAAGGGTAAGCAGAATTAACAGATAAAAGAGAGAGGAGCAGAGCAGGCAAGAGTCACCGTGAGCGCAAGGGTCAAGACGGGAGCATGGACGGGGCAGAGAGCACAGGGCAGCTGAGTAGGCACAGAGGCTGGCTGCGCCCAGCCTCCATCCAAGAGTATGTGAGTCCAGCCAGTCCCGAGGCTGCCTCAGGCTCCTGAGCGCAGGGGTTACGTTCAGACAGGTATCACCGCACCTGGGACTTTTCATTTTTCTTCATGCAACATTGAACTCATGGTTTGACATTCCCAAGACACCTCAAAATATGATCATCATAGCAGACCCAGAGGAGGGGACAACGGAGCTGTCTCTCTCACCTGTCAACACAGCTGTCTCTTACAGTGGCTCTTTCTCTACCTGGCTCACTGTGGAACCCAGGGCTGAGTGTCACAGGGACACCGTGACTGTCTGATGACCTGGGTGACAGCCAGAGGCCTTCCTGACCCACCTCTATCATCTAATTGCAGGACGGATCTCACACCCTGGTCCCCTTCATGGTTCTCCATGCGGTGGCCCAGGCAGTGTCACCCAAGAGCTTGTCTCACTGAACACATTTCTGAGAGGGATAATCCCAGAGACTCTAGCTTGGCACTTTCTGTCAATTCAGTGTGAGGGGTGTGCGTGCCCTCATCCTCTGCCAACCTCAGCCCTGAAGCTAGGTGGCTTGGTTGCGCCATCCTCTGCTCTTTCCGGTGTGATATCATCTGGGGCAGGGCACAAGTAGGACTGATGTCACTTGGAAGGAGAAGAGCTCAGAGTGACCTGTGGACTCCTTGGGTAGCCTGCTGGTGTGCTGCTAGGTGGCTCCTGGGAGAGGAGGGTTGTTGCTGACCCCCTGAGGCCATTGTTGGGTATTGCGCTCACCAAGCCCAACCTCCATAAAAGTGCCTGGGGTGTTTTGGAGCACACTGACCAATGGAAAGGGGAGGCTGAAGCCCAAAAGGAGGCCAAGTCAGCCCCTGCTGAGTGCTGTCTCATCACACCCTGATGAGTACCCTGAAAGAATGAAAAGACAGGAAAACAAACAAAAACACCTCAATCACAGAACAGTTAATAGCAGGGAAGACTCAACAGTGCAGGCAGAATTGACAGACCAAAAATAATATTTTCTTTTCTTTTCTTTTTGTAACAGGGTCTCACTGTGTAGCACAGGCTGGCCTAGAATCATTATGTAGACCAGGCTGGCTCAAACACACAAAGATCCGGCCGCCTCTGCCTACCTAGTGCTGGCATTAAAGGTGTGCAGCACCATTCCTGACCAAAAAAAACCGTACATGTCAAGGCACGCAGAGAGAAAGACACCCCGCACCCCACCTCAACCCTCCCACCTCCCCCCACACCCCCTACCCCCGCAAAGCAGATGGGGCACAGAGGAGGAAGTCCAGGTGCCTTCTGGTCAGCAATAGGTTGTTAAGGGTATTTGGTATGCTGCAATGGAGGTCACCTTTCTTCTCCCTCCAGCAGCAGATGGGAGCCAGTGCACAGATGAGACGTTATGTGTAGAGAGTCTAAATCCGAGGTCTCCATCAGTTCCTTCCCCCTTGGAGCTTGGGGAACCTCACAGAAGAGGGGGCAGGAAGATTGTAGGAGTCAGAGGGGAGGGAGGACACCAGAAGAACATGGTCCCTGAATCAACTAAGCAGGGCTCACACGGGCTCGGAGAGACTGAAGCAGCAAGCATGGGGCCCGCAGGAGGCCTGCCTGCAGCGTGTCCTCTGTGTATATGTTGTTGTAGATGGAGTTTCTGTCCTGCCCGGCCCTGCAGCCATTTAATCCTTAATAAACATACAGAGGCTTCTATTAGTTATAAACTGTTTGGTCTATGTCACAGGCTTCTTACTGGCTAGGCCTCTCTTAATTATTAACCCATTTCTATTAATCTAGGTATTTCCACGTGGTCTTGGCTTACGGGAGAATGCCCATAGTCCTATCTTCCTGGTAGCTACATGGCATCTCCCCCAACAACTCTCTCTCCTCCTCCTCTTTCCAGCATTCTCCTAGTCTGGCAACGTTTTAGTAAACCATTAAGAGAAACATATATTCACGTCATACAGAAGGACCTCTCCCATCATGTTGTGGCTGTTAGCTTGGTGTTTCTGTGGGACTCCTAACTGTGGGGGCAGGTGTGTCTCTGATGCTTTTCCCTGCTCTTGAGACTTTCCCCATTCTGTTGGGTTGTCCCATCCAGCTTCATTGTAAGGGCGTTTGCCTGGTCTTATTGCATTTTGCTTTGTCCTGTTTGGTTGTTTTCTCTTGGAACCCTGCTCTTTTCTGATGGGAGATGGCGGGAGAGTAGATCTGGGGGAGAGGGGGGCTGGAGGAGCGGAGGTAGGGGAGATTGTAGTATAAGAGAAGAATGTATTTCCAAGTTAAAAAAAATCAAATTATGGGAACTGGAGAGATGGCTAAGAAATTAGGATCACTTGCTGCTCTTCCAGAGGACCTGAGTTTGTTTCTCAGCACCCATGATGGATGGCCTACAACTGCATGTAACACCAGCTCCAAGAGATCCAATACCCTTCTATGGCTTCTGAAGGCACCTGTACACAGAACCCTACTAGGTGATGCAAGCATGTGAGAAGCCCACTAGGTGATACAAGCATGTGCATTAAAATTGAGGGCTCTTTTTCTGTGCTTTAAATGATTTTTTTGAACGGTGCTTTTAATTAAAAGCAATGACTCTAAGTAAGTCTGATATTTGCAAAGGTGAGTAAATCAAATCATAGAAAAAGCTCAAAACACAGCAGAGGATCTGTTCTACCTAAACTCCTACCACGGCTGCCATGTACTACAGGTCGTAAGATGAAGCAAACCCTCCCTTCCTCAAGATGCTTTGGGTCACAGTCAAATGCAATGGTTAGTTTCAGATGCTTGTGTTTGAAAAACAAGACATGTTCCAAATCCATGATCTATACCTCTATCTTCAAATATTTTTTTTAAATTAGTACAAATTGGAACAAAAATAAACCGAAGAAATAAAACAATAAATCATCAGAAGATAGTGTACTAGGAAACTGGTCTACAACATAAAAAAAAAAAAAAAAAAAAGAAAAATCAACAAACAAAAACAACAGAGATAACTGTTTGAACAGTTCAATGAAATGGATAGCTTTAGACTGCTTTAAAAAAAAAAAAAGAGGTTAGACTCGAATGATGGAGTATCAGGAAGGAGAAAGAGCCATCACCACAGATCTCACAGACTAAAACGATGGGGAATTTGCCACAGATTCAACAACTTAAAGGAAATGGCCAAGTCTCCCTTAAGGTGTTAATCATAAAGAGATTATCTAAATGGGACTGTATCTGTGAAGATACAGAGTGAAGAACTGGCTCACACTTTTGTTTGTTTAATGGGTGGGGGGACAAACACGCCATGGGGCATGTTGTGGGGCTCAGTTCTTTGCTTTCTCCATGCTGGTTCTAAGGCTCCAACTCAGGTTGTCAGGCTTGGCAGCAAGCGCCTCGACTCACTGAGTAAAGAAACAAACAAACACATTTCTGAAGAGGATCCTGCAGGCCCTGAAGATGCTTAAGATCTAATCCAACAGAAGAAATAGTATTTGCCTTACACAGAGTGTAGTGTGTCAAGGACTCAAAAAAGCAGATGTTGCCCATCACCTCACATTATGTGTCCACTATTATCCTAAAGTCAACACTAAACACGTTATGAAAATCTCCCACAGAACTGCAGACTAATATCCCTCACGGACATAGAGGCAATCATCTTCTACAGAACATTAATGAGTCAGCTCTAGCCATGCACACGATAGATGATAATTGCTGTGGGATATTTTGATACACTCACACTCTTGAGGCTGGCAGTAAAGTTTACTTTGCTTAGAGGGCGGAGCCAGCTACTCCATGACCAAAATCAGGCTTTGGAGGATAGCGAACATATACATATGGCCACAGGAAGCAGCAGGGTGAGCCTTGACCCTTTTGGGTTGGATCAAGGAAGGAGAGAGAGAGAGAGAGAGGAGGTCACTGGTCATTTCTCTACTGCTTCTCTGATCTTTCAGGTTCTTACACCAATATCTTACACTCCTGAGCTATTATTATTAAAATAATAATTAGGTAAATAATAAATGCTTCATCTGGTGTCCAACACATGGCATGAGATGATGATGTAGATGCTTGCTGCCACAGACAGAGTTAAAAATTAAAGACCTACGTAGAAAAGTTTTCTGAATTGATTCTGAAGGGAAAACTGAGACTTCATCAATCATCAGGGATAGGCCCAGCAGAAAGTGTGGAACCTTTCACCGACGCTGAAACTGCCTCATTATGGGCAGAAAATGAACACTGGCAAAGAGCTTGCAGTAACTTCTTGAGAGACATTCCCAACAAATACCCCAAAAGCAAGAGACTTCAGTTAACAAAAAGAACTAAAAGGAACACCAATCTGGAGCTCTTATACTGATGCAAGTAAATCAGGAAAGACAGCTTATAAGTCAGGAAATTTAAGTAAAGTGGCTCAAAGTCCTTAGTATTCTGTTCGAAAGTCAAAATTATATGTTATTCTCGTGGTATCATTAGATTTTCCTGAACCTCTTCATATACTTACTGTTTCGAGCAGTTTTCCCGCCAGCCTGGTCACAGAGCCGTGTCAGCCCCAAATAACACACAGAGATGCTGTATTAGTTATAAAGCTGTTGGCCTGTTACTAGTGTTTTTTTTTTTTAATTGACTAGCTCTATCTTACATATTAACCCATTTCTATCAATCTAAGTGTTTTTACGTGGTCTTATCTTACTGGAGAAAGGGTCCGGACTTCTCTCAAGTCCCTACATCTTAAATCTCTTCACTACATCTCCCAGAATCCTCCTTGTCCTCTAGCCCCGCCTATCTTGCCTTCCTATTTGCCAACAGTGTTTTATTCATTAACCAATAAGAGAAATATATTTACAGGATTACATCTCCCATCAACTTACTGACTCTCAATATGCACCAAACTTATTCAGATGATTCAGAATTAACTTTGTTATTTATTCAATTGCAAGACATAATCAGAAATAGAAATTATCTTTTGTATTTGACACACATCATATCCCATATGGGTCCATCAGGCCCTCTAGCACAAGGTAATGATGAAATTGATCAGCTATTGGTAGCAAATGTGCTAGAAGCATTAGAGTTTCATAAGAAACACCATGTTACCAGCAAAGGTTCGAAGATAGATTTTCCTATTACTTGACAAGGCAAGGAAGTTATAAGGAAATACCCTACTTCTTCCTTGTATAACCAAACTCCACTACCTGAAGGAAGTAACCCAAAAGATACTAAAGAGATGACATTTGGCAAATGGATGTGTTTCATTTTGCAGAGTTTGGAAAATTAAGGTATGTGCACCATACCATAGACACATATTTAGGATTTCAATGGGCAACTGCTTTGGCTTCTGGAAAGGCTGATTCTGTAATCAGACATTTATGACAAGTGTCTTACGTAGGTTTTTTTGCTGTTGAAGAGACACCGACCATGACCACGGCATCTCTTATAAAGAAACATTTCATTGGGGTGGCTGGCTTACAGTTTCAGAGGTTCAGTCCATTATCATCATGGCTGAGTGTAGACAGATGTGGCGCTGGAGCTGAGAGCCCTACATTTTGACTCTGAGGCAACAGGAAGTTGACTGATTGTCACTGAGTGAAGCTTGAGAAAAGAGAGTCTCCAAGCCTGCACCCACAGTGACACACTTCCTCCAACAAAGGCCACACCTCCTTATGTGTGATTCGGCTACCTTGTGGTGACTTGTCCCCTGGCCGCTGAGCATTGTCCTTCTGTTTTCTTCAGAGACTGAATGTACAAAAGCACAATGGCCAGATGACTGTGTATCAGTTACTTTTCTGTTGCTGGGCTAGCACACCATGACCAAGAGAACTTACAGAAGAAAGGGTCTACATGGGCTTATGTTTCAGAGGGATGGAGTCCATCATGGCAGGGCGTCATGGTAGAAATAGCCAGGAGCTCACATCCTGACCCCCTTCTCCCCCATACACACACAAACAAGAAGCAGAGAGAACAAACGGATAATGGCACATGGCTTTGAAACCATGTGCCTTGGTGACATACTTCTTCAGCAAGGCCTCCCCAAACAGCACCACTGACGGGAACCAAGTGTTCACACACCTCTACGCCTACGGGAGACAATCTCATTTAAACCCCTGTGATATACAAACACAATGCCATTCTACAATAAGAAAGGGGACTGTCCGGTTGGTATTTGGGCAAAGCCACAAGCAGACACTTCAGAGTTCAACCACAGATGGTGAATGAATATGGTAAGAGGCAGACTCGGTTCCACTAGTAAAGAGGAAACTACACATCAACAGCGAGATAGCTTTGTGCGCTGTCTAATGGCCAAATTTGTAGCGCTGGCTGGCAAAACTAAGGGCTGGCGAGGGTGTGAAACAGTAGTGAAACAGATAGAAGCCAAGTTGTGCAGCCATGATGGGAAGCATAGGCCCACTGTGCCATCTATTATTCAGGACCCCCATTATTTGCCCAAAGGAGTTGGAAACTTCGATCCACACAAAACCCTGTTCTCAGATGTTTATAGTACCTTTATTTATAAATGTTGCAATGGGAAGCAAATGAGATGCCCTTCAATGGTTGGGTGGCTGAGTAAAACTGGTATATTCCAGTTTGGGATATTATTCACTGCTCAAAATATATGAACTGTCAAGCTCATAAGAAAATACTGAGGAATCTTTTTTCTTTTTTTTCCAGATAAGGTTTCT
Organism: Phodopus roborovskii; assembly: GCF_943737965.1. Lineage (NCBI taxonomy): Eukaryota > Metazoa > Chordata > Mammalia > Rodentia > Cricetidae > Phodopus > Phodopus roborovskii. The sequence continues at coordinate 5,764,683 of NW_026126646.1, forward strand.
CAGTGTAGCCTAGGCTGTCCTGGAACTCACTCTGCTGGCCAGGTTGGCCTCCAACCCACTGAGATCTGCCTGCCTCTGCCTCTCAAGTGCTGGGATTAAAGGTGTGCACCACCACGGCCCAGCAATACCAAGGAATCTTAAGTGCATGCTGCTAAGTGCAAGAGGCCAGGCTGCATGTCTGCATGTCATGTGAACAACACACTTTGACAATCTGAAAGGCATAATCATAGAGAAAATGGAAAAGTCAGTGTTCCCTGGAGGTTGTGGAGAGGGTTTGTTACAAGGTTCACAGAGGGTATGGCCCTAAAACAGACATCACAGAACTTACGTTAGCAGTGGAGACCTACAGTAGGTACAGGTGACAATGTGGCTGTGTTTGTCCTTGTTTGTAACAAATTGGTCATTAGTAGGGCCTATGTCCATCCTGGGAGGATGGGGGGGGGGACATGGGCATGAGCTAAACATCTGTTATTTCTGAGAACTTTGTTGTAAGCCTAAAATGGCTCTAAAAATATTAAGTCCAGGAGCTGAAGAGATGGCTCAGTGATTAAGTGCCCTTGTTGCTCTTGCAGAGAGACTGGGTTCAGTTCATAGCACTGCAGAACAGAGCTTGGGGTCATGCATGCACATCACACTGCACTGCTGAGCCTGGGGTCATGCACACACAGCACACAGCACACTGCACTGCAGAGCCTGGAGTCATGCATGCACATCACACTGCACTGCTGAGCCTGGGGTCATGCACACACAGCACACTGCACTGCAGAATGTGAGGTCATGCACACAGCACACTGCACTGCAGAGCTTGGGGTCATGCACACACAGCACACTGCACTGCAGAATGTGAGGTCATGCACACAGCACACTACACTGCAGAGCCTGGGGTCATGCACACACAGCACACAGCACACTGCACTGCAGAGCCTGGGGTCATGCACACACAGCACACTGCACTGCAGAGCTTTGACTGATGGATTTTCGTTGCACCACATTGTTAAGCCTGATCCCTGATCCCTGATCCTACTCGGCCAGCTCTCCATTTTTCTGTAACCTGTTTTCCTGCTGGGGTTAGGAATTCAGGAGCTATAAAACCCTACTAGGGTCAACTCCCTCTGTCAGGTCATGGCAGGCTTCAGCCCCTCTGTGGGGCCATTGGCCCCACCTTCGATTTGTGGAATCTGGTTCTAGCCCTCACCACACTCTCTCCTCCATACTTTGTCTTTGGAGTAGATGGAGCTGTGGAATGGCCTTGCCCAGTCTGGCAGAGAGACATGTGCTTTTCCCTAGCAGGACTGCAGTTTAGGCTCATCGCTGGGGACCCCTCACGGGCAACCTACACAGCGGGCACTTGCTTCCTCAACTGCAGAAACACGCAGTCCCAAAGCATGACACAGCTTATGCTGTGGAAAACTTTTGCTGCATGAGAAATAAGGCTGAGGGCTTCCTAAAATAGTTTCCCTGGAAATGGCCAGCAGTTCCCTGGCCCAGAGGGAAGCTGAGTGGGAATGAAAAGCCCCTCTCTTCCCAGAAAACAGATTCTTCTTTGACACATTTTTCCCCTCTTAATACCCCCACCCCCTTTTTCAAAATGGGGCCTTTTTCCTCAGTCTTTTATGTGGGGACCGGGCTGCAAGAAGACAAAGTCGGCTTGTCAGAAATCTTCTGTCAGCCGCTGTTCCCTTTCCCTCTGGGGTCCTTTCAACAATACAGCCATTATCGGCCCTCTCCGATTCCACGGAGTTTTCCTCTCTCTCCCGGGCTAATGAGGAGCAAGGCTGCCAGGTTGGACAAAACGGGGCAGTTTTTATCACCCCACTGGAGCCCCAGTGTGGTGAGCTCTGGAAGCACCATTGTGGGGGATCTGTGGGTCACTGTCATGCCATTTGGGAGAGCCACTTTTGGGAGTGTGGCCTTCGATCGACTTGGTGATTCACAGAGGACGGAAATGTACTTCCCAAAGCAGAGCCTTTCAAGCCGCCCCGTGCCTCCAGCTCCTGGGCAAGCCCCAGAGCTGACCATCCAGGCTTAAGATCTCATTGGCACTTCGTCAATCATGGTGGGAAGGAAAACAACTTGAGACTTTTAGCGCTGCCCTTGCTCCCCACACTTGGCTCGACGGTGTTAAGAAGATATAAGGGCTCAGCACCCCAGATCTGGGTCTGGGATCTTACGCCAAGATCAGCTTCTATTTCTTCTCCTCTGGAAGCTACAAGGAACTGCTGATTAGGGACAGCCTCAGAGCCCTGTGCCCGGTGACATCCATCAGAACGAGGAGGTCCAGGAAGTCCCAGAATTCCCCATTCAGTGCTGGGTCAAAGAGCAAACCATTCACTCACCCACCCACGCACTCACCATTAATCCCTTCATCTCTGCCCAGAATACATTACTCTTCCACCCACCTATCCATCACTCCTCCATCCACCAATCCATTCACCCCTCCACCCAGCATTCACTCACTCCTCCACTCACCCATGCACTGGTGCAGTGGCCTTTCCCTGACTGCACCCAGTCTGTTGCAGGCACCAACAGCTAGCTGCACTGAAGGCCCTCTCCCAGAGCAGGGATGCTGTCGGAATCAGGACATCGTCTGTTTCCCCTACAAGTACTTCTAAGCTGTTGAACAGAGTCTAGATACTTGCCTCGTGTCCAGCAGTGTATCCGTGTAATACCTGGGAAACATGGAGACTGGGTGGGGGTGGGGGTGGGGTCCATGTGCCCCATCACTTCAGTCAGACGGGAGAGGGGAAGCCAAAGGCAGGGCCGGTGACTGGAAGGAGTCCCGAGGCAGCTGAAGAGAGGAGGCAGGAGGCAAAGAGTCTTGGGGGATCAAAAGGCAGGTGACACAGCCCCACTTAAAGCTCATGACAGCAGTGTGAGGCATGTCCGAGGTCAATTTCATCAGCCCAGGCCACTCGGAACAGGGTCTCTTAAATAAGCAATGCTTATTCATTGTGTGTGAGTGTGTGCACGCCATGGTGTGTGTGTGTGTGTGTGTGTGAGTGTGTGCACGCCATGGCAGTGCATGGAGGTTAGAGGCAACCTGAGGGGCCCAGGTCTCTCCTGCTACCCTGGGGGTGCTCAGGGATCAAACTCAGGTCATGGGGCTTTGTGCAAGCAACTTTACCTCTGAGCTCTCTCTGCAGCCCCAGACTAGTCCTCTGAAGAGGTCCTCCCTGGTAGTTTCTGGGAGGCAGGTTCTGCAGCAAAATCATTTACCGCTTGGCACTACTGCCCCGAGCAAGCCAGACCTGCTGTGGAAGAGAAGAAAAAGAGAAAGGGTAACTCACTTGGGGCAGAGAGAAGGTGGCAAAGAAGAACCAAGGAGAAAATCAGGGGCCCTGAGCAGAGGTGGGCAGTGGGAGGCAAGGCCGTTCACCTAAGACGGGAGCGAGCCTCTGCCTTAAGATGCATGGTGAGCTACACTTGGACTGCTAGGCGTAAACAGTGGGCACTCATCTTCTCAGGGTTATTCACTGCAGGCTTCTCGGTCCCAGCAGACCCACGTTGGGGATCAGATGTTGGAGGGGGTGGACTGCAGAGAGAGGGACATCCCTGGGCCTCCATAGGAGAGGCACCTTGGGTGAGGCCAGAGAAGCCCCTGGGGGAAGTCAAGCCTGCTCCCCGGTAGCCCTGGGGTCTTTGCTCAACCCTGTTCATCTACTGGGGCAGCTCCAGGCACACTTGGGTGTAACGCAAGGTAAGCGAACACGGCCAGGGTCTCGGCTCTAGCAGAGAGGGTGGCTTTGCTTCGTATCTGGACCCCACTTGCTCTAGGATTGGGGGCCACCCCTCTTAACCCACTTCGGAGGCCAGGCTTCCCCTTAATGAAACTTTCAACAAGACATAGAAAACACACAGATTTATTGCATATCAATCTCATGTATAAATTCATTGTAGCATTGGAAAGATTACATTTGGTATCCAGTCCGTCCTATTCTACAGCATTGACCTCAAAGCCAGCCTCTCCTGGCTTTTAACCTTACAGAAATCTCTACACAAGTACGTCTGTCTTTGCCACAAGCCTCAGAATGAGATCTGCAAAAATCACTTTTGACTATTCTCTACATCGTGTCTTCTTAATTCACGATTCTCCCACGGCGACTTTCATAGTCATCAGGAACTGTGGTCCATTTTCCTGGGCATTTCGGGCCTCTTGGCCTTGACTTAGACCCTAATTACATATTCAATAAGTGCATCTACGGGATTTTCCTCGTAATAAAAAATCTCACAAACAGACACAATAGTGACCGCTAAACACGAGCCATGCACAGCTTTATCAACACAACAGCAATTTACAAGGAAGGAGGCGAGGACAGACACCAGCCTCCTCCTCAATGGTTTTAAATTTTTTTTAACATTATATGAAAACCAGACATTTACATTTGATTTCTTTCTCAACACTATATAGTTCTAAAAGAAAAAAACAAAACAAAACAAAACAGAAAACAAACTGAATCAGATCTGAATGTAACAATGGCAACACTCTTACAGGTTCAAGATTCTCGCAGGTGTCAGGGATATATATATATATATTTATTTATATACTATTGGTTCAAAGTACACACACACACACCACACATGCGCAAACGCACGTGCGCGCGCACACACACACTCGCACGCACATGCACACACATACACACACACACGCAGGCACGCACGCACACATACACACACACATGCACGCACGCACATGCACACACACAGGCTTTAAGTTACTTATTCGGACACCAGGGCCCGCTTCCCCCATGCTGCGGGAGGCACCGAAGGAAATCCCCAGCTTCCCCCGTTTGCGAGTGAATCGCATGTCTAGAAATTCAAGCTGCCTTTCTGGACTCAACCTTTCCCCTCCTAGAAGTGGTGATCTGAATTGTGACAGAAAGAAATTAAACAAACAGATGCCTGGAACGGTGAGAGAAAGGAACTTATCTGGAAATAATGCAAGAATGTCTCGTCACAGTATCGCTCAAGGCTACAGAGACAGTTTTCATGGCTTTTTGATACCCGGCTGATCTCTGTGGATAGGAGTGTCCCAGTATCTGCTGCTGGCAAGAGTGAGTGTGGTCCATCACAGGCTTCCCACACTCCTGTCCCAACAGCAGTACAGTGGGCCTCCTCTTCCCTACCTGCAACAGCACAGTGGACAGCTCAGTACGTTTCAATCACTTGGGCAGGGAGACAGGGGGACAGGACAGGGACCACGATCCAGTGCTCGTGTCCAAAACGCATGATACGTAACTAAGCAAGTACTTCACAAACACTCAAAGGGGAAGCAGATGAGGCAGAGGAAGGAAAAGGCTGTGAGTCTGGACTCTGAGAAGCAGAGGGGTTAGGTCAGTCAGGGTCTGGGGAGATTTTCTGCTCTCCTGGTCTTACAAGGTAAGGGCAGGTTCAGCCATGTGGTGCTTACCCATCCCTGGGTTTGCACAGGGATGCTCCGTGTCTCACTTTGCCTGCAGGATGGTGAAGCTCCGTGTTTCCTACCCGATCTTCCTAAGAAAGGCGGAAGTAACAGGGGAAGAGTGTGGCCTTGCCAGGGCCTGAAGAGAATGCAGACTAGGAGGTCTCCTTATGAATTTCTATTTTGGAAGGCAAGTACCAACAATTGGAAGTAGGACACTAGGGAAGCAGTCCTGGCTGGACACTTGTCCTGCCAATCTATGCTGTATGGCAACAGGCAGCACAGCCCCGCAACGGTTTGCTTCTCCAGTGGCCAGGCTCTTAGAATTCACACCTGGTCCAGCTCCCTGACCCCTAGAGGGTCTCCCATGCCTCCTGATGCTTGGCTCGAGCCAGCTGGACCCTGAAAGAGTGCAGACATGTCAGGTAGGCAGAGCTTAGTGCATGGGGGGCAATGTAGTATGGAGGCATCATGTTTGGATGCAGTAAAGGTAAGCTGGGGATAAGTGCTGTCTTTGTCAGGGGGACGAGGACAAAGCCCTTCAAATTCCAAGTGCCGGGCCCAAGGGGATGGCTATTCAAGAGAACCTGGGCTTGCTAGCCTCACTTTTTGGAGGAGGAGTGTGGGCAAAGGATATGACTTAGCACAGCCTGGACTTTTGAGAAGGGGGGGGAATGGTTCCAGAAAGAGGACAGGGGTGCCAGCGAGGACAAAAGGGAGAGCGTTTAGCTGCTCTGCTGTTGTCAAAAGGTTCATAGAAGTCTGCGTCCACATAGACTCCCCACTTTGGAGAGAGAAACCACATCACATCCCCGGGGGAGAGAAAAAGCACACGTGTTACTCTTTCTCAGAAGAAAGCATGTAATTTGGGGTTTACAAAACTGGGACATGTATATCGGAGGTGGAACTTACACAGGGTCCCATGTGGCTCCAACCTAGAGGAAACTGGAATTCCCAAGCCGAGGCCTAGCCCACCACTGACAGGATGCCACGGACCTGTGAGTTGGGCCCACAAATCCTTACAACCCTGGCCAGGGCAGGTTCCTCCGAAGAGTGTCCCTGCTGCCCCAGCCTGCTCACATGACTGTGCTTCTGGGCACAGATGCACGCACGCCGCACGCACGCACGCACGCACGCACAACTATTCACTGGAACCTGCAGGGTGGTGGCATCTTCAGGGATGTCCCAGCCGGGTCTCCAGCATAGCCTGGACTACACAGCATCAGCAGAGATGATTGTCTTTGCCCCGGGACAGCCACATAATTCACGAAACACACCTGCTTGGACGTTAGCTGTTGACACTGACGCTACCTCTCACTTTTTTAAAAGGGCAATCCAGGAAGGACCTCCCTCCTCTTTTCTTGTTGGGTTATTCATATTTTTTTTTCTTTCCTTCAAAGCAATAAAATAAATAGAACACTTGTCTTAAAAATTCAAATCTAACAAAATCATATGATTGTCTGGTAAATGGGCAACGGTGACGACAGGACTCCTCGAGGAAGGGACGCAGGGGTATTTGGCACATTAACAACCGCCCCCACTCCCTGGTTATCGATCACACAGCACACAACCTTATATCACACGGTTTTGGTCCTTCACTAGATACTTATATTAACATCATTTCTTCAGAATAAGTTGTCCAATGCCAAAAATACTGTTAAGGAAGAAATAAAATAAGGAAAGAAATGAATTAGAAAAACTACAAGTTATATACAGATTAAGGTAAATTCCATCAGAGAAAGCCGTTATTTGAAGCCGGCCCCTATGGGAATAATTTAAAGCCCGTCTAAGCAGAGAAGTAGACGCATCACGACCGTCCCAAGGGAGCGAGGCATCTGGTCCCGGGGGGCTGTTTTGTTTCTGCTCTTTGCTGTGGCAGGTTCCCTGGATCCTCCTTTTGATCCTGACCACACGTCACCAGGAACTCACACAAAGAGCAGACATGGTGGCTATGTGGTTGCTTGGTCTGGAGTCTTAGGCACGGGTATCGCTCGGCATCCTGGGTGGTGGAGCAGGTGGGTAGGCTCCCCATGCTCAGTGGCCATGGGGAGGACACCAGACTGCCAGGGTTGGGGAGAGAAGAAGACTGAAGGTCAGGGCCCTGCCTTCGGAAGAGCAGCGCTCAGGGCCAGCACTGGGGCTGTTGAAGGGGAAAGACCACCAGGCCTCCAGCATGGAAGACCTGAGCCACCGGCTCCCGACTTCCCCATACAATTGGGGGGGGTCTTGGGTGGGGACTGGTGGATTCCTCTGCAGGCCTCATGGGGTGAGTCAACCTCCACAAGCCTGCAGACAGGCACCATGACCAAGAATTCCTGTGTAGTCAGCGTGCCATTCAGACAGCTCCATGCCCCATATCCTGTGTCAGGGACACCCAGAATCACCTTGGCTTGTACAAACCGGGTCAGGGATAGAAAATTCTCCATTATCTACATTATAAAGGGTACACCCGAGCAGTGATCGGTGTCCTGGCAGGTGTGGGCTTGCTGAGAATTCAAAGCAATGCAAAATTACTTTTAAAAAAACATTTTGCAAGTCATTTTTTGATTTTTTTCTTTTAAAAAATACTGTCTATTTTTAAAACCCACATGCTTAAATAGACTCTCTGGTCAATAAGATTACCAAAAGGGTTATTCATGTAATTTTCATTATAAAAATCGTTTGCGAGGTCTCTCTCCATAGCACGTGCCCCCTTGTTTCCATCCTCCCTTCATACCATGCAGTTGCCCAGATGTGGCCAACTGGCTCCCATTGGGATAGAGAGCCCACCCCTGCCCACTAGTTATCTGATAGACAGCTCCTGGATGGCCGTGCATTGCACCACTGCAGACCATGTTCTGAGAGGTGGTGAAGGTCAGCGGCTACTCGAGGGACCTTCAGGTTCTGAGTTTCATTGGAGAAGCTGGACGTGAGCCATGGTGGGTGAGGCTGGAAGCCGGAGGGAGGCGAAACGAAGATGCCAGGAACTTTTCCCTGGCCCCTTCTCCATCTCCCGCAGCTGGTTCCCTGGCTTTGGACTCCGGCCCTGGGGCCTCCAGGACCTCAGAGGTGGTTGATGGGGTTAAAGGCTCCAGACTCTGATGAGGCTCCTGTGATGTTTAACCAAGCATCCAGTGAGCTCTGGGAGGGGGCGTGGAGAGGGGTGTCCTCGGAAAGGGACAGCATCATTGCATATGCCTGGTGGGGAAAAGACAGGACAGGTGAGGGGCATCCTGGACAAGTAGGCCCGGCCGAGCCTCACCCGCTGTCCCCAGCCTGTCTGACCTATAACCCCAGCCCCTGCTCCCTCCCAATCTAGGCGGATAAAGGAAAACAAAGATACTAGAGAGGCCCAGACTCTCAGGCTTGGGAGGGGGAGAGAGGAGTGGAGGAGAGCAAGGGGCACCTCTCCTGCCCAGGGTGACACCGGGACCCAGTAGCTCCTCTAGGGACCTCTGTGCCCACTGGGGTCTCTTGGACTCTTGGGGTGCTCCCCTCCAATCACATCTCCCCCTCCCTGCAAGCCCCGGTTTCTCTGCCCGGTGACTGGCAAAAACCTAATGGTAAGTGTCTGCTCTGGGAGCATGTTGGGGGTCGGCAAGAATTATTTTTAATTCTGTGCCGGTGAGACTGTCTCTGTTTAGTGGGCAGGAGGCCCGGGGGACTCGGAATGACTGTGGTGGGCTCCTTTTTGGAGTAATGTCTCTGAGCTGATGCAAATGATAAGGTAATGTGCTGTGCTTGCTGGCCTCAGACAGCCATGGGGGTATCCCTCTGCCTCAAGGCATGGGACAGGGCAGAAGGTACCAGGGCTGAGGGCTGTGTGGTGTATAGTGTTACAGGTGGGTGCTATGGAAGCCCAATATGGGCCCCTTCTACCCTTGAGCAAACGCTAGACAGAATTAGTTAGAGACGAAGACAGACACGCAGACGAATTGGGGTGAGAATCCTGAGGTGGTGCTGGGAAGGCTGCCGGGGGTAGAATGAGAGCCAAGCTCCTTTAGATGTCCAAACAATGGGCCGCAGAGTCCTGTGGCCACTGTCTCTGAGATGCGAGCACAGAAAGTGCCCAGGACAAGCCTGCACCCTCAAGGACCCTGTTTTAGCTCCATCTTGGAAGCAGCGATCACCTGAAAGGGACTTTCAGCAGGGTTGCCAGCTCAGAGGGAAGGAGACTCAGGCAGCTGCTCCCCATTGGGGACGGGATGTGCAGAGTGGGAAAGTGGCTCTCACTCATGACCAAAGAACTAGCTCGTGTTTATCTGTCTTCAACCCCCCCCACCTGCTCTACCAGGGTGCTGGGGGATTACAGATGCTGGACTATCTCTTTAGACAATGCAGTGGGCATGGGTGTGTGTGTGTGTGTGTGTGTGTGTGTGTGTGTGTGCGTGTGTGTGCTGTGGATCTGAATGGCCTCCAGGCATTGAGATAACTGTAGCTGGGAATGCTCAGGTATCATTTGGTGATGAGGTATGGTGGCCACTTACTGTCTAGGTCAAGAGGAAGTGTAGGGAGGGACGAGGGCTCTGCTGGGTACCTACCTGGTTCTTAGCCTGCCTGTACAGGGTCTGTTTTAAAGCCTCAGAATCTAAGGTGGAATTAAGCACATCTTTAACTTCAAATGCTTCCTCAGCTGCTCTGCGGAGATCCAGCCCCTTCCCAAAGGTTGGCGTCGGCTCCAAAGCTAACAGACCGCCTCCTCGCTCCTCAACACACCTGCACCAAGGGCCAGGGAAAGGGACCTGGGGTCAGCTCTTTGGCCACCGACGGCCTCTCTCTAGTGCTTCATGGCTGGTCCCCATGCCTGCATGCACGCCACGGGTTTCCATGAGCCACATGCACAAGGAGACAGACACATTGACACACAGACACCTAGATGGGAAACCACACAGATGTGGGAGAGGGGACAGACAGACAGGCAGCAGAAAGGGTGAGTGCGTGCACACATCGCAGGCAGCAAGCAATCTGGGCTTCGGGGTAAAGGGTGAGAAGGAAGCTTTAACTTTCTTTTCTGAGACTCTGGGCAGCTTTGAGGGGTCCTGGCTGCCCTACCCACCCACAGGACCAAGAGGCTGGAGAAGAAACACTTGGCCAGCCCAGAGCATCTCCAATACTGGTAGTGCCCCCCTCCCCCCATTGCTGAAGTAACCGGTGAACAGACATGGCTCTGGCCTGCACAACTTCTAAAATCATGGGTGCTGGGCCACAGCCCACCAGAGGTTGGACCCAGCCACTCCAGGTGGATGGGATAATGAACAGCTGCACAGTAGAACTGAGGACTCCTGAGTCAGGAGTCCTCACCCTTCCTTCCTTTCCCCGTCTCCAAGCTTCTGGGGGCCTTAGAGGAGTGGAGAACCTGAACTCGGGCTAGCATCACGCCAGCCCTAGCTCCAGTGCCTGGTGGTAGCAGCAGCTGCTGGGCAGAGGTTAGACCAGGTTGGAGGGGGTGGCTCCTGATGGTGGCCTTGTATGCAGGCCCTCCCGCCCAGCTGGCTGATTCCCTGGCACTTGGCCGCCCCCACCTTCGGGTATGGTCGAAGCCCATGGTTAGGGAGCTGGGTGGTTCCTCATCCTCCTCGTCCTCATAGAGTCCTTGGGGCTCAGGCGTGGGAGACACTGTGTCCTCCTGTGACTTCCCCGCTAAGCTGTCATCATCCTCTTCCTCCAGGTCCTCCTCTTCCTCCTCCTCTACTTCCTCCCGCTTTGCACTTGCTGAGCCTGGACACGGCGGGTTGCTGTCCAGGTCTTGGATCTCAGGCCTGGAATGACAGGTGAGGAGTTGGCTGTGTTCAGGGGCCATTCTTCTTACCGCACACCACTAAAGGTAGCTCTCCCCCTTGGCCTTCCCAGCCCTTCAAAATGAGCTGGCGTCTGTGGTCGCTACAAGGGAGTCACAGGTCAAAAGGCAGTTTCCGACTTCCTCACCAAGGAGCGAGAGTGATGGAGGGAGTAGGAAAATGCAGACGAGATGGAGGCACCCTGAGGGAGAAGAGGGGACAGAGCCGGGTCCCTGGGGGGGGGGCAGATACCAGGTCATTCGGGGACCAGTGAGAAATGTGGGCATTAGGGAGGAGCTATGACCAGGCCTGGAGAGGAGGGGTCCTGTACTGGGGCTGGGGTTGGATGCTACACAAAGGGCGCCTCCTGCCCAGGGCTCTGTGATACCCATCTGTGCATGCACCTCCAAGCCAGCCATGACATCCAAGGTTGCAGAACTTGGGTACTGAGGGCTGGGTTCACGCTGCTGCTGCTAACAGAAAACACTGCTGAGAGGGACTGGCTTCAGGGAATGTTGGCCCCCGCTTTCAGCCTGGGCTCTAACTCACAGCCTGCTAGGGTCTCCGCAGCCTAGGCAGATCTCAGACACTGTCTTGGTCTCTCTCGGTCTCACTGGATCCTCTCTCTCTCTATACACACACACACACACACACATACACATACACACACACACACATATACATATATGTGTGTGTGTGTGTATGTGTATGTGTGTGTGTGTGTGTGAGTACAATCATATGTGTATACATGGAGACCAAAGGTCAACCACACATGTCCTCCTCAGCCACTATCTATTACGAGGGTCTCTCACTGGCCTGGGCTCACCTATTTTGATAGATTGGTGGCTGGCAAATCCCAGAGATATCTGAGCCTGCATCTCCAGCACTAGGAATATTGGGTGTCATACCACTCTCTCTTTTTTAAAACATGGATTTTGAGTTTTGAACTCAGACCCTCATGCTTGAGCCACGTCCTCAAACCTTCGAGCAAGCATTTTTAAAAGAAGCTTTTCTCTCTTTGCATGCCCGTGTGAGATGTGCATGCGTGTGCCTGCCCCAGGATGACATAAGACACGCCGGAGTCACAGGTGATTGATTGTGAGCTGCCTGAGGTGGGTGCTGGGAAACAAACCCCAGCCCTCTCTGTGAGCGCTTGAGGTTTGGCTCCCTAGGAACGAGGGTGAGCCAGATCCGTTTCCTCCAAAGGGCTTCACCAGTTTGGCTCATGTTCAAGTCAATGCCCACACTCTGTTCCCTAGGAGCAGTGGGCAGTGTCCACGCTAGCTGAGGGCACAGCAAAAGACAAACAAGTCTTGGCTTCCATATCTCGAGCTCCCATTCTTCCTGCTCTCCCTTCCCCACGCAGGCAGCTCTTGCAGTCTCGGGGGAGAGGGGCAATCAGTTATTGTCAATGAAGACGGCATCTTAGTGACGTGGACTTGCAAAGTGGTGTCAAGGCTTTGGTTATACAGGTGAGGCTGAATTGGGAAGATTCCGTCCCAGTGCAGATGCAGACTCCACTCACGCCACCAATTTCTTCCCACGTGAGAGACGCTGCCTCCTGACCTGCCCTCCAGGACAGGCAGAATCTTGACAGGCATTGAGGTGCCGTGTGTGTCCCTGGCTTCTAGTCATCTGTGTTGGGGCGGGGCATCAGTGAAAGTTCCAGGCCAGGTGGGGTCTGGATCAAGTCCCCCTGTAGTTACAGGGTGGGAGACCTGAGCTCTCACAGTTCCTTCTAAAGACAGGAAGAGAAAATGTGGGTCAAGAGCCCAGTCTGGCCCTGGGTCACCGGGTAGCTGGTGTGAACAGGCCACACCCGCTGGCTGGTCTTGGGCAGAGCTAGAAGCACGCCATTGTCTGGGAACAGAGACCATGTTCTCTTTCTTGCATGCCCACCCCCGGTGTGCAGTCCGGCAGGGACAGCAGAGACCCTCATAGGCTGGCGACAACTTCTGGGGGGGCAGCAGGAAAGTGTCCTAGGGGTAGCTGCGCTAGCATCCTGGCTGACATGGCTCACAGCAGCTGTAACCGTAAGTAACCGTAACCGACAGTCCCTGAGTCAGGGAAGCAAAAGGTTGAGAGGACAAGGTGCGGCGTAGCTGGTTCCTGGGAATTCTGAGGTAAAATCCAGTGTTTCCCAACAACAAATGGCGTCTGTCTTTTTCTTCCCGTGGTGGGTGCATGTGTGTGGAGTGCCTGTGTGTCATTTGTGGAAGTGTCCCCATCACCCAGCAGGACTTTGCTGTAACTCTATCACCTCTACGGAGACCCTATCTCTAGTCTCCATCAGAGGCACTGGGTTAGGGTTTCACAGGTGACATTTGGGGACACAGTTCAGCACACGGCCATCCTTTGGGTTGGCTCGGCAGGCATCCGATTCTCACTGATCACTAAAGGAAGGGAGGCAGCCGTGGAAGACTTAGACTTTGTGGGTTCCAGCCCCAGCTGGGTCTGCTCTCCTCCCTACCAGGCTGTCTCACATATGCTTCTAACAGTGGCGGTGGTGACGTGCGCGCGGGCGGCGTCTTCCTTAGGGTCCTTGGCTCTCAGGACAAGAGCCCCCTCAACATACTGGCTGGGTTTAGGAGGGGGCTGGCCCTGTCCTGGCTCGTTCAGAACACCCACGATCTGCTTAGGTTGGGTGGCGGCTTCTCCTCTCCCTTTCACACATGCCTCCTCTTCCTCTGGCTTGCCACTGTGACTCAGAGCATGGGGGTCTTTGCTGTCTTGTCAGTGCCCACCATGCCTGACTCTGGTCCACCCCAGTAAGGATGATTAGTCATTGCTCTTTGGGTGGTTCTGCCCTGGGGCTTGAGGAAGCCAAGTTCGAGCTTGTCTTCAACAACAGAGATACATTCTCCTGCTCTCTGCAGGGTCAGGGAAGGCCTGATGTGAGGGTGCTCACTCACACACAGCTTCCTCTGAAGGGGACATCAAGCTGCTGAACAAGTGGGTGGCTCTCAGACGTGTCACATCCTGAGTGACAGGGCCAGGTTCCCTTCAGAGCACGGTACCTAGAGGCAGGATGGATACGCAAGGGCACTGGGGGGCTGTAGCTTGGGCCCCGAAGCCTGGGCCCTGATGCATAACCAGGGGCCTCCAGTAAGACCCGATGTGTGAGCCTAAGAGCATCAGCACTGATGCCATGTGCACAGGTTTCTCTCAAAGCACTAGAGACGAGGGAGATGCAGCCCACCTTGGAAGTGCAGACAGGTGCTTGAATGGAGGGGACATGTCTCTGGGAACCCTCCCTCAGTCCCTCAAAGAGAATCGGTGGCAAGCTGGACCCTGGTGGCACAGAGCTATAGTCCATCATGGCTCTTGCAATAAAAGCTGGGTCCTGACTAGGTTGGCGACCACAAGGCACCTCACTTCCATGGGTTCCCCTCTTCAGAACGGGAGATCCCGTCCCGAGGTTTCTTAGGGTTTACAGAACTTCTGCTTCTTGGTGACTTCTCTGATCAGTTTATTTCTCTGAGGTACAGAGATGTCCTTGCAGAAGGGAGAATTCCCCAGTGAAGGACACGCTGAAGCCTGGACATGAGGTTTTAGGGAACATCTCCATAGCCTGGCTGAAATCGCCATCTCTGTGTGTAAATGTGCAAGTCTATGCATATATGCATGAGTGTGTATATCCATATATCCATATACATATTTACTACACGTGGATGCACACACATACCAAACACACACACACACACACACCTGTTTGCACATGCCTCTGTGTGTGTTTGTATACAAATCATCTTTGACTTACAAAGGGTTTTCACTTCACAATAGTGTGAAGATGACAAGAAGGGTCCACACCTTGACGATTGATCTTTTCCCATGCTATCTATGCACAGGTGCAGTATTCCCAGGAGATGCTGGGCACGGCCAGGGGATCTGCTCCCAGGCAGTTTGAGGGCAGTGGGACATAGCCAGTAACCCATTGCACACGACGCCATCAGGGTTTTGATGTGGTTGGGTTTTTGGTCAGTCACACAAGTCTGTATTACAGAGGCTCTGTGGTAGATGGTCTGCATAGCAGCAGCCTACTGTGTGTTTCTGAGTGTTATGGAGCAGGGGGCGGGGTGAGGACTTGAGCTGTATTTGGTAGCTTAGGCCTGTTGAATGACAGTCTTTTTACTTTGTGGGGTTTTCATCACATTGCTTCATCGTTAAGTTGATCTCTCTCTTTCTCCTCTCTCTCTCTCTCTCTCTCTCTCTCTCTCTCTCTCTCTCTCTCTCTCTCTCTCTCTCTCTCTCTCTACTCCTTCCTCTCTCTCCCCCTCCTCCATATGCATGTTTAAAGGGGCAGCATTTCTGTCTGGAAAATGAGTGCCTGGATTAAACACACAATGGGGTTGCCACTTGGCCTGTGTGCTGGCATCTTACCGAGTGTAAACACCCATTATCTCACAGGGTGCTCTCTCCCCTCATCCTCTCTCAGTGTAGGAAGAACATTCGTGGGGAACTGGGTCTGGCTCTTCTTGTTCTAGCAATAGAGCCTGAGACCTCCTCCAGTGGGACCTAGTACCATCCAGGGGCGGGGCGGGGGCGGGGGCGGGGGGTAATACCATTGCAACAGCTGAGTCTAGACCTGCCGGGGCTGGCTTTCTTTTCTTACCGTTTGTCCATCCGAGCAGACGTCTGGTTCATCTCACTGTTCGCGATAAAGTTTCGGATCTCAGAGAAGTAGGAATCTTCCTTCTCATCTAAAAGTGCATGGTGGTCCGACTCGGAGGTGGGGGAGGAGGCGCTGGTGCCCAGGTGGTTCGTGAGAACCCCAGAGTGCTGGCTCACTGTGGGAGGGCTGAGTGTCAGGGCATTCTGGGTACGTCAAGTCCCCCAGTGCCAGCCCGCCTGTGTGCACTTGGGGCGGTGTCAGGGAGCTGTACCTCAGAGAGCCGTCTGAGGGGTGGGCTGCCCATGGTCCCTTCCCTGCCAGCTCGATCTCTTCCCGGGCCCACCCTCCGCGTGCCCCGCGGCCTACCAACCTGCTACGCCCTCATGCTCATGCTTCTTCAGGTGCCGGTCCAGGTTGGTCTGCTGCCCAAAGCAGCGGTTGCACAGGTGGCATTTGAACGGCTTCTCCTTGTTGTGGATGTTCCTCACGTGCCGCTGGAGGTTGGAGGAGATGCTGAACGACCGGTCACAGTACTTACACCTGGAAAACAGGGTGCACTTTGCCTCAGAAGAGAGGAGGCCGAGTGTGGTGGTGGTGGGGGCCAGACCTCAAGTCTCCACAGCAGCTGTATCCACTGTAGAGTCCCGGAGGCCACCTGACTACCTGGCTGATTGTCTGTAGAGACACCTGGGCCCTGTTTTAAACAGGCCCCGAGTTAGTGCGGGGAGTTAAGTGCACAGTGCGAGATGACATTCTTCAGTCAGCCTCAAGAGGGCAGCCTTGAAACATGGAAAGATGCTGAACATGCTGGCAGGTTACCTGCCATGGGAAGACAGTCTGTCTTCTCCATCCCAGGAAGGCCGGGCTCTGGCTCGTCGGACTGAAGACCTTGAGCAAGCCCCATCTCACTTAGGGACTCAGTGTGACTATTAATGTTCTTAGTAGCACTTAGGCAGGGGGTGGGGGTGTTGGCCTTGTGGCCTTAACTGCTGAGGCCAGCCGGTAGCCATGCTGAGCCCTTCAAGGCATCACCAGCTCTTACACGATCAGATTATTGTGGAGTCCCCACTAGGTTGACCAAGCACTCAAATTAGAAGAAAGACGCCAGCAGCCAGCATGCATTTTATCAGAAAATGTGGTGTAGTTAGAGGCCACGAGGAATGTCCGGGAGTGTGTGCCCCGAGGTGTGGCCACACTGGCCCTCACAGCAGAGAACAGAGGCCTTCTCTCCCCCAGAGAGAACAGGCCCAAGCAATACCCACAACAAAGAAACCACACCCAGAAACAAAGAGGAACGAGTGATTTCAGGAGGAACCTTCCCATCTCTGCAGTACGCGTGCTCTGCCACGTAAAGGAGCCACGTTGGCACTGCGGGAAGTCTGCGCTGTGGGGTGGCTGACAAGGCTTTCCTGGGGGCCTGTCCACACAGGCAGACCCTGCAGCGGCAACCCTGACGCCATGTTTGTGCTGCATATGTGTGCATGCAGTGTGTGGCTCCTCTGTCTCTCTCTCTCCCTCCCTCCCTCCCTCTCTCTCTCTCTCTCTCTCTCTGTGCGTGTATAAGTGCATGAGTATGCTCAGGTATATGAGAATAAGCTGTGAAATTGGCCACCAGAAGGACTTCTGGGTATTTATCTGGATCTTAGAGGCACCCAGCACTTAAAAACTATATTTGTGTGACTGTATGCTTTCATATTTGGGAAATGAGTCCTGCTAGGTGACAGCCCAACATGCAAGGTTTCCAGTGCCAGCACCATGAGACACTCTGCCCTCCTCTCCGGAGCCAGAGACTGTGATGTCAGCCTCTGTGAGACAAAGATGGGCGGCTCTTCTCCACCCACAGGTGTGTGTGTGACTGTTCTAAATACAGCAGCCTTGCATTCCTGTGAGTCCTACCCCACTGTGATCTGGGGCTGGTGGCCTTCTCTGGAGTAGCACTCTGGTCACGAGCCTTTGTCATGTGGTTGAGGACACCAGGGACACAGCCAGGAAGGGCCTTGCATGTCAAAGCTGCTTTTATGGCTTTGTGCTGTCCAGTACAGGAGGGGCCGGGCCCAGAGACTAAGTTCGGAGGTCTGTGTGAGGTATGTGGGCCCTGATCATGTTCTGTGACAGGGTGTGTCTGCCTGTGTTTCTGTCCCTGTTGAGTCCAGAATCCTCAAGGGTTGCAGTTATTAACTTTGCCCTTGGACTCTCAGAGCCTGAAAGTCCTCTGGTCCCTGGCTACCAGATAAACTGAGGTAGTTTAAGGCCCTACAGAATAGGAGGCTGCTCTGAGAGGTCCCCTCCTTCTTGCCCAGGCTCTTCCTTCAGGCTTGGCCACAACTGACACTCCCAACCTTGAGTTTTGTGTCCCCTTATTCAGTTGCTGCAGTCCTCAGACTTGCCTGAGGCCAGGATCTCCCTGGCTCGGTTTGTACTGTTAGCTAGCGCCTTACCAGGCTCTTCGTGGCCTAGCCTCTTCCCTGAAGCACAGGTTTGGGCCTCTGCTCTATCTTAGGTTTTCCTGGAGTGGCCTCGGGGGCATGTGGGTGTCCTTGGTCACACCATTGCTTCCCAGAGCCTGGGAAGCAGCCTGACGCACGTGACCACCTGCAAAGGCATCACTGTTGGCGTTCTTAGTCTGAGCAATAACAGACCTCAATCCTTCATGCTCTGCAGCCTCCTACAGTGCAACAGTTCCGAAGGAATTTCACCTCTCACTTGTACTCCCCCAACACCCTAACGCATACAGACACCTTGATGAAGGCAGGCACACATCTTCCAGCTTAGGAAAGGAAAGCCTGATTTGCATCTGCAGAGTAACTCCAAGGCCAAGCTGCCTGTGGAACTGGGAGTTCACGGCACTAGGGTGAGAGGTCTCTGCCGATGCCACAGGTCAGCCAGGCAGCCCCCGTCTGTGTGCCCATCTGAAGCATATTCACATAATTTTTTTTGGGGGGGGTGGTTCCTCAGGAAATGCAGACCCTTTGACAGGTCCTACCTCCCCACCCTAGCTCTGGCACAGACTGGGGATAATGTGAGATGGAGAGGGGAAGACGGAGGAGGGAGGTTGGAGGGGTAGAGGCCGTGCAGAGCTCTGGAGCCGGGACGGGCTGTGAGTTCTGTCTACTTTCAGTGTTCTGAATGTAGCCTCTCCTTGTTCTAATCTAAATAAATGGCCCAGGCAGAGACGTCCACTTGAAATTTAGGGGAGCAGAGAGCCCAGGGCTTTGAGGGAGCAGAGTTCGCCCAACAGCTGGGTTCTGCATTGTGAATAAGCTGACAGGCAGCTAGGGAAATTTACAGCTGTTCTGCATAAAGCAACACACCATTGTGCTCACAGAATGAGAGGGCGCAGGCATCTCAGCCTGGAGCTCTGGGAGGACCTTGCTGTGACCATGCCTGTGGCAGTCCCAGCGAAGTGAGGGATGCACAGGGCAGGAGAGGGTGAAACCATGCCTCTCGGGCCCCCTAAGCAGCAGCATCTTCCTTGAGACACAGGAGAGCTACTACACCACTGCTTCATCATTATAAAAAATGAGGACAGAAAAGGAAGAGATTCTGGGAATGAAAATGAATCAGGAAGAGGTTTTGCAGGGGCCGCCTGCAGCCCCATTGGACACTGTCGGCTCTAACACAGGGCCCAGAACAGGAGCTGGGAAGGGAAAGAAGGCAACACAACCATGCACTGGGAGGCGTGCATGCCTTAAGCAGGAGTCCCAGGCCTGATCAGGAGTTCCGGGTTGGTTCAGGAAGGCTTGCCTCCAGGTGTGATGCAGGCTTATGCCCAACATCCAGGACAACCTCTACATAAAAGTTAGAACTCATTTTTTCCATTTAAAATGTTTTAATTGAAAATGAATATGTGTATATATGTTCATATGCATGTGCTAGTGTGTGCATGGATGTATATATGCATGTCCATTTACGTGGGGCCAGAGGTTGACACTGGGTGTCTTCTATTATCGCTGTCTAGTTTATTTCTTGAGGGTCTCTCACTGAACCTGGATCTCACTAGACTGGGTGGCCAGAAAACTCCAGAGGGTCCTCCTGTCTCTGCCCACTTAACACTGAGATTACTGTGGGTCCCTGGGATCCAAATACAGGTTCTGGTGCATGTAAGACCATCTTCGCCAGCCCCAGTAGATCAGACCTTCCCACCTCTGTAACCCAAGTCTGTAAAGCCTATACGCTGGAGTTTTAGCACATGAGACTGTTATTAAGTATGTGTTCTCCAACTTCAGGTGAAGATTTCAAAGCCAGGGAAAGCTGAGTGCTAAGGGCTGATTCCTGGCTGGAGTGTGTGGGAAAACAGTCTCTGGGGAAAGCAGAGGTCACTCCGTACCAGGACACGGAGGCATGTACGAAACAGACATATTTCTGAGGGCTTCCTCATCACCCAAGGCAACCTTCTTCATCTCTCTTCCGAAGGCCCAGCCTCTGAAAGGTGCACATATCCACGTGTGCACCACAGTGACCTCGCAGACATGTACTGACACTGAGGTGGCATCATACTGGGCCAAGCAGCCTTGCCAGGCCTTTGCTTTGTGCAGTGGACTTCTAGGATGGGTTGTGCTTTCTCCTGTTACACTTAAACTCCTTCCAGTTATCAAAGCAAGACCAAGGTCCCCAGTAGTATCAAGAGGCAAGCTGCACACTTTAAACCCCTCGGCGAAGGCCTGCCTCAAGCCAGATAAAGTCAGGATTTGCAACACAAACTTGCAAAGCAATTATTGTTACCAAAGTCGAAACTCTCAGATTGGAGAGAGCAAAAGAAATCAATGATAATTAAATTCTTCTATAAACACGGCCCCTACCCTCTGGGGGCTCTTAGCACGACACGCTGTCCAGGAGTCGGCTCTCATTACAGAAAAAACACAGGGCTCGTTTTCTGGGCGAGGACCAGACCAAATAAATCTTTCTGTTGCAAGCCTTTGTTAAGTTGTAAGTCACTATTTTCAGAGAGTAGACAAGGGGGGCTGCATGTCGGGGAGGGCTGGGAGGCATGGGACACAGGACTAGAAAGAGCTGTCACTCATTCCGCTGGCACAGATGTGGGCTGTGGCCACCAGGGATGCTCTGGTGCCTGAGCAGGGCTTGGGGGTCACAACACATGCAGGGAGGGGCACTGACCGTGTCCCCAGGACTCTATCACCATGTGACCCCTTCCTGGTGAAACAAGCTCTGCGAGGACACAGTATAGGAGTCTAATGCCATCGCTCTAAAACCAAAGACTCGGCCAGCTAGACACACCCCAGAACGTGTATCTAAACCGGTCCTGGCAGAGAAGTGGCCATTTCCCTGTTTGTCTCAGGGTGACAATGGCCTGAGTTCTGTTTTAAAAGGCCCACTCCCTGATGGGAGCACAGCTTGTGCTAAAACAAAGGCCCAAGGACTCGAAGGACAGGGACCTGGGGCTGGGAGAGAAGGCAAAAGTGGCCATAGGTCCCAACTCTTGGAGAACCCCAGGACATCTCTAATCTGTAACTCCTTGGTTTTGAAGCAGGGATAGTAAGACCCACTAGGAGTCTTCTCTACGTCACTCAGTAGTTCTCACATCCCACAATTCTGAGTGGCCCACTCTCTGCTTTAGCGACAGGTGCATGGCTTCCCACTCAGGGCTGCTGCAGGGAATGAAGGGCACCCCTATATTTGTTAAAGAGATCATACTCAGGGAGGAGGTAGCTATGGTCATCGTGACAGGGACAGGGCTGGATGGGGCTGGCTGGCTAAGGTTCTCCCAGGGACCTGTGGACGATCCAGCTTCCAGCCACATCTCTCTGGTTGATACATTAGCTACAGGAAAGGAGAGGTTCTCTTACATCTTCTTTTGGGAGCTTGGAAGGAGCCTTCCAGAAATTTTCTGGGCACTTCTGCCTCATCCTTCCACTATTCCTGGGACCAGGGGGGATGTTGTCAGAGCCAGATGTCACTGAGCACTGTGGCTCCTGTCTACTACCCTTCCACTAGCCACACATCCTGTGCATGACCCTGAATGCAAGCGTTTGCTCGGCGGAGGGAAACTAAGGGTGCATGGAAGCAAATAGGGACAGTCCCACAGTCCCCCCACTAACGCTAGGTGGCTCCTACCTGTATGGTTGTTCCCCAGTGTGTGTCCTCAGATGTCTTGTGAGATTCGCAGATCTGGGGAAGATCTTGCCACAGTACCTGGGGCAGAGAGGTTGCAGAGGCATTAGGGTGGCTCACCGTGCCCTTTTCCAGATTTCTCTTCATCCAGAGCCCCATGTCAGAATTCTACTTTGTTATCTCCTCTTTGCCTTGAGCCCAGGTATCTCACAAAGCATAGAGCAGAGACCCCCTCAGTCTGGGGGTCATAGTGTCCGGGATCAGCAAGGGAGCCTGGGAGCATGTCCTCCCAACACCATGACCCATGGCAGAAACGGCAGCACGGGGCTCACCATCTTTCCTAATGCTATGACTAATGCTTACCTGCTGTCCTCCTCTGGCCTCTGAGCTCAGCCAGGTGAGGCTAAGTTGCACATTGGGTTGGGCTTGCACAGTGTAGTGGATGTTTTCAGAAGCCCCGCCCACGTTAGTCATGTGTAGAAGATGACATCAGGCAGGCAGTGGGGCCAGCTTGCTCACCATGCTCCACTGTGACTGCAGCTTGGCCTCTTCCAGAAACAAGTTCACAACCACAGGCATGCAGGTGTGCAGGTGTGCAGGTATGCAGGTGTGTGCAGGTGTGTGCAGGTGTGTGCAGGCGTGCAGGTGTGCCGGTTTGCAGGCGTGCAGGTGTGTGGGTGTGCAGGTGTGCAGGCATGAAGTTGTGCAGGTGTGCAGGTGTGTGCAGGTGTGCCGGTGTGTGCAGGCATGCAGGTGTGTGCAGGTGTGTGCAGGCGTGCAGGTGTGTGCAGGTGTGTGCAGGTGTGTGCAGGTGTGCCGGTGTGTGCAGGTGTGTGCAGGTGTGTGCAGGCGTGCAGGTGTGCCGGTTTGCAGGTGTGCAGGTGTACAGTGTAGCCCCTCCCACCAGCGCCCAAGGGGCCTACGGTGCCTCACCTGCATGTGTATCTCTCCTTGCCCTTCCTGAGGATGGGATCCGAGAGCGTCGGGGGTGGGGACCGGAAGTTGAAGGGGTGGTGAGTCAAGGGTTGCAGGGAGCTGCCTGAGTCGGCCTTCATGGCTGCAAAGCTCTCCAGCTTCTCTGTCATGGTTTCTATGGCTGACATCTGCAGGCACAGAGGGCAGAGATCAAGGACTCGGCCTAGCTTTCATCTGCCTTCAGGGAGTGGGCACCTGGGGTGCTTGTGTCTGATCATATCAATAACCCTCAATGGCCATTGGGAGCAGGGTCATGGCTTACACTGTCCTTAGAGCTGGAGCTATAGTCCAGGGATATCTGGAGTGGTCCTTTCAGCCCGGTAGGCAGAATTTGATCAACTCCAGGCCATGCAGGCTCCACTGAGACTTAAGGCTTTGGTGACGGGGACATTGATCATGAAGCTGCCCCTCTCCCATTTGTCCCATGGACACCATGGGAGACCGAGGCAGGGGCCGATGGAATAGAGGAGCTAAAGAAATTCACAGAACAATTTCCTGGGCCCTGTTTCAGGTTGTGACAAGGTGCCCTGTGGTCCTCAGGAGGCACTCTACATGCCTCTGCTGAACATCTATCCCAGAGGGCTGGTTCTGTCCCGCAGACCGCAGGGTTGGGCCTGGTGAGGGTAGTGGACAAAGGAAGACGGGGAGGGCAGGTACAGATGGGGACACTGAAGGGAAAGAAGGTTCAGGCTCTCCAAGCGCTGTAAATGTTGGGAGAGACTAGGCCTAATAAGGACCCCAGAGCTCTCCCGAGTAGAGCACCAGTGAACAAGGAGAGAAGGTGTGGCATCACCCAGGCTCCTCACTCATGGCCGGCTGCCTCGGTGTGTGTGTGTGTGTGTGTGTGTGTGTGTGTGTGTGTGTTGCTTAGTGCTAGCCCCCTGCACAAGACCCTTGTTCACTGATGTCAGAACCTGGGGCCCAGCTGCCCATGGATGAACAAAGGCAGGATGCCACAGGACTGGGATCCTTCTGCATTGCTCCATCTGCATCTGCTTGCTGGGCAGTGCCAACAGGGAACAGAGGGATTTGTATTACTGCTGCTTGGAAGCCTCACAATGCAGAGACATTTGGTATCTGCGGAGACAACAGCAGGGCAGTAGCAGAAACCCACAGAGAGCAATTGAGTGGACACTATGCCCAGCCACAATGGCGAGCTGCTGGACAGCTCTGCGTGGGCCATAGAGATCTCGGGCTTTTCCCTGTTGAGGTGGGACCAACATATGACCCTCAACAGAACATACTACGCTCACTCTTGGCAACCCATGCTCACCGGTGGGCAGACGGAAACTGTCCTGCTCTCTAGGATATCGCCAGCCCCTCTACAGTCTCTCCCAAAAATGGGTCCCCAGGGTGACACTGAGGTCCTTGGCACAGCAGTGACTGTCTACCTCCCGGTCAGTCTCGGTGACAGCCTATGAACATGGACTCCCCAGGGATCTCAGGCACGGTTTGGGCACGCCCACTTTGCCTGTAACCCCAAGAACTTCGCATTTGCATGTCTAGTCTCAGGCCCAGAAGGGTTCGGTGATGATGGGGTTGGGCCCCAGAGGGTACAGGTTATTTAACGTACAACAGTAATGTCTGTTTTAGGGAAACCTTCTTGCCATGGTTACCAGGCTCTTTCTGTGTGAGTGACAGACCACTTAACTGGTGACCCTATGGTCATCTCTTTTCTGCCTCTTCATCCTGGCTCTGGGCCACAATGGCAGGCAGAGAAGGTAGGCCCATGGGAGCAGTGGGCAGAAGGGACAATGGGTAGCCAGCCCCCCATAGGCCTCTCTTCCTCAGGCCGGGGTGGGTCCTGCCTGCCTAGCCTGCTCTGTCCCATCAGACATTCCCGTGAGCTCCTAGTGCAGCAAACACAAACACCGGATGTGCCTGGCTGGCTTGTCGACTTTTTCCAGGCGGCCCTGGGAAAATTGGGGGAAGCTATTAACCAAACTCTGAGGCCCAATGGAACAATGGTAGCTCTAAGTTTAGCTGTGAACTCAGCCACGGTGCAGGTTTCACAGACTGGGGCTTACCCAAGGCGGGAAGCTCAGGGAAGAACAATGCTCTATATGCAGGGTGAAAATTTGCTGGTGGTGAGGGAGGCTTAAGGGCCATGACAGGACAGGACACTTGGAGAACTTTCCCTTGGGCTGTGCCCTGGGGAGTGGGGAGGAGTACATGGCCGGGGAGGCACAGGCTGGAGGGGCCTACACCCCACTTTCTGACTGTGGGGCTCTCCTGGCTTCCAGGGAGCTCCTTGCAAATGGCCTGGCTTCCCTCTGAGTTTCCCCCATTCCCTCCTGCTTACTCTTGCCCTTGCCTCTTTCCACAAAGGCGTGTCCTGTCTCTGTCCCTCTCACTGAAGCATGCTGAGGCTTCACCTCTCCACCGCAGGGACCAGCCCCAGGGGGTCCCTATGTCCTCCCTATGATCCTCCCGCCACACTGCACCAGTTGTGTATCGGTTCCTAGCACCTGGGGCCCTGCCCGGGCACGGGGCTACTTTGGGCAGGAGGCCCCTTAGGAAGGCGGAGGGCTTCTCTATGGGAACCACCCTCCCCTGTGCTCTCCAGCTCCACAGTGACCTATGGAGAGCTGCAGAAAGTGCCCCCTGCCTCCCGGGACCCCGAAACCACACGCATGTCAGACGGCCCCCGTGAGTCTTACCTGGGGGTGGAACAGCAGTGGAGATGGCCGCAAGTATCTCTCTTTTAGGGCTCCCACAGGGTCCGTCATCTTCCGCTTTTCTACCCTGCTGGACGGCAACACAGAGGGTTACATACCCCACTGAGCCACTGGTTCCTCGGGAGCGTGCCCGGGCCGTGTTGATCATGAGGCTGCTGTGCCAACTCCTACATGAACTCCAGCGAACCCTGACCATGGTGGGGACAAAGCTCAGCTGCCCACTTGCCCAGATTCCCCCGATTGTGGCTCCTTCACACATGCCCCAAATTTCTGAGCTCCCCTGTATTCCCTCATGGGACATTAGCGTGCTTCAGAGGATCCACGTGCACCAGCCTCCTGCCCGCTGGCTTGTCATGCGTGTGCGATGGGGGCTGCCTTCCTGGTCTCTAGCCACCCACAAGTTACTCTGCATCACTGTAGGGGCTTGCTGCCTGCGCCTCAACTACCCTGACCCTGCTGGCTACTGGCACGGCGCACTTTACCTATTGATGCTGACGAATGTGAGTGACAAACAGCTTTCTGTCCTGGGGAAGTTACCAGAGACTCCCTACAGCAGCAACCTGAAAACCCTCAATGGGTGCCAGAGACTGACATTCTAGGATCTTCCCCAAGTGTCAGCGACAAGTCGTTAAACAAGTCAATCTCCACGGTCGGTGCGTTTCTTTTGCCCCTGTAATATGCAGCAAGGGCTGCACCCCTGTCTCGCTCAGGCATCGGTGGCTGTAGAAGTCCAGGAGGTGTTTTGCTCAAATCCGCCCCCAAAGACAGAACGAGCCTTTCCTAAGTCGCTCACTTGCATCCCATGTGAACCCTGGGCTTGTCTCACTTTACCCCTTCTGTCCTTTGAGGCCTTTGTCTCCCTGCCTTCCAGGGAAGAGCAGCAGGAGAGGCAACGTGACTACGGGAGAGCAGCAAGGCAGCTCCAGGTCCCCAGAGGAGACCCAAGTCCTGTTCCAGGGCAGTGAGGAGATCAAGGCTAGGAACTGGGGTGGCTTTGGGAGGGGGTGGAGATAAATGCAAGAGTTGTCAGCCTTGGGCTTCACTCGGGTAACTAAGGCGTGCCTGCCACGGGGAGCGGTGTCTCACGGCAGGAGTTCAACCTTTCACCCATCTAGGGATGGTGACAACGGCAGAAAAAGGGACCCAGGCAGCTGGGGGAGGGCCTTGCTGACGAACCTAGCATTATGGCGGTGGGGTAGCTCAGGACCCTCCTGTGGTCTGGCTGCACTCTGCCCTAGCCTCCTGTGCCTCCACCTGGAGGGGATTCGGAAAACACACACATTTGTCCACCATAGCTGGACCTGCTTTGCAGATGACCTGCACAGTGGAATCATTGCTGCTGCATCCACTGAGCTGATATGTCCGCAGAGGCTTGCCCAGCCCCTCCAGTGGCCACAGCCTTAGGTCCTGAGGACAGGAGCCCTCAGCCTGGCTTCCTGATGTTGTGAGGAAAGACTGCGTGAGAATATAAAGGGAGGCTCTGCGGTCCTGTGGTCAGTTCCCATGATTTTCTTCTCTCAGACTGACCATGGATTCCTTGCAGCTCACAGAAAATATATGACAGTTTAATCAGTCGGGGAAGGAGGGTAGGGGGAGCAGGAAAGCCTGGGAGGGGGCTCAGGCAGAGTTTCCTCACTCATGAGGTCTAGCCAGGAGGCTGTTTGTCTCCAAGTACCTGCCCATGTTCTGTATGAGTCCACAGGGCATGGGTGCCGCTTGCTTCCTGTCTTAGAAAGGTACTGACTAGTACTTCCTCCTCTCTCCTTCCTCTCTGGAGCCTCAGCACTTCCTCGTGTAAGCTGTGGGAGGCACATTTTCTAAGAAACACCCGATGGATATCTTTCTTGTTTCCTGGGATTATGAAGCCAGAATCCGCCAGAAAACAGAAGCATGGCCCAGCGGGGAAGGTGAAGCCTGGGGCCTGAGTAGATACTTGTGGGTGCAGGTGGCCATGTCCCTGGGTAGCTGCTGTCTGGTCTGCCTCGCTTGGCATTTTCTGGGCGCTTTATCACCTGCTTGCCTCTCTCGGAGCTGTGGGGCCATCTCCAGTCCTCACATGACAGCCAGCCCCAAGGAGATAGTAGGCACACAGGCCTGTTCCCTGAACATCTCTTAATGCACGCTCACACATGTGACATGGCACACTGACAAGGCGGGGTCAACATCAAACGCATCACCTTCCTGGGATTACCCTCTCCTTATTCCGTGACTCCCGTACACAGTAAAGTATGTGACATGTGCTGGCAGGGTTAGGGCTCCAAACGTGGAACCTGGCCTGCTTTCCAAGCCCACCTGCCTCTTTGGGAGACTCAAGGCCTTTCTGAGAGCCAGGAAGTAGACGTAGACTTGCCCTTCATCGCAACCAGTATCAGAGAGGCAAGAACTCTGCCCTACCAGGACCAGCAATTCCTTTGGTTTGCTGTGGGCTACCAGAGCCCTCCTGTCCCTCAGTGTGGCTCTAGGGCAGGGTGGGGCCACTGGGCAGTCTCAGGAGAGTGCAGCTGCAGGGAGATAGAACAAGTTCTCAGAGGTAGAGTAGGGTGAACTGACCTTCGTGAGGCAGAGGTTAGCGCCTGAAAAGACAGCTGATGGTGGAGGGGCTCTGGGTTGGGTTTAACGGAGAGGCTCCAAGTAGGGAATAAGATGTCTACCCCTGAGGGAGCACGGGACCCCCATGGGCTGAGGCACCCCCCCCCGCAAACGCACAGGGAAGAACCTTGAGTTAGGAGGTTGAGAGAGAAGAGGGAGTCCTTGCCTATCTCTGTAGTGAGATATTCACCTTGTCCGCACCTGTGGCATAGACCACGCCCATGGGGGGTGGAGACAGGGCCGGATGTGACCTGGGGGAACTAAGGCTGAGGAGGGGACTCCGGAGAGCTCTCTTGCTTGCAGCACAGGACAGGAGCACATGGGGAGGCATCCTTGGGACCAGGAACTTGCTGGTGTTCATCTGTCTATGTTGTGAGTTATTTCTCCCTGAATAAACATCTATTCTGCCTATTTGTTTCTCCTGATCCTTATTAAACATCAATATAACTGCATGGATGTGGGCCCCTGGGGAGAGCAAGTGAGGGCAGGCCATGTTAATACCTGTAGATGGGATCCATGAAGAAGGGCGAGGGCTTGGCATAGTGCAGGGATGGCTGCTGGGACAACTGTGCTGGGCACACCTTAGGCAGCCCCTCGCCAACCCCTGGCTTCCGTTCGCCGTAGATGTGGTTCTTCCTTGGTTCGCGGCCGCCTCCGTTCTGGCTCGCTCGGGCCCTGCTGCCGATGCTCAGGTCTAGCGGCTGTTCCTCACCAGATGAGGGGACCAGGGGAACCTTGGACGTGAGCAGGGCAGGTTTGGCCTCTTTTGGTTTGGTGGTGAGGTCGAAGGGGCACTCTGCACTGGGGCCACCCACCTTGAGGGCATCCCGGGGTGACTTTGGCTCAGCCTTGACCAGCAAGTTATGGGCGAGGGCTCGGTCCGTGAAGGGGTAGAGAGAGTGGGGGAAGTTGGGGAGAAACTGGAAGGGGAACACGGGGTGGTAAGGAAGGGACCCCAGCTTCCTCTCCTGCATGCTCATGAAGCCAGGGCCAAAGTACTTCTCGGCGATGGACGCGATGGCCTTGATGGAGTCGCCGGCGGCTCCCGAGGTTGCCAGAAGTTGTTCCTCGGGTGGTGGGAAGAACGAATGTTGTGAGTACAGGGCTGGCACCTCGGCCACACTGTTCACGGCCCCTGGGGGCACAGACCCACCCCCGAATTCAGGCTTGCTTTCAGCCGGCTTGGCCTTGTCCTTGCCCTTGTCTCTGTCACTGTCCACATCACTGTCCAGGTCTGAGCCTGTGCCCGTGGTGGTGTCCAAGTCTGTCCCTGTCGTGGTGTTGATGTCCTCAAAGTCGCTGCCATCTGACATGTCAGGGCTCCTGGTCTTGACCTTCTCTACGTATGCATCCTCCAAGCGGCCATCAAACTTCTCCTCCGGCCCCGTGGCTGCTGTGGCTCCCTGGCTACTGTTGCTGACTGCAGAGACGAGGGGCAGGGCTGGGTTTCCCAGTGGGCTGGGGAGCTTGGCGTCCTGTGCGTGGTTCAGGGGGCTCTTGAGCAGTGGTGTGGGAGGTAGGAGAGGTGGCCGTGGGTATAAGGATGGAGGAAAGATGCCTGGGAACCCTGGAGTGAGTGTGGGGAAGGCTGAAGGGGCAGTCGAGAAGGGTAGGCTCCCAGGATGAGGTCTGGAGGGGAAGTACTCGTTGAAGCCTAGGCCCCCGTGGTTGAGGGTGGGGGAGGGTTTTGTCTTGTCCATCATGGGGCTGGGGGTCAGGGGCAGGCCTGGGGTGAAGATGCCGCCTGGCGTATAATGGTTCTTGCCCTCACAGAAGCGCCGGTGCTTGTTGAGGGAGGAGGTAGTGCTGAACATCTGCCCACAGTCCTTGCACTTGATCTGAGTCCGGCAGTCAGCATGCATCCGCTTGTGCCGGCACAGGTTGGAGAACTGCGTGTATGACTTGTGGCAGACCTCACCTAAAACGCCCACAAGAGGCAAAAACAGGTGCAGAGTGAGACCACCATGAACCCCAGGTACCGATGCAGGCTGGGGGCTAGCAAAGATCACCAGGCCTTTCCCTGGGGTCCTGCTCAGGTGGACCATGGTATCTCAGCCTCCTGTGACGGGGTGAATGGCATCTTTATTGATCGCCGATTCTTACCCTGGAGTGTAGGAAATGCCTGCTCCAAGACCTCTGGAAGTCATTGGTCCAGACCGGGCACGGGCAGAGCAAGGTCATACAACACCACTGATGGCTAGGATGGTTAGCGCAGAACGCCCACATGACTCGCCTCCAGGGGGTGACCTTGGTTGGCTGTTTCTACAAGGGAGTAGCAATCCTCTCTTCCTAGTTTAAAATGTTCCTCGCTTTCTGCCCCTCTCTCTCTGTCCCCGGCCCTGCAGATGCCCCAGCAGTTCTCAGGAACTCTGGAGTTAGGGCCTGGTCTGGGGAGCAGGGCATCTGATTGTGCTTGTCCACAGTTTTGGGGTTGGCCAACAATGGGGTGAAGCTCTATCTGTGACCTTCAGGGAAAGGGCTGGGTCCATGCTTTAAGCCTGGAAAGACTCCTAGCCAGGAGCGTCCAGCCTGGGGGTCTGGCAGGGTCTGCTCAAGCTGACAGACACCATCAGGACTCTTACAGAACAGGGCAACACCAGGTGGACATCAGCCTACCTAGAGGCTCAGAAAAGCCCACAGCTATCTTTCTGAGGCCTGGGAACCGGAGGTTAGTAAAGCATTAATCTGCCTTTCTCTTTTTCTACCAAAAAAAGGAGGTATATATGTGTATGTTACACATTCTCCTATACACCCACACCCCTGTAATCATCTTTCTCCTCCCATTGACAGAGGCATGGAATGCACACATACACACACGTGTGCACACACACTAATGCACACAATACAATATGTGCATGCACACACACGTGTGTGTGCACACACACTCATGAACACACATACACATATGTGTACGAACACACACATGTGCACGCACGCACACTCATGCATACATATACACATATGTGCACACATACTCATGTACACACTCACATGCACGGACACACACATGCACATGCACACACACTCAAGCACACACATACACATGTGTGCATGCACACACATGTGTGCGCACACAGTCATGCACACGTATGTGAACACACATACACATGCACACATGTACATGCACATGCACACACACACATACACACCCTGTGACTCTCCCCCACAGGACAGTTTGCTTTCTGTAGCACGTTCCAGCTCTCTACAAATCCCGATCTGCCACTTTATCTGAGATGCCTTTTCTCTGAGACTATCACACTTTAATCACAATATCTATTTATATTAGCTGCCCTGCCTTCCTGGTCATCATGGTGGGGCATTTTCTGGCTGAAAGGAGAGAAATTTTGCTTCATTTAATCAAATCTTCCCTTTTTGGGATACTGTTCCGGGAGAGGCACCAAGTTTAGATGGTCTATGAATAACCTTACCTTACTCCTGGTCTCCCACAGGGAGCTACAAGGCAGATTTCAAGCTCAGGTTACCTAGGCAGACTAGGCAAGCACCACAGCTGAGAGCCCTGCTATGTCCCTGGTGGAGCCTAAACATCGCCTTCTGCCAGCATCATGAGCAAGCCTCCCACTCAGGGGCCTCCAGGGACAGAGGGACCCTTGGTTCCTACCTATTACTACAACTGGGGAGATGACTCTGTGGTAGCTGGGTTGCAGAGACACCTCGAAGTCCCAGGAAGGGCAGGTTCTAGACATGGAGAATGGCTGCCAGCCAGCTCAGAGCCATCCAAAGAAGGTGGCTGTCTAAGGAACCGGGAGAAAGTTCTGGCTGCAACACCATGCTGGGTATGAGGAGCAGCGCTGATGAATCTCAGGACAGGAAGAGACCCTTGGTAGGAGTTCCATTACTTCTGAGATGCGTGTAGATGTGCATGGGCACAGGCACACAAGCACGCACACACACACACACACACACACACACACGCAGGCGCATACATATACACGCACACACACAAGCACCCATGCACAGTCACATACGTACATACACACACACACACACACACACACATACACACACGGGGAGGGGCGGTAATAGTGCCAACTTAGCCCATACTGTGTATTCTCATACACGCACACTTCCTCCTTCAAAGACTCTCTTTTGAAAAGTATCCACGAGAATGCCTCTGCGACCCGGGCACCTTCTCTCTCCCCTTTTTACTTTGCCCCCCTCTCATACACACATTTGAACTCCCCGATCAGAAAGATGCTATCCCAGTCTCTGTGCTCGGTGAGGTGAGTGAGGGTTTGGGGGTTTCTAGACATTGGTTGTATACCCAGGTTTCACTTGGTAGGCAGGTGTAGAGTTTGCGTATATGTAGCTGGTACCTGGGACACAGGGGACTCTTCTCCAAGTAGTAGATCCTTTCTCGGAAAGGCCATGTTACTAGACTCCCTTTACTGGCTCTCAGTTCTCCTTCTGACCTTCCTACACCCCTCCAGCACACTCCATGGTCTCTAGGATGCACACAGTGCTACATCTCACACTTATCTCGCACGGACGTATCATTCCAACTGCATAGCACGCTCATTGGGCCTGCCTGTCCATTTCTGGGATTTCTTTTTAGTTGGCCACCCTTGGTCAAAGCAAGGATGCACAGATGGGCCAGAGGCAAAGGGAGGGTCATGGATGCCAGGAGATCCTTAGGAAGCACCAGGCTCAGTACATGTCATTTTAGGATGGTCACATTCAGAAGTTTCCTAGGGGCATGATGCTCCGAACTTATCAGCTGGATGGTCACACTCAGAGGTCCAGCTGGGGCTCTGCTAGGGTGGGAATACAGGGAGGAGGGGCAACTGGCCCCTTCTGTAGAAATCTCTATCATTAGAGTAACTGTTAGCTATTGCCTTCTTCCAGGTATTACAGGGAAATCTGCAGGCGTGGGGAAGATGTGGGATGTGGGAAGGGACAGATATATGTCCATAAACTTAGAGGAGGCCAGTCATCAAGGTAATGGCCTCGGTTCAAATGCCCTGTATCCAACTAGAACCAGCTATAAAGGCTTCTGGACGGACGGACCAGGGTCCTGCTCTCAGCAGGACCTGGGGGGAAGGTGCAGGCTGGGCAACTCACATATGAATGGTTTCACTGTGCTGTGGATATGTTTGTGCTGTTTGAGGCCAGAGGATGTGGCGAAGGTCTTGCCGCAGTCGGGGCAGGCATGGGCCCGGGCACCAACGTGCTGTGAGCGGATGTGACGCTGGAGGTTGCTGGGGTCCGTGAACACCTGGGGAAATAAATGTCATTGGTGCACGTCCCTCTCGAATTCTACCATAAGCCTAGGGGTATGAAGGCTGGGCCCTGCCCCTCTCCCCTGGTGCCCCTGCAGTGAGGTGGTTGGGATAGGTCTTGCTGAACCAGTGATGACTAAAGGACATCGGTGGCATGCTGAACCTCTCCTGGTCTCAGTTTCCCCGACACTGGAGTCAGGACACTGTGCCTCTGAGGTTCCAAAGAATACTCAGTGTTTTCTAGAGCCACTCACCTGGGTGGCCTTGGGTCTAGGGGCTTCACCCCTGCAACCCTTGGCATTGTGCATTGCGCATTGCGCATTGGCAAGGGACACAGCTCTGGTCTTGGCTCTCTTTCCTACAGGGCTGTTTGATGACAAATCTCTGAGACGTCCTGCGCTTCTCAGCAATGAGGAAGCAACTAAGTGGCCCCAGGGCATCTAATCCACTACACCATGTCTCTCGGGAGTTTCAAGTGGGATGGAGGGGGCGTGTTCAGGTGAGGGCGTGCTCTGTGGGGCAGGTGTCTGGTACCTTGACACAGTTTTCACATTCGAAGCGTTTGCCACTGTCGTGAGACATCTGGTGGCGGATGAGGTTGGACTTCCAGTTGAAGGCCTTGGGACACTGGTCACATTTGTACTCACGCTCCTCTGTGTGGACAATCATGTGTTGCTCCAAGCTGCATACAGGGGAATGGGGATCACTCTAGGGTCCATATGCCTTGAGAGGAGGTCCCCTACTCCATATGGCTTGCTCTCCTGCATGAAGGCCCCTTGGAGGCCCCATCATGTTCCAGGGGGATCGGAGTGATGCTGGCACTCTTCCTCTTCCTCAGGTCATTGGGAATGGGGACAGACAGCCTTTCCATGTCAGAGGAAGAAGTCAGCACCAGAGCCATCTTCACTCAAGGCTACCCTATTCCCCAGGCAGCCAGGGGTGGAGTGGGACCCTGGGAAATGCTTGTCAGATGATCCCAACTTTAGGGATAAGTTTGGGTCCGATGCTGTGGTACACAACTATAATTCCAACACCCAGGAGGTTGAGGCAGGCGAATTTCGAGTTTGAGGCCAGCCTGTACCACACAGCTAGACCATATCTCAGAGTGTGTGTGTGTGTGGGGTGGGGGGAGGCTAAACTTGAGCCTAGGGGAAAAGGGTTCAGGGTACCAACACTGTCATAAGTCCCAGAGTAATACTGAGGCCATGACATGCAAGTAAGCCATCTAAGCGGCTTGCTGGCTGACCAGATATAATCGAGGAGGGGCAGGCAGTGTGGACTGGGTCTTGGGTGAGATGTGTTACTGTGGTGAAAACAGCTGTTCTAGGGGGGGGCTGCTCCTCTTGGCTACACTAGCAACCCCTAATCCCCTCCTCCCTGGGGACTCTGCCTCTCCTGTCCCTGGGATGGCCGTTAATCTTCATGAGCAAAGCAGTCATATATCATGGCCCGTTAATTACGGGGCCCAGCCATCCGTTTAGAGCAGAAACGCCTGCTCCTCTAGCTCCCAGAGATTGTATCTTTTCTCTGTTGTTAATTGTGATTTATGTGTTTATGTAAAGAAAACACGGACCGTCCTCAGCCCTGTTCTCTGTGACACGTTCAGGCGGGATTTGCCCACACGCTTGCTTATTCTCAGTCATCTGCTCAGGGTGGAGGGTCTGCTGCCTCCAGGGAGTCCGTGATGGGATTGGTGGTAAATCCCTAGTAATCACAGAGCCATTAGCGGCCTGATGGGGTTTTGCTCCGACTTTGCAAGGTTGTCCTGAGCAAGCTCTTCAACAGCAGGGGCTCAGAGGCTGGAAAAGTTCCCAAACTTCTCCACGCCTCTGAGCACTGGGGCCAGAGGTCCCAGCTTCTGCTACCCAGAGCCCAGGGGTTCATATAGGTCCCTTAGGGCTCCTGTGCGTGGGTCCTCACACAGTTCTGGCTTCAGGGCAGAGAAGGGCAGCAGGCTGGGCCTACTCCAGCTGCTGGTGTCTGGTAGTCACCCAGCTGGGCTTGAAGCTCTCTTTGCCCATACCTCTGGAGTCCCTCCCAGGCAGGGGCCTGCCACCTGAGGGGGGGGCATACTCAGGAACCATGGTTCTGTATGATCCTTTTGAGGACGCACTGAGAAGGGCCGTGAAGGTCCAAACAGCTAGGTTACTCTACATCCCCTCTACAGCCAGTGCTGTGGCCTAGCACCTCCCAGCTTGAGGCCTTGCCCCAAAAGTATCTCTAGGGCCAGGTGGTGGCTAGGCCCTGCTGGTCTGTACAATCTCTGTCTGAATTTCAGGCTGTGTGTATGGCAGCGGTGCCAGCGACCCACAGACCAGGCCCAGTGGATTCTCCAGCTGGGGTCGGGCCCTGTATGGTGAGAATCCGATCTGTGAGAAAATATGTGTACCTTCCAGACACACGCGCCCACTCTGTTCCCAGTGCAGTAGCACATTTGAGCCCCTGGTCTCCTAGTCCTAGAGCCCCAGACTGACAGGGAGGTGGACTGTGGACCAAGAGGGCTGGCGATGGAGGGAGCTGTGGGAAGCGGGACGGGGCAGCACCTGTATTTGCTGGGGAACATCCGCTCACAGTCCTTGCATTCGTGTGCTTGTCCATCGCTGCCCGCGCTGAGGCCCTCGGGCTTCAGTTCCTCCCCGAGGCCCTCATAGATCGGAGCCCCCGAGGCACCGCACGCATACTTCTTGTGGCGCCTCAGATCCAGCTTGCACTGAAAGAGCTCATCACACTCGTCACAGCGGAATGTGGGGTCCTCTGCAACACAGAGGGCAAGACAGAGGGAGGTGAGCAGGAGAGGCAGGCACCCGTCCAGCCTGGATCCACAGGGACCCCAGAGACCCATCCCATCCCATTGCTTCAGGGTTCCCATTCACCCCAGCTGCTCCTACCCAGCTTCCTCCCAGCCCTTGTCCTGGCTGCCCAGAGGCACAGAGGTCACAGGACAGATCAGGCCACACTGGAGGACCTCATCTCCACATGGTGGAAACACTGAGCAATGTCAGGCTCCTCCCTGCATCCCTAGTGGCCACTGTGGATTCAAAGAGGCCCCTGCCTCTTAGTGGAGAAGGAAGCCAGGCCAAGTGCTTTGTTTATGAATTAGGAGAAAAAAAGAAGGCAGAACTCCATTGCATATAATAAATTATTGTCGTCAAGGTCAAACAAATTAAAGGGGGGGCAGCTATTATTAAGTTTATGAGGCAGCATCCCGAGCACAGTGCCAAACCAAACAATTAGCCGGGAGCTGTAACCGGGGCGGATCTCTGCGCCTTGCCCGCCCCGCCTTCCCGCTGCTGCTGGCCCTTAAGCTTTTATCCAGGCCTGGAGAAAGAACACCTGCTCTCAAATGTTCCTCAAAGAGGGCTTATGTGCACACGTGGACACGAGCACAAGTGTGTGTATTCTGTGTGTACTCTGAAGTTACATGTGGATGTGTATCCAACGCAACTGTGTTCGTGTGCAGCCCATCTCCTCTGCACCCATGTTTGCAAAGCCATGTGTGGGTGTGAGCCCATGCCTGGGCATCTGCACCCAGACTTTAGTGAATGGGCATATACACATGTGTGTACCTACTTGTAAGTATGGGCACATGTTTACGAACATAACTGCATGTGTGAACTGTCAGCATACCTTCACATTTGAATACACATGTAGTGGGCATGTAGGTATTTATGAACATCTTCATGAGACTTTGTATGTATTTTTGTGAATTGTGTGTGCATGGTTGTATGTGTTCTATACATCTGTGGACATGAATGATTATGTGTAAGGTGTCTGTGTGTGCATGTGTGGATTCGTGTCTTGTGTCATGTATGCAATTTTGTACATGCTTGCGTGTAAATGGTCACACATTAGGGGTTTGCATTTGTATGCTAATGTGTGTCTCTGTTTACAGATGCTTGTGTGTGTGGGGTATGCTTGTATCTGTGTGCATGTGTAAATATGTCAGCAGGTGTATGTGCGTGGTTATGAGGACTGGCGTGGTGTCTAACAGTAAGCACTTAGATCAGGGCAGGGGCAGTGCTGCTCCTGGTCCCGACGCTCACCAGAGACACCACCGTAAGCACCTAAGTGTTTCAGAGTCTACAGGAGATGGCTAGCTTCTTGGTGCCCTGAGCAGCAAGGAGTTCTAAGGAGAGACCCTCTCCTGCTGCCCAGAAGCTCTCTTGACTGGGAGTGTAGAGGTGACATTAGAGTATCTATCGTGGGCTGTACCAGGCACTCAGAATCCAAGGTGGGACTCTGCAGGGCTGGGTACCAGATGCACCGCTGAGCCTGTGCGGTGATGCCCACCACGACACCATTGCACTCAGATGGTCATATCTGGGAAAGGGGAAATGCTCAGATGCCAGGGAGTGAACGTGTGTGTAGGGTTGGCTGGGGAGGTACCACTTCTGATTTCCAGGGTCCAGACATCCTGGCCCCACTGGCTTACCTCAGCTGCATAGAAGCTTCTTTGGGGAGGAAAATGAGACCGTGGAAAGAAGGTGCTGTGGGTGCTTTGGGTCAGCGGAATTCTTTCCTACACATAGCTCTGCTGTGCTGCTATGCTGTGCCATGCTGTGATGGGGAAACAAGGCATGTATTCTTGCCTTGGCTTGGAGGTCTACACCTGTAACATCTCCAGGGAAGGCCCTGAATTCCTCCTTAGGTGCCAGAGTGGGACCTCATGACTCACAGGATCGGGTGGGGAGGAGGCAGGCACAGGAGATTCACACACAGAGGAACCACCTTCCGTGTCTACAGAGGGAATGAACTACAATTCAAAGAGGGGCTCCTCTCAGAGCATTGGGCTGTGAATACTGTGGATGCCCATATAGAGGCTTGCTGGGAGCCCTTTGGGGCAGGCAGCATGCCGAGACACTGTACCCACGGACGTGCTGTATCCCTGCTCCATCACTGCCAGCTGTGACTTGCCCTTTTCACCTTTTGGGCACAAGATACAGGGTAGCAGGGCTCTTATTTCCCAGAGAGGATTATGAAACCAACAGCCAGGCCTATGAACATTTGAAGGTATTCATGCCAAGCCTGGTTTTTAGGGTCAAAAGCCCACCAGGAAGGATCCTGTGCCTGGGCACACTAGGCACATGCTATCACAGAGGCTCCCACAGCTCTGCAGAGCCTGCTCCTGGAGGCAGGAGGGGTATGGACCAGCAGATCACGGAAAATCAGGGATGAGAAATGATCACTTTTCATCACACTCTCTCTAGACTCAGTGAGGAAAAGTCACAGTAGTTCAAGAGGACCATGGCATCACTGGTCATATCACTGGCTGGCCAAAGCTTCTAGTTCTGATCTGAAATTCGGGCTTAAGGTTTTAGGCAGGGTCTCACTATGTAGCACTGGGTGGCTTGGAATTCTCTATGTAGACCACACAGGCCTTGAACTCATGGAAATCTACCTGCTTCAGACCCCTGAGTGTTGGGATTAATGTCATATGCCACCTTGGGCTTTAGACCTTAAAGGTAGGGATTTTAATAAGAAAATTCAGCTTGATTCCCATTTGATGCCTTAGAAGTCACCCTGGAGCTGACACAAATGACCTCGGCGGCAGCGTTACCCTTCTCCTCTGCCCCAGTGCCTTCTGGACTTGAGCTTGTCTCTGTAGGCTAGATTTGGGACAAGACATGCCTCTGCTCAGGTGAGTGAGGTGGTAAAGCCTCTTAGATTCTTCCAGGCAGGGAGGTCTGGCCTTGGGCACATACCTGGGGCACACTGCAAGGCCTTTTTATTTTCCCAGCACGCAAAATTCCATTTAAGGGACTGTTGAAAGGGCAGGTTGTAACGATATTATGTCTATTACAGCCCATCATGGCCAGGGTCTCTCCTGTGCACGCCACACAATGGGCCACAGCGTGGAGAGGGGAACTGGGTTGCCAGGAGGCTTTTCTAAATGAAGAGAGTGTTTGAATGCAAATGATTTCTTTTCTCCAAACAGAAAGTGCTTCTCAGGAAAGAGAAAAAGGAAAGTCTTCCTCCTCCATCCAATAATCAAAGCATCATAATGTCACCTGACTAAGGAGTGACTTGCCGTGCATCTGCCCATCCCTCTGGCCACCTGTGAGGATGCTGAGTTGGCCTGTCTATACAGGGCTCCAACTCTGCTGTTAGAGTATCTGTACAGGGGAACCGCACTGTTCCCTACCCATTAGCAGGCAAACCAGGGTTCTATTCCCTCCTCATCACAAGGGCTCCCACAAGACCTCCAGACACCCCACCCACAAAAGCACTAGAAAGAGCAATTGGGAAAGAAATTCTGTCTAAATGTGGTGGGGGTCTTGGGTTGGGGTAGATCAACCTTCCACCAAATTACACTGTTCCAACACCTGCCTGTCAACCCTGCACCTCGCTTGTCTAGCTCAAGTTCCATCAGCAACTTTCTGGGCTGAACAGGAGTGTAACAGAAAAATAAATCCCTGCCTAATGGCTTTGAGACTGAGGGGTTCACAATTACACGGCACCCGCATCCTAATCTACAACTCCAGCTCAAAAGCGCTCAAGAGTCTACTCCAAATTCCTGTGGCGATAAGGGGCTGGCTGCATTTAGCCAGAGCCGGGATAAAAGATTTTTTTTTTATGATAATTATCTTAGTGAGGGACGCGTTTGCATTTTCTTTCTGTGCAATTCTGAGTTTAACTCGGGTGTGTGTTGGGGGGTAGCTGTTGGGGTGGCAAAAGAGTGATCTTGACAGCAGACGTTAGGAAAGTCAAATATTTGATTTGTATGGAAAGTAATTAGCTCACAAATGTT
Organism: Phodopus roborovskii; assembly: GCF_943737965.1. Lineage (NCBI taxonomy): Eukaryota > Metazoa > Chordata > Mammalia > Rodentia > Cricetidae > Phodopus > Phodopus roborovskii. Next base: position 5,804,745 of record NW_026126646.1, read on the forward strand.
TGATCAGTTATTAGGAAAATGTAGAGTGGGTTATTTAATATCAGGGTGGGAGGTGTGTGTGTATGTGGGGAATGAGAACCAGGGCTTTTAAAGAACCTTTTGGAGAAGCAGATCTCACTGTATGAGTGGAACTGCACAGAGGAGGATTCTCCTCTGAGTTCAGACGATTTATCTTCGGGGGCTCTCGGGTGCTGGCTAAGACTCACAATGAAACCTCCCACTCGCTGCGCAAGTCTTGGAGATTCATTTTCGTTTTCTCAATGGCCCAATTAAAAACCAAAATTTAGAGGATGAGACGGAGGACCTTGGCTAGTCCAATGGTTCCTTATACCCCATTTTTTTGTCTGGCAACTTAGAGCTATGTATTACTGCAGGAGAAAAAAAATAAGGCACTCTGGTCACTGGCAGGCTCATAGCATCAACAGGTAAACTGAGGCAAAGCTCCACAGGGGTGGTCACAGAGACTTCTGCTGAACACAGTGGGCATCCAGTTCCCCGGTGTTTGTTTAGAACCCTTGTGGCTCCTGAGGAAGTCTGAGACACTGGCCTTACAGAGAAGGGAATAGGTTTATTCTAGGTTCTAGAAACATCTAGGAGACATTGTTATTTTTACTGGTAGCTTAGCCTTAAAAAGGAAGATAGACATGCGGGCTGGGAAGATAACCCGGTAACATGCTTGCTATATAGCACAGGTCCTGAGTTAGATCTCCACAACAGGCTGGCATGGTGACTGGCCCTAACCCCAGAGCAGGTAGGCAGAGGCAGGAGGGTCCCTGGGGCTTGTTGGCCATCCAGCCCTTGCCTAAGTACTGCAAGCTCCAGGCTAGCAAGAGACCTTGTTGTGCAAACTATGTAGACAGTACCAGATGAACGACTGTCAAGGTTGCTCTGACCTCTCCGTGCACACCCACACATGTGCACCTACCCTGCACACACAGGAACACAGAAATGCCTCCCATACCCCACAAGAGATTAGGCATGCACCCTTGAGTCCCCTGGTCAGCAGTGACATCGAAGGGCCAACAGACTGATTCTTCAATGCCAACACAGCCTTCTTGAAAGCAGCCGTGCCAGGGCCCCAAGTAGACAGGCACAGACTCAAGAGAGTATAAACCGTGTGCCGGAATGCCCAGCGTGTGCGAAACTGGCTTCATCTCAGAGGTAACGGAATGCTCACAAAGGAGAGCGCTGTGCTCTGCCCAGCCTCCCAAGCACCAAACTAGGTTGGGGTCTTTTACTACGAAAACCCGGTAATAATAATACACTTGAAGCGTCATCCAGGGGCTGCAAAGATGGCTCAGTGGATAAAAGGCTTGCAGCACAAACATGAGGACCAGAGTTCAGATCCCCAGCACCCACGTAAAAGCCAGGCAGGCGTGGCAGCCTGCCTGTAACCCCGGTGACAGGAAGCTGAGACAATTGTCCCCTGGCTAAGCTGGCCAGGTAGGCTAGTCACACTTGTGAGCTCCAGTTTATACAAAAGACCCTGCCTCAATAAACACAGTGGAGAGTGGTCAGGGAAGACACCCAAGAGCAGCCATATGCCTCTGTGTGCAGGAGCACACATGTCAACACATACCCGTACACATGCATATATCCTGAAGCGTGTGCACAAACGTGTGTGCATATATGTATATAAGCACACACACATATACATACAGAAAATTAGTTTTCTGGGTACTAATACTGTATAGATGTAATTCGGCATAATACAAATTTTCCTATATTACCTCACGCCCCTCTTACACTTAGGATGTGAGTTGAGTCTCCAACGAAAGGGAGGGGTCTCTAGTCTCAGGGGTAAGGGGCTGGCAGCCTGTTGTGCTGGTTGGCTTTCTCGTTTTATTTTATTTGTTTTATAGGACAGAGTCATCTGCGAAGAGGGAATCTCAAGTGATCAAATGCCTCCATCAGACTGGCCCCTAGGAGAATTTTTTTTTTTTTAAATTAATGATTGATGTGGGAGGGTCCAGCCCACCATAGGTAGTTTTATCCCTGAGCAGGTGGTCTGGGTTGTATAAGACAGCAGGCTGAGCAAGCTTTGGGGAACAAGCCAGTAAGCAGTACTCCTCCGTGGCCTCTGTTCCCGGCTCCCTGCCTTTAGTTCCTGCCTCGGCTTCCATCAGTGAACTATGACTCGGGGTATATACAACAAATCGGACCTTCCTCTCCATGTTGCTTTTCTTCATGGTCTTTGCCATAGCGACAGAAACCTGAGTAATACACTTGGGGTCTGCAGAAACTCAGCCAGGGCATCAGCCGGCAATGCCAGGCGGCATTCAGGGATGGGACACCATTCACGTTCTCCTAGCTCAGCAGGGTCTTACCATCCAGGCTGGGTGCCATGACACCCAGGGAGTAGGCACCTTCTTTCACATGCACCAGAAGCTCTTCTCCAGGCTCAATGTCCTTGATGACTTTATAGTAAATCTAAGAGAAAGAGATTGAAGACGGTGAATGAACTCTGACATTGTATGTCGTCACCACAGAGGTCCCCAATGAGCCTCTACCCTACCACTGCAGTTGCAGGGTCACTCATAGAGGGGGTGGCCTGAGGTGTCACTTGACCTAATTATTTTAGTAATGTTTTTTAAATTTAAATTTGCAACAGCTGGTTTTACCTGTCAATCCCAGTTCCCTCTCCCCCTCCCTCCCCTGTGCCCCTCCCAACCCCCATCCCAATCCCCTGTTTGCTCCCCAGGGAGGGTGAGACCTTCCATGGGGAATCTTCAAAGTCTATCACATCATTTGGAGCAGGGCCTAGGCCCTCCCCCATGTGTCTAGGCTGAGAAAGTATCCCTCGATGTGGAATGGGCTTCCAAAGTCCATTTGCATACTAGGGACAAATACTGATCCACTACCAGAGTCCTCCTAACTGACATCCACATTCAGGGGGTCTGGGTCGGTTCTATGCTGGTTTCCCAGCAATCAGACTGGGGTCCATGAGCTCCCCCTTGTTCAGGTCAGCTCTTTCTGTGGGTTTTCCCAGCCTGCTTGACCTAATTTTTAAAAAGATGATTATGTGTACAAGTGTTTTACTAGCACGTATATATATCACATGCATTCAGTGCCCGAGTAAGGGAGAAGAGGGAATTGGATCCCCTAGAACTGGAGTTACAAGCTGCCCGGTGGGTGCTGGGAATACGCTAGTACAGAGGTTCTCACCCTGTGGGTCAGGACCCCTTTGGGATCGAAGGAGCCTTTCCCAGGAGTCACATATCAGATACTTACATTACGATTCATAACAGTAGCAGCAACAAAAACAATTTTGTGGTTGGGGGTCACTGTGACACGAGGAACTGTATTAAAGGGCCACAGCATCTCCCCAGCCCCCAAACTGTTTTTTTTTTAATTAAAACAAATTTTATTATATTTATTTATTTTGTGTATGTTGGGAGGGGGGGCAACATGTGGAGACCACAGGATAACTTATGGGAGTAGGTTCTTCCCCCGCCATGGGGGTCTCGAGGATTTAACTCAGGTCCTCAGGCTCGGTGACAAGTGCCCGCTGAGCCATCCCACTGGCCAGATTCGGCCATGAAGAAGGTCTTCTGAGCCTCAGAACTTTGGTGGTATATGAAGAAAGGAAAGGAACCGAGTCTATTTTAATTTGTCTCATTCTGCTCTGACAGGAAGGATAGGTGGGACCCAGAGGGTTGGCTCGGTGGTTAAGGACACTTGTTCTCGTGAAGGACCTGGGTTCGGTTCCCAGCACATACACAAAGGCTCACCACTTCTTCCGGCACCAGGCGTGCATCCAGTGCGCAGACATACATCAGGGAAAGTACTCTTATGAATAAATCTAAAAAAACTAAAGAAACGATAGGAGATACTCGGTGTTACCATCCCCGCCCGACCAGGGATGTCCTAGGAAATGTCCCACATTACCGTCACTTCCCATTGGGAATGCTCCGGTCCATTCTCAAACCTCCCTTGTCAATGTGAGCATGAGTCATTTGGCTATAGGGAACCTGGGGGGGGGGTCAGAGTGTTCGTTGCTTGTGAAGATGCTTCGTAGCTGGGCACAGGCCCTGTGGGCAAGGATGCTACCAGGCTGTGACTTTTGTACCAGCGTGGCAGCTGTGAGTCCGGAAAGCCAAGGGTGGGATGGAGTGAATGCCTGCAAGGAGCTGCATCCAGCAGGGGACAGGGGTTTGGAGTCTGGGGGTGGGGTGGGGGGACAGAGTTCCGGGCCTGGAGGGAGGGGGGAGGGAGGGATGGAGCCCTGGAGCTGAGACAGTGACATTGGCTGTGTCCATTTCAGCAGTATGAGCTGAATGAACCCTGTTGGTTGCAGCTTGCTATCATGTCTCCCCCAAAGCTGAAGTCACGCCTGGTTTGTTGCCTGGGATGAAGTCGGGCTGCTCCATTTGGGACACTAAGCCGTCACAGCACTGCAGGCTTGCGTGGTTTTGGATGTGTGTGTGCGCGTCTTCTCTGACTTTGCCCAGACTCCAGAGGCCCTACCCTTCATGTTCAACCTGGGCCTCTACGACCACAGCGGCTCAGAAAACTGTCTGGGAGTGTCAGCGCGTGGCTGCCTTTCTCTCTCGGGCAGCTCATGGCTCCTGCAGCAGGTGTGTGTTCTGGACTCTGTTCTGATGTTGGGTTGTCTGGAAGTGGAAGAAATGCCCCAGAGACACCTGCAGGCCCAACAAGCCGCCCTAGGCTAGCCTTCTGCACTGTTGGAGCGGTATAGGACAGGAGGAAGGGCAGAAGAAAGAACATTTTAAGAGAAGACAGAGGGACAAAGTGGTGACTCTCCTGGCCACAAACAGTAAACAACACTTAAGTTCCCAATCACTGGTCCTGGCTGAGGTTTGCCCCATGGGTACCCAAGGGAGCCTGGGGCAGCTGCTCGCCTCCCAGGAACATGGCCCTAATTAGGGCTCAAGGCTCCAGAGTGACACCCGTGAGCCACTGGAGGACACAGGAGAGCGGCACTGGATTCCCAGTGCCCACTGACTGCCACTCCCAGAACACCAGACAGCAGTCAGGAGCCTGCAGGCACACACCGCGATCTTATCAGTGTGGCATTCCTGCGCAGAGCAGTCCAGAGCGGCACCATACTTGGGGGTTATTCTCGGGGAGGTTGATAATGCAGAGGTCTTAAGATGGGGACCAGAAATGGGATCGAACAGGCTTCAAGAATAAAACTGACGGTTTCTACGATCCCAGCTTCACATCATCCCACTGCAACCGACTGGCTTATTTACACTCATGCCACATTGCTTCAGAAGAGGACCCACCCTCAGCTGCCCCAGAGTGAGGAGCTGAGGCCACACAGGTATCTCCTGAGGGGTGGGCGTGTGCCAGCGGTTACTAAGCTTATTCAAATTTCCGTCTGGCAAGAGAGCTCAGGCACAAGCACACAGCAAGTGCATACTTCGTGCTCAGGGTTCAGCACCAGCGTGGCAGGTGACTTGGTGCTGGGTACAAGGGCTGAAGGGAGGGGGGTGGGGATGAGAGCTTGGCCCCACGAGGTCCTTGAGTTGGCGCTTGCCACCAGCCAGCCTTCTTCCCAACTGTAATCACCCGGATTGCAGGAGGCCATGGCTGCCCTGTGTGTCCCTCCTACCAACTGGCTGCTGGCTGCCTATTCCGAGAGGTGGAAGGCAGAGGGGAGAGCACTCTCCCCTCCCACACACACCTTCCCCGGGCTGCCGGCCTTCCCTGGTTAAGATGCCTGGCTTCCAAGGCTCCTCTCCATATACATCCTACCCCCTTTCTCTCTGGCCTGGAGGAACCAGGAGCTGCACCACAAGTTCTGGTTCTGCAAGGTAGCCAGTCCTCCGGGGACCTGCTCTTGTCCACCACTAAGCCCGTTTCTGGGACCAGCGAGCCTCCTGACTCCTATGTTGGCTCCAGGGTCTGCCCAGCCTCCCTTCCCTAATCCCCTCCGAGGGCCTGGGGGAGTCCTGGGACTCCACACCCTCCCACACCTTTGCTCCTGGGCTCACCGGGCCTCCAGGGACCTCTACTCCCGGTTCTGTAGACAGAGCCTTCTGGGACCCTCCCACCAGCATGAACTCTGCACCTGGAGCCACAGCAGGGTCACGGGTGTACCTTCCTCATCCTCACAGAAGGGCCACTAGGGCCCCCTGTCAGGGACATGTGGGACACACAAGGTAGGCTGGGCAACTGTGGCCATAGGACTTTGAGCCCCGGACGTAATTAATCAATCCCTATTAGTGCTAATTGCGGAGGCCAGGGTGGGGCCAAGGTGTCCCAGCTTGCCTCCACCTGGAGGACCAAGGATATAATCAGGAATCTTTGCAGACTTTCCTGAAGTCTTGGCACCACCTCAGGATATGGCAGGGTTACATACAGAAGCCAACCCATGCTTTTACGACCTGTTGCAAGTGGTGCAAAGCCCTTATCAGCCAGGCATTCTGAGAAAGCCAGTTCTGGGTTTGAGAGGCTGGGTGATTTCCCTTAACAAAGGCCAACTTCATTTGGGGCTGGCGCCTGTTGGTTGGGAGTGCCAGGTTGAAGTGTAGAGCGTCTCATGCTTAAGCCTCTCTGTTCACTGCATGCTTCAGACCCCTTCTGTGCCGGCCCATAATTAACCGTAACTGTAATCCCTTACGATTCTTGCAACTGGTTCCTTACATCCATTTGGAGTGCTCCGGCCCCTGACCATTAGCCTCCACAAGATAGGCTGCCAAAAAGGAGAATGAGAAACCCAGGAGTATGACGTTCTCCAGCATCTTGGGGTATGGGGTGGGTGGCTGCAGAGAAGGGGAGGAAGAGGAAAAGGAAAAGGAAGAAGAAGAAGACGAAGAAGAAGGAGGAGGAGGAGAAGGATAATAATAATAATAATAATAATAATAATAATAATAATAAGAAGAAGAAGAAGAAGAAGAAGAAGAAAATCGCCTTCTTTCTAAACTACAGTGCCATGGGTTTTAAGTACATTTGAGTCCTCGGGTCCTGTCACTGCCGCTCTGGTGGCTACTCCTTGTCTGAGACCTTGAGGGTGGCAAACTTCTCCCCAACAGCTGAGACGACAAGCCACATAAATGGCTTCTGTCGGTGGCTCTCCGAAATAAGGACACAAGCAGTCAGAGCCTGAAGCTGGGCCTCCGTCTCCTCCCCTCAGCCTTCCTCACCCAGCCATGGCCACTCAGAGTCTGGGCCAACACCACTGCCTGTAACTAAACTTTGCTCAGCCCAAACTGTTTCTTTTCTCCTCTGTCACTTTTCAGACACAAAGAGGTGGCTTTTTAGACACAAAGAGGTGGCTTCGTGTGGCAGAGAGAACTTGGAACCTTTTTACCAAAAGGTAGACACCTGCCTGGGGATCAGGTTCAAGCCCAGGAACCTATCATACACACACAAATGAACACCCAGGAGGCAGTTGACAAGGGCTGCCAGCTCTCAGCTCCTCGGGGCCCTTGGCTTGGGCTGCGGATACTGTTTAGCGATTGAAAGCTTAGTCTGAGCATCCTAGCATTGGAATAAATGAAAACCCCAGTGCGTTGTGGGAAGGAAATGAGGACAGCATGGGCTAAGCCAGTGAACATGCAAGAGGTTCCCTTAGTCCCTACATCTGTGTGGTCCTCACCCCATCTGTGCCTAAGCCTTTATAACTTTATTACTGTATGCTCTGTCACTTAAAACTTACAAAAAATGATCCTATGCATTTATCTCTTCCTTAGTTGCACAGTTTGGGTAAGGACTATAAAAACATGAAGTATTAGCCTATCGTTAAATAATCGACACCCTTACGTGGCTTCCTACAAGGCATTGCATTTAGTTAATGGAAGATAAATCCTGACAAGTGTTGTTTGTTTGTTTGTTTGTTTTTAAATTGGGCTATTACCACAGTTGGAAGTTGATTTAAACTTAACTGTTCTCACCAGCCCCCCAAAAATAGGGGGCCCTTTGATCCAAAGCAAGTCCCTGGCAGGTGACAGTTTTTCTGAATTAAAACAAATCTGACATATCTTTTAAGGATTAAAAAAAAATCCAAATTACATCATGTGTGTGAGTGTGTGTGTGTGTATGTCTGTATGTGTGTGTGTATGTATGTCTGTATATGTGTGTGTATATGTCTGTGTGTGTGAGTGTGTGTATATCTATGTGTGTGTATGTCTGTAAGTATGTGTGTGTGTGTCTGTATGTGTGAGTGTGTGTATGTATGTCTGTATATGTGTGTATATATCTGTGTGTGTGAGTGTGTGTATGTATGTCTCTGTGTGTGTGTGTGTATGTCTATGTGTGTGTATGTCTGTAAGTGTCTATGTGTGTGTATGTCTGTGTGTGTGAGTGTGTGTATGTATGTCTCTGTGTGTGTGTGTGTGTATGTCTATGTGTGTGTATGTCTGTAAGTATGTGTGTGTGTGTGTCTGTATGTGTGTGTGTCTATATGTGTGAGTGTGTGTATGTATGTCTGTATATGTGTGTGTATGTGTGTGTGTGTATGTGTATGTATATCTGTATATATGTATGTGTGTTTGTCTGTGTAAGTGTGTGTGTGTGTCTGTATGTGTGTGTGGGGGGGGGCTGAGGACAACTTGCAGAAGTTTGTTATTTCCTTACACTATGTGGGTTCCAGGTACTGAACTCAGGTCATCAATCGAGGCGGCCAGTGCCTTTACCCGCTGATACATCTCACCAGGCTGCATTGGATTTTGAAAGTGTCTTGTTCATTGGTTAAGAAAGGTTCAACAAATTCTGTAATCACACCTTGCTTGTTTTCAAAGAGAAAACTGTGTTTAGCTGTTTGGAGCTACCATTCCAAAGGACCATACAAAAGCAAGAGGAGTCAGGAAGTGTCAAAGTCTCAGAGCCTGACGACCCTGCTTAAAATATCATCCCTAGCAGATCACACACCTCAGAGATAAAGAGGTTCTGAGTGGGGAGTCATCTGTCACCAGGCTTGACTGGGCCAAGCAGCACCCGGCTTTCTGAGAAGAAGCAGGGCTGGCCCCATGGACCCTTGGTTACACGCTCTGGCCAGGTCCTAACCCTGTTCAATACATCCAAGAGGGGCTGCTCTCCTGCCGTAGTAGGCAGGCCTGCTCTTGAGTTTCTCTGACTGTGGCTGCCTCAAGCTTTTAGCCACAGGCTAGACATGGCACCCTGGCTGCTCTGCCCTGTCCTGCCATGAAATACTGGGGCACCCTACAGACAGCACAGGCCCGGGTAGTTCTCACAGATGGAAGCAGCTGTATGAAGTCGGAACAGCAGGCCTTACCCAGGGCTGCTGGAAAGCATGGCCTCAGCTGGTCCGTCCTCCACCCTCAGCCTGCTGCCCAGTGAACCCCCTTCTACCCGCAGTCCCTACTGAGGCAGGCATGAAAGAGAGAAAGTAGCCCCTCTGTGAGCAGATCTCTGCCCACCCCCTGCCTCTTCCTGAGGGCATGGTATTTCCAAGCAGCAATGGACCCTGCTTATGTCTCCTAAATGTTTCAAACCAACTCACTCGCTCATAATTATACCCAGGGGTGACCTGGATGTTTTGAATTTTCCAGAGAGAGGTCTTGACAGAAGGGGTTAGTGGGGGTTCCTTCTCAAGTATCCAAAGAGGAACTGAGATGCCCATGGGTGCTTGTTTGCCCTCGGGCTCATGGTCAGATGGAAGAGACAGGAGGCTGGACATCGGAGGGAAGATTCGGGAGAGCTGGATGGGAGCAGAACCCCTTGGAGTCTTGGGCTCATGTCTCATGCACACATCTCCAGCTCCAAAAAGGCTGTATAGGAGCACATACAAATATAACCTTTGTCTTCTGGCCCGAGGCAAGTGTGAACATGCTGGGTAAAGCTGGTGTGAGGGCGTGTGGCTGGGCTGAGAGGACTCAGCATCTGGGAGCTGAGGAGAACCAGGGGGTGTGCCACTATGGCGTCTAGAGTCTACCTGGGTCACAGCCCCTACAGCATCCAGCAGGGACAAGTACAGCCCTGTGATGATGAGAGAGGTGTGCTTCTCTCTGTCTCCTATGTGCAGCTGACATGTGGGTCTCCCTCAATGACAATCCAGGCTTCCAAGTAGACTCAAGTCCAGGTCCTGACCATTATGAACACAGAGTCTAGGGATCCCGGATTTCCGTTCTTCATGTTGAAGAATTTAGAGCCACCTCTCCTCCATATGTTGGACAGCTCATCACTTCTGGTGACTGTAGCTCCCAGAACTTTCTCTTAAGATACTGGGATCTTCTTCTGCTCTTCTGCCTCTTTCGGATACTGGAGCTGAGGTCCTGCATCTTACACCGTGGATGAGCAAGGCCTATGCTTCCCTAACTTGATGCGTTTCCCTCACTGGGGGTCCTGCATAGTACAGCACCATTTCTGCAATGCAGATGTTTGGTCATGGGCTTCTTCCCTTCAGGGTCTATGCTGTTCCGGCAGTGCTATGTACATGCGGTTACACACATGGCTGTATGTTTAGGTATGTACATATACTGTGTATGCGCCCGTGGGTATGCGGTGTTCCAAACTGCCTACATGTTTATGTAGACACTCCTGGGAGGGAGAAGAGAATCTGAGAAACACTACTGACATTTTCAGGGTTTCCTTCTCAAGGTGAAACCTGTCCTCGGGGATCTTTTTATTAGTAGTATCTCCAGGAAGTTTTATTCAGCCACGGAGAGGGTCAAAGTGCTACTCTGCAGAGACAATTGTCTCCTTGGGATGGCCAGGAAATGGAGTGTTTGATTATATGTAGGCTGTGGCCATCTGGGAAAAAGAGAAGGTGAGAGGGAGGGACAGGGAGAGAAAGGGACAGGTGTGTGTGTGTGTGTGTGTGTGTGTGTGTGTGTGTGTGTGTGTGTACATACCCCAGTTTTGGGGAGAATAACAATTAGCCTGAAATCTAATTTTCCTTTCAGGAAGTCATTTTATGTAACTGGTGAATATTTGCTATGAGTCTGCCCGTTCTAGAGCAGAGTGGGGAGAGGGCTCTGTTCTCCCCATAGTGGAGGGGTCCCACTGTGAGGTTTGGGGTTTAGGGGTGGGAACTGCCCCAGGTTTGGGGAGGTTGTGGTTCTGGACCCTCCAGAGGTGGCTTTTGCCTAAATTTCCAGTTCCTTCTGAACACGGGGCTATTTATTGTCCTGCATGGAAATAAGACAGGGGGAATTCACCCTGAAAGGCCACATAGAAGAGAGACAGCCAGTAGTAAAGAGACTTAGGTAAGTCTGATCTGATGCTAGTCAGGCAATGCAGGCAAGTGTGTGAGCACAGGGCACAGGCCACAGGGCTGGGAAAGGCTGGGGATGCAGTGGCTTTGAATCACAAGGATGCATGGAGTTCAGGGTGTCAATCACTCTAACCTGGAGCATTCGTGCCCATGGTCTGAAATGAAAGGAGATTTCCCTGCAAGGCAATCACTTCTCTTAAGCCCTACATGGTAGTTTAAGTAAACTTCCCTGGAATGATTTAGGAAAAAAAAAAAAAAAAAAAAAAAAAAGGGTTTGAAGGCTAGCTTTTCTCTGAGAGGACTATACTTTGTGTGTTTTCTAAAAAGCTCACCCCACAAAGACTCACGCCTCACTGTTCCATTCCAGCTAAGTTCTAGCATCTGTTTCCCAGGTAACAAAATCCATATTCCCACTACTCTACCAGCCTCTCAGGGAAGGAAGCCTGTCCCTGCTTGCAGATACCTGCCTGATGCTTTCCAGGGCTCAGTGCTCTACAGACCGGAGCTTGGGAGCGGGCTGGGGCAAGCTCTGCCCACCTTAAATCCAGTTTTCTGTCACCCTCCCTCTTCCTAGAAGCAGGAAGTCTTTCTTCTATGTTCCCCTTTAATGTCACTGTTATTATTTCCGTGCTCCAAGTTCCTCAGTCAGGAAGTTGTCCCTTTTCCTTCTCTCAAAATTTTTGGTTCTCACCAAAGGTCATGGAAGTCTTGGCGGCATAGTCCCTCCCTGGAACCAGCCAGTGTCTGATGGATCCGTTGCTAGGCCCAAACCATGCCCAAGAGCTGAGGAGACAGCTCTGGAGGGGCGCTGTGAGGCAGCATGCGGGGCTAGGGGTCTCCCTGCAGTTTCCTTGTTGACTTTTAAAATGCAAAACATTTCTCTAGAGTCAAGAGCCTTGAACCACTTTAGACAGCTTGCACAGGAGACACAGAATGGAGCCTTTGTTACACGGCCTTCACAAACGGTTTTTAAAGTAAATGGACCCTTTTTCCCCCCCTAACAAAATCTCACATGTAGCCCTAAGACACAGGCAGGATAAGCTGCTTTGCTGGGATTGCTGGGAGCTGGTCCGCAGAGGAACACAAGCTCTGAGAACACGGGGCTTTGCTGGGGGGTCAAACTTGAAGCTACGATGAAATGGACAAGCTGTCCATTTCAAGTGCCTAGTGGATTGGAAAGAAACTGAGCATCCTCTCCTGATGGGCTTGCAGGTCTGGAACCCAGCCCTGTGAGCAGCGAGTGAGCAGTGAGCAGGAAGCCATGGCGCTGAAGGAGCTTCCTGTTCTGAAAAGTTGAGCTCAGGCCTGGAGGTTCCCCAGCCTCTGGGGGCACTAAGGCAGGAGTCAGGATGGTCAGCTTAGTTTGCTCCTAGAGAGGAGCCATGCCAATGCAAGTCCACGTCCTTGGCAGTGGTCCTGCCATGATTATGACTTGTGGGCTTAGGGCATTTTTCCTGGATTAGGAAGCATCTCTGTGCTGTTAGACTGGCCAGTGTGGATCCTTCTGGAAACCTTGTTTGACCAGGGCTGTCTGGTTTCAGTGTGTCTTGGCATTTGTTGGGAATATGGATCCTGTGAGGTTGCATTTCTGTCTGTTCCAGCTGGCCCATTAAAACCATGGCTCTCGGTTCTCCAATACCATCAACCTCAGACAAGTTCTTCTGACCTTTGCTCTGTGGTATCTGCTCCTATGGTGTACTCTGGAGCAGCCAAGTTCTTCAGGTAGCCCATGCTGGGCAGGTGTCAAATGACCCCCCCCCCCCCGTGGCAGGACAGAACTTAGCAGCTGACCTATGATCTTATCAGAGACTCAACTGACCTGCACCTCAACAACCACCCACCTGGGAGCTCTGTCTCCAAGGACAGTTCGCAAGGGCAGTGATCATCCTAGACCTACCTGCTCGTTGATCTGACACATGGTGAGGTTTTGGTCATCACAGGAACACGCTACACGGATGTATTTGAGCCAGCTGCCAGCCCCGGCCTGATTGGCATCCACGCAGAACTTCTCGCTGCCCAAGTCTTCAGAGATCTGCTGGGGAAGAAGTGCATTAAGGTCAGAGGTGCTCTGTGTGCTATATCACACTGCACTGGCATCAGAGGCTCAGGCAGGATGGCAGGTCGCCTGAGACCTTCAGCCAGTATTGCGAACTAGAGCGGCCCTGTCCACCTAGCCCACCTGGTCCTGAGGGGCCACCAGGAGACTGGTGAAGAAGGTAGCCTTTCCCACTCTTACACAGAGGCTCACAGTCAGGCCAGGCAATGACTCCAGCATGGTAAAGCCCTTCCAGCAAGCTGTCCAGGTGTGAGGAAGCAGAGCCTTCTGTGTCTGACACAAGCCCTCTGCTAAGGACAGTGGTGGGTGCTGAGCTAGAGAAAACACTTCCGAAGGTAGAGGTGTTACCAGGGTGTGCAGTTGCACCTGAGTCTGGGTGTGCGTGTCCAAGTGTGCATGTATGCATGTGCCGATGTGCACATGTGTGCCTGTGTAGACACGCTCCTGTCAGACAGCGTATCACCCGAATGCCAGGAAAGCATTTTGTTTCCTTAAAATCAGAAAGTCTCGGTTCGATGGTGCTGGCCTGCATGCGTACATCATGCTTCCTTGCCACGTCCTGCTCAACAGGCGGGGGCCTGGCACGGGCTCTGCTTTGTTGTTGCTGCTGTCTTCTGAACTCTCTTCAGAGAGTGTGTCCCCCACCCTGAGGGTTGCTCGCAAGAAGACCTGGGCCACGGGCTGGCGGCTGCAGATGCCACAGAGCTTTCCAGCTCACGACTGCTCCGCTCGGTGCGCATGGCAAGCCCTCACTCAAAGCCTTTGAAGCCAGCAGCAGCCCAGGTGGCACACAACAGGCAGGGTGGGTGGCTGAAGGGAGGTTGGTGAGCAGGAGTGCCCTGGGCCAGGCATTTCCAGATGGGAAGGAAGGGGTGACCAGACAGACAGGAGGACCCATGCAGGCAGGAGTGATGGGTGTCCGAAGGGCCCAGTGAGGGTGCAGCAGGAAGAGCTGGGTTTGGGTGGACGCTTGGCCACTTCGCACACACTTTTCAAGACCCTTGTACACCTGTGGCTGACACTGGACTTCTTTTGAAAAGTTCGGTGCCGGCACAAAACAATGAAGCCGTACGCCCTGCCTCTGTCCCCATGCCCTTGTCCCCAAGGACCCTGACACAAAGTCAGACCATGAACACACAGGTAAGAAGTGGGGTTTTCTCCCCTCTCCTCTGGGGCTCAGGGCAGGGGTGCCCAGCGAGACCTTCCCAGGTGACTGAGCCCAGCAGCGGCTGGTTCACCTTGGCCCTGTCACTCAGGGGTTAGATGAAGCTCTCCCTGCTCCTTGCACACCCTTAGAGGTCACTACCTGCCATGCTCCAGCCCAACCGCACCACTGGGTGGCCCCCACAGCCGGGAGAGGGTGGAGGCAGAGCGAATAACAGCCACACACTGAGGCCGCAAGGGCTGAAGGTCAGGAAGGCAGGTCTCCCATTTCATCTTCTAAGAAGTGGGCTCAGGCTACTAAGCTCACATAGGGAGCATTCAGACATGTCTTACTCTCTTCCCAACTGATGACTCTGCAGGAAACTGTTGAGGGGGTCAGCCCACAGGTTACGGGACCGCTACCTGATAAGGCAGCTCACTCTCCTCCTGAGACACATGGATTGAGAAGGTCTAGCCGCTGAGAGGCCAGTGGACCCCTTCCTCCCTGCCAGAGGGGTTGGGGACTTCCTGTGGATCCCCACCACACAGACCTCTAGGCAGATGGTGCTGAATCTCAGGCCCCATCTCTGGTTCCCTGTCCCTCACTCTGTGTGTATCTTTCTTAATGTTCTGTCTTTCTGTGTTTTCCTTTATGGTTCAGGGCCTGGGGGAGTTAGCAAACAGTGCTGTGAGTGGGCGTGTCTTCATACAGGGTTCTGTCCCCAGGGCTTTCCTGGGCTTTGGCTGTTGATTTCTCAGAGTTGAGGCCCATTTCTCCAAGAACAATCTTTACTAATTAGCTTGTGGCAACTCTGTTAAAATCCCTGGGAACTTGTTGAGATCCAGCTAGTCATATGGATACATATGTGTGCATGCAAAGTGTGTACATGTGTGCACATGCTTGTGGCTATACATAGGTGACTATGTACCCCTGTGGGTATGTGTGAGTAAACATGCACTTATTTATATATATGCATGTGCATACGTGTACACACAAGAATCTTTACTCATGTGTGCATACATGTGTGTGCATGCATGCATTCAGGGGTCATAGTTGTGGGTCAGTTGGTATATTTTTGAAAAAGACAAATTCACTCCTATGAGGTGACCTAGGTAACTATTGTGGCTCCAGTCTGTGACCCTGTGCGGGCTCTGTCTCTCAGGAGCAATGTGCACACCTGGGGAGGGGCGGCATCCTCTAAGGTCTGGAATCCACCAAGCAGTCCTGTGTCCTTACAGGTCCTTGGTGTTGTTGCCTCTGAAGCAGGGTTTGACATACTCGCAGAGATGGAGCCTAAGCGCCACTTTCTAGCTGAGGGGACCTCAGATGGCGCACTGGGGCTCTGACCGATATAGGCTGGGCTCTGGGGTTTGCCAGGATGCTGAGAGGAAGACCTGGGTGTCAGAGCATCAAGTCCACAGCCACAGGCAGCTGAGCACATGTCCCTGGCTGCGCTGGGGGTAGCAGGTGCCAAGGACCCGATGCCAGAGGCAACAGCATTGGCCCAGCCTTCCTGATCCGGAGACTGACCTCTGCTTACACCTACGTTCTGGCAGGAGCTGTGTAGCTTTGATAGTTCCGAGGATGCCTGAGAGCTCACAGGGGACAAGAGAGTGAAGGCTCACATCTTAGGTTCTGTTCACATGTGAGGCATGAACAGTCATGATGATCAAGGGTAGCTCTGTTCTTTTGGCTGCTCTTGCTTTGGCAATGGAGCTGAACCTCCATCCAGATTTGGAGTTTGGGCTCTACCCACTTGAAATCCTGGCTCTGCAGTTGTTGGGGTTGAGCCTGTGGACTTCCATAATTGCTGATGGAAGTGGCCCTTCTGCCCGTTTGCCCCCACTTGGCCTCTCAACCCCCGTGTTCCTGCCAGCTTCCACAGCTCATCAATCACCCCCATCAGAAATGCTGAGTTAAGAAACGGAGATAGGAAAAAAAATCCTCTTACCCTTGACAATTTTTTTTGCACATCATTTGAGGTTTCCTGCACTTTTAATTTGTGGCTCTCTGCTGGGCTAACTCTTTCACATTTAATGGGCACAGCCAGGGGCTGGCTCCATCTGGGATGTGCACACAGACGGGAATACAGAGGCGTCTGTCGTCAGCTCACCTAATGGATTCCCAGCCTGCAGGACGGAGTGAGGCCTTAGGGGTCACCTTGTTGACCTGTGCCCTGTGGCTGCAGCACGCTCCCTAGAAGTCCACTCTGTGATAGGCATCTGCAGGACTGGTGTACGTGTCCCATTACCCTCCCCCACACCTGCACGCACACACTAACATGAACACACATGCACTCACAGATGCACAGAAGCACATGTGTGAGCACACACACACAATGGTTATGATTTACGACATTCACAAGCAGCCGAAACAGAAAGTCCATTCTTGGGATGGAAAGAGGAGGGTAGGCCTTCTGGAGACACCTCGGTGTGGCGGACATGGAGCCCGAATGAGCTCATAAATCTGGACCTGACGCTCATTATGGGCTTGGTGGTGACATGACCAAGTGCTAAGCAGAAACGCGGCGGCAGGATGGGGTCTACTGCTGCCAGCAGACAGGAGCCTGGCTGCGGAGACCAGGGAGGAGGTCAGGGGCCCATCTGTTCAAGCTGAGCGGGAAGGAATCGAGGAACAGAAGGGACAGAGTGGTGGAGTGTGTTTTCTGGGACTCATTCCTGGAAGAAGTTGTCTGTCTGGGATTTTCTGTCCCCCTCTGACCTTGGTCTCCACTGGACAGTTGCCAGGGTAGTGGTGCATAACAGAGGCAAGGGATAGAGTTACAGGGTCTTGGACAGACCCCAGAGCATGGCTCAGGGTTTGGATGCCGCAAAAAGAGGGTTGCTGCCTGGCCAGGGACTCTGCTGACAGGTGTCAGTGATGTCCCAATTCCACACCTGGAGAACTTGGCTCCTGTGTCAGTCACAGGCAGATCCCCTTGTCTCAAAGCCACACCAAGAAATGCATGTCATTAAAGAGTCACTGAATTCCACATTTTGTAGCATCTGGGCCCCACACAGGCCTTTGAAGATCTGAGGGAAGCCACACACCAGAAGTCACTCAGACATCCAAGTGCCTTGTGAACACACCGAGCTTCCCGGAATTCTTGCACCCAATCCTCAGACTCTGAGACTCTAGGTTGTGAGAACATCCGAGACTCACAGGATGACCTCTCCCATGTCCTCAGCCACGCTGCACAGTAGAGCCCCAGGGCACGTGCCTCGTGCATGCAGCCTGTACTGTCCTCGGCTGTGTTTCTGTGCCTCCCAACCTTTCTATGCTGTGCTAACTTTACCTCCCCCTTTCCTTCTGTATTTTATTGGCCCAGGCTCTACCTGGCAGGCGATGACCCTCTGGGATGGAAAAGGACTTGGGTGTGACTCTACGCTTTGCCTAAGTGACTTGAAGCCTCTAGGGGACTCGTACACCTGAATCTCAGATAGACGGCAGAAGAGCCAAGGAGTCTTGGAAGCCTGGAGTTGCATGGGCTCTTCCTTGATGCCTGCTGCAGAAGCTGGGTGACAAGCCTTTCCTGTGATCTTACTGCAAAGCCACCAAGGATGCCCTTCAATGGCCCTTGCGCCATCCCCACAGTGCATGCAGTGGCCTGAGTGGGGTGTTTGAGGTGGGTCACATGGCCCGACCATCTTGGCATCTGTGGCTTGTCTCATCGGTCATGGGCTGCAAGCCTGAGCCACAAGAGATAAAAGGTCAACTTGGTGATTCATGCTAGCATTCTGTGCCTTCCACTGAGTGCAAGGATGAGACACGGAAGGGCAGTAGCGAAGCATCTTAGGTGATTAGCAACAACCAGAGGGAGAGGGGCCTGCTGATAGCTGGGGGCTGGCAGGTCAGACACCTCTACCACCAGCTGGGGGTGGACGAGAACACACAGAAGTGCATGTCCTGCCCCCAGGGGAACACAAGAAGGTTTGGGTGGACATCTCTCCCTCAGAGGAGCCAGCATTGAGCATTCACCGCTGTCAGCTGGATGATGTGTCTTGTCTTGGGTCATGCCTCAATGTCCGCTTAGGAAACCAGAGAGCCTCTTTTCCACTCTCCAGCCCATGGCTACCTGCATGCATAGTGAGCGCTGAGCAGCCTGTTAGAGATACTAGCCAACATTCTCATTATGTACACATATTTCTGAATGCTGATGGTGGTGGGACTTGCTAACTCTTGGAGGAGCTGAGCCTGTGTGTTTGCTCTTGAGACTACCAACACTGATGCTCCAAGCAGGGGCTCTCCCCAGTCTTCAGAATGCACACGACCCGTGTGCCTTCTCTGGCATGGTATGGTTGGGTGATTAGCTCTGGGCATGTCTCCCGGGAGCTCTACAGCGTGGGTTACAGGGTAAGTTTCTCTATAGTGTTGCTGCCTGCACTTCTCCCAAGAGGCCAAACCGGTGGCTCTTGTCACAAGACCTTCTCTACGCTGCTCCAACTTCTCAAAGCCAAGGCTGACAGTCTAAGTAGTGGCAGCCACTTATCTGATTATCATATAAGATACACTCAAAGAGGACACTTTGGTGAGCTCAACCCCCTTGCAGAAGCCCAGTCCGTAAATAGCTGTTCAGAGTCCAACATCTGATGTCACAACCTGAACCTAGCAGCAAGCGTGGGGAAGGTATTGCAACTGGTGTGTAGAGGAGAAGGATTTGGGGGAGGTGGTGAGCCCGAACCTATGAGGAAAATGGCCACGGGCCCTGCTGCTCATAGGGACTGCTGGAGTCAGTGTCTATTTGCCCAGATGTGAGTCTTGTAGGGGCTCCTTGGATCCTACCATCAAAGGAGCGCAGGCTCTGAACACCAGAGACCCAGTACTCTAAGGCAACACAGGTATAAATGTTCTGCTTCCCCCGTGGGTGCTCCCAACAAGTACCAGCTCGCAGGGGTCTCTTCTGCATGCCGAGCTCAACCTCCCCCACTCCTGCTCTGCTCTTCGAATGGTAGGACACCCATCTCTGGTCCTGGTACTGTCAGCTGACCCCACATCACAAGCAAGCTGTCTGGGACCCTGTGCTTTACAAAGACCCTCTCAGAAAATCATCCAAGTCCCCAGGTGACCTGCGGAAGAACACTCCCAAGCGTTTGGAGCCTCCCCTACATTGCCTATGGCAGTCTTTGGGAAGGTTGGTCCCAGAGGCCCAACTCAGGCTGTTGGCTGGAGGAGGGACACGGGCTGCTGTTGCTAGTCTGGTCTCTCCAGAACAGAGCTGATGCAGTTCAAACTCAAATAACTTCAGCAATATTTCAAGTCCAAGTTTCCTCTCAGTCAAGAACAGGCCAGGCAGAGCCCCAAGCTTGGAGCTTGCACGCTGGCACAGCCCTGGCCCTGACCTTCCAAAGCAAGGCACATTTGTTTTTTCTATTTTTTCTTAATCATGAAATATATTAAGATCCCACAACCCAAAACCAAATGCTTGTGGCCACACTCCTGTTCGGGGGGGGTACAGTGCTAGGTTTGTCAGAGGAAGTGGCTCTTCTGAGGGCAGGCAGGGCCTGGGAGGTGTCACACACATAACCCTTCTTTGGCTTTTAGACAATGACAAACTGCAGCACTTGTGAACACAGCGACCCCCACAGCGGATGCGGGAGGACTTCCCCATGGCGGGATAGCCACTGACATGTGGTTGGGGCCACATGAGATCTCAGGCCTGTGGGAACAGGGCTCTGGTGTGAGCCCAGATCTTTGTCTAACAAAAGCCCTCATACATGGGAGTTGAATGCAAGACTGAAGAGTCCGCCAACAGTCCTGGGCCTTCCTACCCAGCTTGCTAGAATAGATTTCTGCTTGGTGTGCTGTGGGACCTCTGAATCTTAGGCATAAAACTTCAGGACGGGCTGTTAAGTGCTCCCTCTCCGTTATTCCCATCACGGCCACAGCAACCACCACAGGCAGCATGTGGGGAGGGTCTCTCTGGTAGAACGTCAGGAGAAATTGGTACAGCCTGGCTATAAGGGGCAGCGCTCATAGAGAAGGCAGTGATGTGCAAAGCCCAGGCCACTCTGCTGGCCCTGGCCTTTCTTATAGGGTCACCTCCCTACAGGGTGTGTGATGCTATAATCAATATTTACCTGGTTATCTAGTCATTGAAAGCTCATGTTTCCCCAAGGGATGGCCACAGAGCAGTGAGCACTGGATACTTGTCAACCACTTTCATACTGTGTCACTCGTTCCTAACCAACCTCTCCTCTACCTTTCCTTAAAGTCCCATGACCCCAGGGTTGCCGAAGGCAACTGGAACTTCTCTAGGTCTGTCCTGGAAGAAGTGTTTAGTTGAGGCCCATTAGATATCCTCATGAGTAGACAGATGGATGGGTGTGTGAATGGATGGATTTCGAATGGATCGGTGGGATGGATTGATGCTGGATGTTTGTATGAATGGTGGGTGATGAGCGAATAGATAAATATCAGACAGATGGGTTTTGGACTGTTGTTGGGTGCATATACATGGGGATGGATGGATGGACAGAGGGACATTCAATGTGTAGATGAACAGATGTTGAATGGGTAGGTGGATGCATGGATATTGAATGGATGGATGTTAAATGGGCAGGTAGATGGATGTTGAATAGGTAGGTGGATGGATTAATGATTGTTGAATGAGTGTACAGGCAGATGCTGAATGAGTGGGCTGATGGATGTTGAGTGTGTGGTTGGACAGATGGCTGTATGGATATATAACACATCCAGAACTCTCTGGCTTCCCCAAGCTCCCACAGTGACCCAGGAGAGAACATCTTTCCGGTAATACGGGATGCCAGAACAAAGGGCACCTCTCCTGGTACGCTACTTGGGAGTCTCACATCAGGGGTCCTCGGCAGCACAGATGGACCGGACCATGGTGGTCATTTTCCATCTTATTTCTCCTCCCTCAAATGGTGAGAGGATGTCATCTGGCTGACTCCTAGAGCCAGGTAGACAGTAGGTGCTCAAAGAAGGCTTGGAGAACAAATGAATGAGTGAAGGCATTTCAAGACAACTGAGCCTCCTCGGATGTTCTCCAGACTGCCTTTCTTCATCTCCCCTATTAAGTCTGGGCCATTTCCCTTTGCATCTCTCTCTGGGCTGTGCCAAACGGCCTGTCAACCATCTCCGCCAGTCCTCTCTGAACCAGAGTTATAATCTTTCCCAGGTCAATGTTACTGAATCGCCACCCTGAGTCTGTTTCCTAGGGCTCAACATAACGGTGACCTATAACCCCTAGCACAGAGGCTGTGGACGGCTGTGACATGACACATGCTAGGTTATACATGTGCCTCTCCTGAAGCACACATGGTCTCTGGGCACCCATCCCTTTCTGGAACACATGGGTACAGAGGCACGCAGTGACTCACCCACCGCTTTCTGTATCAGCCCGATGTTTTGAGGTCAACTCTTGGAAATAGCTCAAATCTCAACAGGCCAAGTCTAAGCAAAGACCTTGCCAATCTCCACAAAGAGCGGTTCTCGGTGCTCTCTGACATACAAAAATGGTCATTGGCACAGGATTCTTGGTGCAGACCGTGTTGTCTTTGGAGGTCCTGCAAAGGGCCAATGCCAGTTCCTTCCCTGAGCCGACCCAGGTATACGCACAGGAAAGTCTGCTGCTGAGGCTCAGCCCTTATTGTGGCTGTACTGTGTGAGGGACTTTTCCTCCAGATGTTGTTTTGTGATGACTCTGCTTCCCGTGATCCATGTTCCCTAGTGTGCTGGGACCCCAGCCATTGTCCAGTTGGTTGAAAAGAGATGAACCTTAGGGTCTATTGACTACCGTCCACTGGGCTATCCTCCCTCTTTACATCCAGCCCTTTCAGCACCAGAGGTGAAGACTAAGACACAAGGTATGCTGATTTCGGATTAGCTTCCACACACCTTATTGGTGGTGGGCTTGGGCTGCATGCTAAGCTCGCCCTCAGTTGTGAACTTGGCCCGAGACTTCTGCCTCGGGATGGGCATGTTTGAAGTGACTCACAGACAAAGGTACAGCCAAGTCAGCCTTGCACAGCAGACAGAAGCCATTCAACACAGCAACTCTCCCCATGTCTATGGGGGCATTGCCGAGCAAATGCCAAATGAATGGAGGATGCCCTCTGCTATCTGCCTGGGTCTCTTTCAAGCCCCTAATCACTAAAGTCTAGGATGTGGAATAGAAGAAGTATTTATTTGTGTGTGTGTGTGTGTGTGTGTGTGTGTGTGTGTAAGTACTGAGTACTACTGTGTTTATGTGGGTAGGTGCATTGTGTCCATGCAGGTACGTGTGTGTGTGTGTGTGTGTGTGTGTGTGTGTGTGCATGCCAGAGGTAACTTTGGGTGTCTTCCTCAATTGCTCATCATCTAATATTTTAATATATTGTATGTTAATATTTTATATTAATCCCATCACAGAGAAGGGCCTCTCACTGAAACTGGAGTTCATCAGTAGGCCAGGGTGCCCAGGGGTTCTCCTCTGTCTTTCTCCAGTGCTGAGATTACAGACGTAAGCTGCCGTGTGCAGCCTTTTACATAGGTGCTGTGGATCGCACTCAGTTTATCATGCATGCACATGGAGCTTTTTATCAACTGAGTCATTTCCCTACTCCCCCTTAAGCTCATCCTTACTATGCATGGCACTGACATGCCACAGTGATCGTGAACACACCCACTACCCCCATGCCTTCTGATTCAGAATTTAAATGGGGTGATTGTGTAGGAGGCAGGGCATATTTTCCTTCCTTATATTTACTTTTTCTGCTGCAGATCACTCTAATGGGAGCAGTATCGCTGGCTTTCCTCCCCCAGAGCCCCAGAGCCCCTTGCTCTGGCAGATCTGCCTCCATGCCCACGGGAGAAGGAAACTATCCCAGAGAACTGGAGAAGCAGACGTGGTTTGTGAGTGTCTGTCTCTGCCTTCCAGAAGGAACCATAGGTAGATCCCCAGGGGATCTACCTGTGCAAGGACTGACCCTCTGCTCAGGTGGGAGCCTGTGCCCGAGAGAGGCAGGGCTGCTAGCCTTTGTTTGATTTGGGTATTCTGGGATCTGGGTCCAGCAGTGGCCACCCAGGTCCAGACTCCTGTCTGAGACTGCCCTACCCAAGCCTTAACAGCACCTGCCAAAGCATCTGAATTGCTTTCTGTGGCTTCTGAACTGGGGTATCTATCAGTCTCTAGGGTGGTGTTGCCCCACACAGTGACCTGCATGGCCAGCCCCTCCTCAGCAGAGGTCTGCAGTAGATCTACAAAGTGAAACATTTCTGGGGTGATCCCTGACAGGGTGGCAATGTTGCATATTGTTGAAAATGTTTCTCCTTCTGTTGGAGGATGGATACATTGTTTTCTAGAAGGTTTTACTTTCTATTGCATGTTGGGACATGACAGTCCCTGGGCACACTCTTGGCATTAGTTTTACTTTAATTTGCCTTATTTTTATCTTCCGTTCTAAACAGTAACTACTGTGCGTGTGTGTGTGTGTGTGTGTGTGTGTGTGTGTATGTGTGTGTGTGTGAGAGAGAGAGAGAGACAGAGAGAGAGAAAGAAGAGAGAGAGACTCGGTGTCACTATGTATTCAAGGAGAACCTTTGGACACACTATAGCTCCTGCTGGCTTTGAACTCCTACCTTCCTTTTTCCAGCTCCTGAGTGCTAGGATGGCGAGTCCATGTCACCACATCTGAAGTAATTATCTTATAATGATTTGTAAAGTCAGAGGAACCACTCTGATTTCTCTCTAAATGCCTGAGTTTGAAGATGTGTATTTTTTCAATTCCGTGTCCAATTCAATTTTCAAAACAAATAATGACAAATATGACAGAATCATAATATTTAACATAAGCACTTTTGCTATCCTCTCCAGTAATTCATTTAACAGTCATCAGTGTGGAAAAAAAATCAATTCAGAAATGCATTTTCTTTTAAACACACCTCTTCTGCTTTGGTCAATCGTTTATATGTGCAACCGGCCCTTCTAAATAACCAGATTCCACTTTATGGGACCAACCAAACACAGATCAAAAATGTTTTTTAAAACAGGTTTTTGTTAGGAACTTGCACACACCTGATTTCCTTTTCACAGTACAGCTTGCTGACTGTTTATTTGCATTATAGCAGGGATTTCCAGTTCATGCATGCACGCATGCATTCGTTTGTGCCGGTTCCATGCAAACACCACCCTCCTAACATCAGGGATGCAGTCTCCTTAGATTTTGGTGTCTGGGGTGTCTTGGATCCAAACCCCTCATATACCAAAAGGCAACTGTATTCTCCAGTGGAAGCACGAGTTCTTTCTAGAAGACGAGGAACCTGACAGTCACACACCAATCTTTGAACACAAGGAGTTGGGTCTAGCTCTTTCAGGGAGGAGCTGGGTCCTGTTACCTCAGTGACTTGGGCTCAGCAGAAAGGCAGCCACTAAGGGTGCCCTTGTCGGCAACAGCCAAGTGCTTACGTTCAGTTTTCCTTTCTGCAGGGGAAGACTCCCTCCAATGCCAAGCCCACGTGCAACTGCCTCTTTGTTGGTCAGAGTACAAACCCTAGAAATGCTCACACCTTCTGGAACTGGTTGTCAACATCTCAAAAACAAAGCTGAGCTAAATAAAACCCACATGCAGCCCCATCCCTGCCCCAAATGCTACAGACTTTGCTTCACGTTGCTTGTAGACCCTGGCAGACTGTGCTGGGTTATTTGCAGGTATGCTTACAGCATGGCATTATGCAATAGGATGTTAGCCACACATTCTAATGAAAAAAAAAAAAATAATAAACATCCAGTGTAAAGTACGGATCTTTCTTGAGACACCATAATCATTTTTCTGCTCCAACCTCAGTTTTCTCTGGAGCAGCTCCAGGGAGCCCAGGGTGGCAGGCCTGCCTTCTTGTGGGGAACAAAAGGGCTTTTTTAGTCTTTGGGGCTGTCAAGTTTATCCAAATATTCTCGGTTTACTAGTAGCCCCTTTTTGAGTTGATATTCCCAATACAAGGACACTTTGTATCTGGAAGCCACGCTAGCCTGGGAAAGCTGCTGAAAAGCCTCTCCTCGGGGCCCAGGAGGAAAGGGCATTCCTGATTCCTGGTGTGACTGGGCCACCGGCAATGGTAAAGTCCTCGTGTGGAAAGGAGAGGGGGACACACAGGAGATGACACCCTCTCACCAGGGCACCCACATGGCCTCCGTTCTAATACTGGCCCAGCCCATGCCATGCAGGATTGTGGGGGGTGGGCGGGGGAGATTCATCCAGACACACTGGGTTGTGTGAAGTCTGCATTCTCTGGCTACAGGAGCATCAGGACAGAATGACACCTGGATTCCTGGCATGAGACAGAGCTTAGACCCTCCCCTACTAGCCAGCCTCATGGGCTGCACACACACACATGCATATACCCAAGCATGCACACATACACGTGCATATACCCAAGCATGCACACACACTCATGGGCTGCACACATACACATGCATATACCCAAGCATGCACACACACATGTGCATATACCCAAGCATGCACACACACTCATGGGCTGCACACATACACATGCATATACCCAAGCATGCACACACACACAGGCAACTGAAACTGCTCAAAGGGTTGCAGCAGCTTCAGAAGAGTGTTTCCTTCCACTTCAGCCCCCTCCAAACGGCTCTGATTAGCACTAATGATAACTCTCATTAATCACCTTTGACTGCTGCAGGATGGAAACAAGGTTGTGGTCAGGGGCCACTTGAGTCTGTTTATGACTTGTGTGTGCGGTGCCAGTCAACATTGTGTCCCAGTGCCTCTGGCCTGTGGCTGACATCAGGTCAGATACATGGGGCTGCCAGCTGCCCAGCACAGATCCCTTCAGTGTCTCTCCTTGTCTGACTTGTAGGACCCTCATTACGCACAACTTAGAAGTGGCGTGGCTTTGTTTCCGATGGCAGGCACAAGTAATGACTCAGATGTAAGGAGAAAGAATGAGGGGTGGACCCCGTGTCAGTCAAAAGTCCTACTCTCCATATGTCTCCCCTCCTATCCATACTGGTGTACCCCATTTCCTTTCCCCGACAGTCACTAACCCACGGTAAGAAAAGCACCCAAACTTGACCCTTCATACCACCCACAGGAAGTCAGCGGATGTTTATAGGCTGCAGAACTGAATGTTCAGAAGAAAGGCAGGTGTGAAGTCCACGGAACCATTACCCTCGAGGTCTCCAGTCACTGCCCAGCCCTTGCAGAATACAGAAATCAGCTTCTTTTCCAAACGGATGCTCAGGCCACAGCGTCTGCCTTTGCCCACTAGCATTGCGGCTTCCTAGCTCAGACAAAACTAGTAATTCTTCCCCACCTTGGGGATTCCTGGCACTTTTCTTCCCTGGGGATTTCCCAGAGGCAAGTAACAGCCTCTCAGCACTGAGAAAGCCTTTCCCAGGCTGAGGTGTGACAGGATCATATACAACCAGGCTCCATACATGCAGTTTCTTCATCAAGCAATGGCCATGCCTTACCTGGGACTAGGGACAAAGGTTTCCGTGTTTCAGTTTTCTGGTCATCCTGGAGGCTATCATAATTAAAACTGTGTTCTGACTCTAGTTTACAGAGTGCCTAGCACTGTGTCTAGCAGCAGCCAAAAAGGAGGAAGTTGTTATCTGGCAGCAAATGGCCATGTTGCCTAAAGGGGTGCGTAGGAAGGGATGGGATGGGGGTGGTGGAAAGTCTAGGCAGGGATGGCCCTAGTCAGGCATGGATGAAATGGAGTTGGAGAGCACCCTGCATCAGGGTAGGTCTGTGGTAGGTTCATGGAAGGTTCCTATGTGTATGAATTTAGAAAAGCTTCAGCTATGCCCTGGAACTTTTGAATTTAGATTTTATGAGGTCCAAGGAAGGCTGCAGCACAGGTTGATGTGGGGTCCACTTTGCGGCAAACCCAGGACTTGCTCCAACCATTAAACCAGCTGAACACAAATCTACAGCCCAGACCTCTCCCGGTGGGGAAAGTATGGCCTCAGAGGTCTCCATCTCTACTACTTCAGCATTTTTTAAAAGCATATCATGCACTTCCATGGATAGCGAGTGGTGGGGATACTTGGAGAGCCTTGATCTGCCTAGCAGGCTGGTTGGGAGGAGCCTCTGTCTGCACCTAATATGCGCACTGCAAGAGAGCACAGTGGATGGAGGCCACTCTACAGACACCATGCAAGATCTGGTTCCTATTCACAGAGACCCTCCAGGTGATGCCAAGGCAGAAGCCGGTCTGAGCCCTTCAGCACTTGGCCTGCAGTGGCAAATGCATTTGTCACTGTTCCCCTAGAGGTAGGAGCTGCTGGGATTCCTGGGGCCCTGTGCTGGGTTTATTTCCTCTTACTCTTCTTCTCCTTCTTCGTCTCCTCCTTTGTCTCCCCTCTTTCTTTGGAAGGGTTTAGTCCCAACATCTCCATGTCTGGACTTTTCCTCATGGGTGAATATCATCACCATGGAAAGAGACCATCAAGAAGGTAGGTGGCTTTGTGGCCAATCCTGCACAGTGCATCTGCTTGGTGGTCTTCCGGGGGCTTGTTTGGAAGGGAGCCTTATGGGAGACTGAAAGGAACCCCCAGATTTCACATGCATGACATTGAGGTTGGACCAGACTTTCTGACCTGGGAAATAATTGCTTTATAGCCCCAGGTAGTTCCTCCTTCCGTTGCAAGATGACACCACACATCTGGCTCTGTTTTTGTGACTTCCCAGGGAGGTTCCACCTATGAATGACCCTTTGGAGACAGTGGCCTGTGCAGGCTGGGAAGACAGCTTGGAGTCACAGTTGACTAGATTCCCAGGCTTGACCATCCCAGGACTGATGGCGAACCTAGACAAGGTAGGAGGGCATCCCTACAGATGAATGACGTCCCACAGAGTGTTTACTCAAGTCCCGTGCTACACATACAGTTCATGTGGGTCTTTGCTGCGCTGAAGGGGCTGCCAGAAGACAACCGCAGGGGACACAGAGACATCAAAGGAACACCAGGCCTCAGAGGTTGAGGCAGATAGAAAGAGATTTACACTTTTCAGCCTGGGGTTGGAGGTCTGGGGTCTGGACAGGATCGGTGGTCCCAGAGTAGAGATTGTCTTTGCACAGACTTCACTCTTTCCTACAGGTCTGCATCATAACCTTGGAGGGATGTGTGTGTGATGGTGTGTGTGTCTGTGTGTGGTGTGTGTGTGTGATGGTGTGTGTGTGTGTGGTGTGTGTGTATGTGTGAGTGTATGTGTGATGGTGTGTGTGTGTGTGGTGTGTGTGTATGTGTGAGTGTATGTTTGATGGTGTGTATGTGTGTGTGTGGTGTGTGTGTATGTGTGAGCGGTGTGTGTGTGTATGTGTGAGTGTATGTGTGTGTGGTGTATATGTAGTGTGTGTGTGTGTGTGGTGTGTGTGGTGTGTGAGTGTGTGAGTGTATGTGTGATGGTGTGTATGTGTGTGTGTGGTGTGTGTGTATGTGTGAGTGTATGTGTGATGATGTGTGTGTGGTGTGTGTGTATGTGTGAGTGTATGTGTGTGTGGTGTATATGTAGTGTGTGTATGTGTGTGTGTGGTGTGTGTATGTGTGAGTGTATGTGTGATGATGTGTGTGTGTGGTGTGTGTGTATGTGTGTGTATGTGTGAGTGTATGTGTGTGGTGTATATGTAGTGTGTGTATGTGTGTGTGTGGTGTGTGTATGTGTGAGTGTATGTGTGATGATGTGTGTGTGTGGTGTGTGTGTATGTGTGTGTATGTGTGAGTGTATGTGTGTGGTGTATATGTAGTGTGTGTTTGTGTGTGTGTGTGTGTGGTGTGTGTGTATGTGTGAGTGTATGTGTGATGGTGTGTGTGTGTATGTGGTGTATGTGTGTGTGTGTATCTCTTGATGGCTGTTCAAGCCCACACTGTGACTGCACCACCTTGATGTCTATGATTACCCTGGTCTATCCCAGCCCCATTCTGACCTCCTTCCTCGCCTTCCTAGCCAGTGTGGAGATGTCTTGATTTTTAACTCTTTTACATTGCTGGGTGCAAGCCTATCTTCTCTAACCTCTGGGGAAATCCTCTTTAGAACCTGGAGTACACGGAGTGGACAGGCTGCTTGCCATTACTTTATATCTTTCAGCGTTTTCAATCAACTTTAATAAATTCCAGGTGGGGGCATTTGAAGACACGATGTCCCCAGAGTGAACATGAAGACAAAGGCCATGCTGGGCTGCTTAAGGCCACTTTATACTCCTGGGAGGGAGGCCTGCCCTGGGTGAGGGTAGGAACCTGAGCACCTTCTTGAATTTCCCCCAAACCCAGGACTAAGCAGCAATGCCTATCACTTCCGAGGTCACATGTCCGTTTTCTAACCCATCCATTCTAGGCCTTCTCTCAAAGGCCCTGGGACACTTGCTGCTCATCCACATGAGAGGGTTTCAGAGCTTCAGGGTTACAAGTGAGTAGTGTGTGTGTGTGTGTGTGTGTGCGCGCGCGCGCTCTGTGCTAGGGGAACATACTTTGCTTTTGGCCTCCACATACTGAGCATAGCATCAGCCACAGCTACAGCCTTGGAGTTAGCTCCTGGTAATGAGTGATTGGCCTTGATTCTGGAATCAGACATTTGTAGGTCTTCCACAGAGACCCCTCTCTAACCTTTGCTGGTGGTGGGCTGCCCGGGAGGTGCAGGCACTGAAGTAAGTCCCCTGTTTGGGACAGCAAAACAGATGCATATTTCAAAGGTGGACCAAGGCCTCCCTGGAGGCATCTGAGGCTCTGCCCATTGGCCTCTCTGAGTCAAAACATGGTGTGAGGAATTCCGTGTCTTCAAACTGTTCCCCCACTTCAAAAAGGCCTTCGTGGTGCTCAATGGAACTCTGTTCTGCAGACACTACCACCATTGTTACGTCTGTGTCTTCGCTCAATCACACACAAGTGGCTCTGCCCGAGAAATGAAAGTACTGTATGGTCCCAGCCGGCAGCCCGCCCCTCCTTCCTGCCACAAAATGGCACTGCACATCTGGCTCCGTTTTTTTCCTGACTCTCCAGGGAGGTTCCATTCCTGTTCCAAGTGGGACCTGGAGGGGATCCTGCTAGAAGCCTGGGCAGGACAGCTCTAGTCTAGCTGGATTCTGCCTAGAGGTCATGCTCCCAGGGGACCCAGGCAGGCACTGAAACTGCCCTGGCTCTTTGGCCAGCTATGAGGTGGCACCGTGGACCACAACACAGCAGTGGGCGCCTCTTTCTAGCACTAGAGTTAGCCTTGTGCTCCTAAAAGTCAGGTTTGTGGGCAATTCTCTGGATTTGGTTCCCTCGGGCCACCGTAGACCCAATCCTGGCATAAGGTCCTTGGTCTACATTTCTGGCCAAGAACCTGTGATTTGCTTGATGGAGGGACCGTACATAACCTAGAGCCTAGCTGTTGTCTAAGCACAAAAAGCCAGCAAGGCTCTTGAAGGAGCTGAAGCTTCCAAAGGGGGACCTACTTTTCTCTACTGCAAGAGAAACATCCAGACTGGAATCTCCTGGCCTGAAGTCCCTGATCAGTAACATACAAGTGCTGCACATATGGTCATCATTAAGGCGTCATGTCCAAGATGACAGATAAAAGAAGTGTTTGGTTCATTTACCAGAGCTTTGACCATGTGACAATTAGTGGCAAGGACAGTGGCCTGCTAATAGGATGCATGGAGTTAATCATATCTGCCTGCTGTTAGCCAGTGAGCCAGGAGCCAGACAACCAAAGGAACCCTGTTCTAAGAGGCAGGCAGTCTCTCTCTCTCTCTCTCTCTCTCTCTCTCTCTCTCTCTCTCTCTGTCTGTCTGTCTGTCTGTCTGTCTGTGTGTGTGTGTATGTGTATTTGAAGGCTTGAGTTTAATTTAGGGTACTACTCTTCAAGTATTATCTACCTTACTCTCTCTAGATTTATTACCTTAATTTTTTTCTTGTCTTTAATTATGGCGTGTGTGTGTGTGTGTGTGTGTGTGTGTGTGTGTGTGTGTGTGTGTAGGGAGTCAGGTCCCCTGGCATTGGAGTTATAGGCAATTGTGAGCTGTCTGATGTGAGTACTAGAACAGAACTCAGGTCCTCTGCAAGAGATGTTCATGTTCTTAACAAACGACCCACCTCTCCATCCCTAGCTTTTTATAGCAGAGTCTCTCCCTGGAACCTTGGACTTCCTGGCTTGGTTTGTGCGCTCCAGGGCTCCTCCTGCCTTCCCAGTGCTGAGATTACACATCCACACCACCATGCCTGGCTTTTTACATGGGTTCTGCAGATGGAATTCAGGTTCTCATGCTTGCATGGCAAGTTGTCTCCCTGGTCCTCAGGCTACACAAGCTTCTATGAGTCTGAGGATATCACAGTTTTAAATTATGCCAGGCCCAGACACAAGCACACGGCATCCGCTTCCTGAGAGTCTTACATGTTGCTCATGTTTGAAGCCCTCGTCTGATGCCAATTGCTAAATAAACATCACTTTGGAGTAAGGGCGTTGTGTCTGATGTCCGTCCTCTGTGCCTCCGAGCTCAGGTTGCTGCTGACGGACAAGTCTCGGGTGTTCTTTATAACCACACAGAGGACACTCCCCCCCCCAGGGCAAAGAAGTGAAGATTGCCAACAATTTTCTGAGGGTCTCTAAGGGAAGAATAGAGCTGTGAGTGTGGGTAAGGATAAACAAGGGTGACAGGCGGAGGGAAGGCTGAAATCTGAGCCCCACAGTAACTGCCAGAGACTCTGCAGATGGTGTGGATGGGTCTCTAGTCAGGAAGCCTTGGACACTCTGCTTCTGACTGGGATCCTGGATCCTACTGCTGAGGTCTCTTCCTGAAATACTGGCCTCAGCCCTAGACCCAGGGGATCCCCAGTGAGTCTGATGTGGAAGTCGGGGTGGGGGTGGGGGTGGGGGTGGGGGCTACTCCCTGAACCCTGATACCCAGGACAGAGGGATGGATAACAGGTCTTTAAGAGAGCCCTCAGAGCTCTGTAGCTAGAAAGCAACCTTGCATTTCAAAAGCATAAAGTACACACACATGCACACACGCACACACATGCACACATACACACACTCATACACATATACATATAGATACTCAAACATACTCATACACACAGGTGCATGCACACACACCCATACACACACAAATACACACACTCACACATACATACACACATGTGCACACACAATACACATACACACACTCACATTCATGCACACATACATACATATACACACATACATATACACACTCACACTCATACACACTTACACACAAACTCATACAATATGTACATATACACACACTCACACACACATACACACACTCATACAATATGTATATATACACACTCACACTCATACAATATGTACACACACACACACACACACACACACACACACACACACACTGCTAAGCACCTAAAGAGGAATGCAGCATCAACAGCATCAGGGACAAGGCCACTAACATTCTCTCTTGGGCTTCTTAAGGGCAATGGGGCCTTGAAGGGCTCCCAGGTGAGCGCCGGGAATGGCCCTCCCTGCTTGTGTTGTGAAGTGACCCTTCTTGTCACCTCCTAAAGTCTCCCATGAGACTTTCTATCCCTAGGAGAGTGTAGGTGTTGAGGTGTGGGTGGGGGATGGGGGTGTGGGGATGCGGAAGTGGGGGGTGGGGGTGGGAGAACGGGGTGGGGGGTGAGGGGGGTGTGGGGGGGTGCGGAGGTGCAGGGGTGGGGGATGGGGGTGTGGGGGGATGGGGGTGTGAGGTGCGGGGGTGCGGGGGGGGGTTTGCGGGGGTGGGTGTCCCAGGAATTTGTCCCTCTTGTGGCCACACTGTAGAAATGTCCTAGCCCTCTCAAGCAAGGGTCAGGGATGAGAGAACCCAGATCTCAGTCTGGGGCAGGAAAGGAGAAGCCAATCTCCATTCCAGCTCCCAGGCCAGGCCCTCTGTTTGGAGCAAGGTGAACCGACAACCATGGGCCTCAGTGAAGATCAGCTGCAAACCACCTGACTGGACACTGGGGTCTACTGCTCTTCCTCACTCAGCCTGCACCACAGCTTTGCTCTCAGTTTCCAGCAGCCTGTTGGGGAGTGAGTGAGTGAGTGAGTGAGTGAGTGAGTGAGTGAGTGAGTGAGTGAAGGTCCTGCACCCAGGGGTACACAGTGTGGGTCTCCTCCTCCTCCTCCTCCTTGAGACAGAATTTCTTTGTAGCTTTGGAGGCTGTCCTGGAACTCCCTCTGTGTATCAGGCTGGCCTCGAACTCATGGAGATCCCCCTGCCTCTGCCTCCTGAGTGCTGGAATTAAAGGTGTGCGCCGCCACCACCTGGCACTGGATATTCCTAAGCAAAGTTCCCTGCAGCGGATGAGTGATCAAGAGGCAGAGCCAAGCTTTGTACAAGGCAAGAAGGGGCTCACCGTCCTCCAGGGCCTAGGCCACCCCATGTCTGGGCTGTCCATGCTCCCTGGGCCTTGACTTCAGTCCTATCTTGGCACAAATGATGGGCACATGAGCGCTGGTCCAGAATGAGACCAGCATGGTCACACAGGCACATCCCCCCCCCCCGAAATCTCTCTACACTCAAACCATGAACCTCTTTCTGAGAGCACAGACGTGTTCTCCCTAAGGTAGCTCACTCAGTTTCAGTCCATGACTGCATTTTGTGGTGCCAACCTCCGGGGCCAGTGGGGTGGTTCAGTGGGCAAAGGCTCCTGCTGCCAAGCCCCTTCTCAGTCCCACAGGCCCTCATGCATAAAGAGAACCAGCTCCCACAGATTGATTTCTGACTTCCACATACTCACCGTGGCACATACACACTGAGGCACATGTATACACACACACACACACACACACACACACACACACACTGAACAAACAAACAACGTTACAGAGAAGAAAGCTCTGGATTTCCACTCTCACTCCATGGGCCTCTGGATCTGTGTTGCTTTCCACTAAGGGGGTCTTGTTTTGGACACCGGAGAAAGTCCCACTGTAGAAGTTCCCTGGGTTCTACCCACCAATGCCCCTAGTGTCGACAACCACAACCATCTGCAGATGTTTCCAATGTTGGAACGAGGACAGGAGGGAACAGGATGGCCCTAGTTGGGACCACTAAGCCACTAAGAAGGTCACTTGGCTGCTGCTAAGCCTTCAAGAGTACCAGGAAGAGGCAGGACACTAGAAGTCAGCTTGTGCCTGTCGTCCTGGGCCCTAGCCAGAGTCCTGTGCAGGGAAATGGTGCTTCTTGTGACCCAGGAAGAAGAGGAAGGGAGGACAGACACCCACGTGGAGACCATCCTGACAGCCACCCGGAGGGGCTCTGCCCAGGCACCTCAGTTGTATTTCCCAGTTATGCTAAAACAACAGTGTTTCATTTCCCTTGGCCAGGGCCAGGACTTGGAGCTGCGGAATAGGCTGGGTATGGGTTAGCTGGCATTAGGAGATGGCTCCACGCCACACGTATCCAGCTGTCACGGGTCTTTGAGAAACGTGTTTCATTAATGCAAGCACAGGTGTTGGCAGACCAGGGCCCAGGTGAGATTCACCAGGCCTGAGATGACTGGCTAGGTGGGATTACACAGCCCTCGTGGCACAGGAACCGGGTCTGCTCCCTGGGTGGACTGGCCGATGTGGGCAGTGCGGGGCCGACTCTAGACAACCCAGATGACCCCCAGCCTTCTTCCTAGCCTAGCCACTCGTCTCAGGTTAGGGGCACTGCATGTGACTGGCCGGACGTTCCCTGGGGACACCCCTCAGGGCTGCAGTGAGCAAGTCAGCCTTGCTGTGTTAGCACCTAGTCAGAGAAATTTATGGAAAACAAACCCCTCCACGTCTGAGACTCAGCTGCCTGAAGTGGGGATAGCCACTCCTTTGCTGCACATCTCTGCAGCTTCAACTGACACTCCCACAAAGCCTCCCAGCCGACCACGTGTGTACACCCAAACCCAGCGGATACTTGATGCCGAGGCAGTAATTGCTGCTTAATATTTGTTACTGTTCTGCTTCTTATTCTTTTTTTTTTTTTTTTTTTTTTTTTTGAGTCAGGATTTCACGTAAACCAAGCTAGTCTCTAACTCAAAATGTAGCCAAGGATGACCCCTGATCTTCCTGCCTCCGTGTCCCAAGTGCTGAGATTACATGTGTCTATCACCATGTCTGCATGTCTGGCTGGGAAAACTGAGACCAAAGGGACTCTCCCAGCTGTCCGGGAAGGGTTCAAATGCAGTCTCTGCCACCTTCTGTCATGATGGCACAGATGCTGTGCCCTCCAGCTGATCTAGTGGGTTGTAAAGCAAATGGCTAGGCTGATATCTAGCCGCCATGGCCTGGTGGTTTCTGTTCTCTGGGTGCTGGTAGATTTTTCTCCAGTGTGACCTCTGGGATACAAGGCTGCCTGTGGGGTCAGCGAGTCCGGCCTCAAAGACCATGAACTTGTCTGCTCTCTACTCACCCGGGTGGCCTCAAGCCATACCATCATCAGCCAAGGTCATCTAATTTTGTCACCTCAGGGTGGAGTGTGTGCACCCGAGAAGTCTTCCCCCACAGGAGGGTTCTGCCCACTGGGACCCAGCCTAGTCCCTGTGGGTTAGGACCTCAGGCACTGACACAGAGTGTAGGGAGGTGGGTAGGGGTAACACAGTACCTACTGGCGTCCAGGACTTAGATTATCTAATCAGGCATTCTGCCATGATATCAAGGGCAAATGCAGAGATTCCCTGAACTGCCACCTGACCCAGAGAGGCATTCATTCTGGAGCTCAGTCAACCTTCAAGGTGTGACAAGAAACATCCTCTTCCTGCAGGCCCTGAGGTTCTCTGGCTGCAGGCTATGAAGCTGAGCCAGGACCAGGCAGTCGAGGAGCAGCCATCCTAGGCAGAGCATCTCATGCCCTTCCACCAACCTCAGGCAAGCATTTCACACCCAGTTAACTTTTATGAGCAGCTGGGCTTGCTGGGGAATAGGAGGGTGCTTGCCCTTGGGACAGCCAAATCCCAGGCCCCAGGGGCTCTGGAGATGGAGAGGTTGGGCCAGGGCCAGCTTTGTAGCCCTTGTGATCTCTGTCTACCTCCCCTATTTCTCTGTGAAGCCCTGAAGCTCTATACCTCACCAGTTTGTCCCTCTCCTTAGGGTAAACAACCTCAGCCCTGTCCAGAATCCCTCTTCCTTCATTACGCTTTCGACAGTCCCAATGGCACCATTAGAAGAAACTCCCAAGGTGGACACCCAACCCCTGTTTACAGCAAAAGCCTTTCCCTGTCACTGGTGCACACGATTCAGAACTTGGTGAGTACCAAGTGTGGCTGGATCAACACCCTGAGCCATCTATTGTTCATTAAGCTGGGCAGAGGCCTTGGTAGGGGACTTGAGATGGGGAGGGGGTGGGCAAGCTGGGGGCGGGGGCTGTCTAATGTCTGTTTTCAATAGGTGTCCAATCACGGCCTCTCTTTCTTCTGTTTAGTATAATTTTATACTGGGCGGATGTGTTTAGGCCTGAGCGGCCTGACAGTGATGATTAATACCGTGCATCAGGAGATTCCAGCGCAAGCGTTCGGGAACAAGCTGTGCCCTGCACCGTTCTCATCAGATGGTCAAGCCTGCGGGCCTATTAGAACCAGCGGGAGGCCTCCAGGCTTAATCACAGAGGCTGGGCCCATGGAGGGAGAAGAAAGGAAAAGAGAAAAGAGAACAAATCCAGAGAGGGCCGGAAATGCTACTGGAACCCCTGACCCCTCCCCCAGTCGCTGCAAGCGGCCAGGAGGGGAGTCAGCAAAGGGGGAGAAAAACAATTAAAAACTGCAGCCAGCCGCAAGAGACCACAACTCTGGCCATGGGAAGTCCTGCAAGGGGTGGGCGTCGCTGGCTGAAATAAATCAGCCGTGGGCAGGGGCAGAGCAGGGGGTGCAGAGTGGTGCTGAGGCAGGAACAAAGAGGGAGGTGGTCAGGAGAGCAAGGGCTGTGGGTGCAGCCCCGCCTCTGGCCTGCGTTCCCTGAAGGATGGCCACTGTCGTGCCCTGTCCGTCAGAGGCTGTCCGCATCATCTGCTATCTGTCAGAGTCATCCACAGTGTGCTCCCCTATCCCGACCTCTGACTTGGCATATGTGCCCATCTCTGACTTTGAGGAAGTCCTGGTGTGTGTGTGTGTGTGTGTGTGTTGTGTGAGATGTCTGTCTGGGAAGGGGGCCGGATCCTCCATTTATTTAACAACTCTGGGGCATCCATTCACCCTCTCCGCTCCCAGCTTTCACCGAGTCACAGACACAGGTCCCTCCTAGCCTGAGTATGAGTACCTATGTTCGCCCATGCGTCCTAAGGGGGCTCCGGGTAGGGGTAGAGGGTGAGAGGGGGCAAGAGCGGGGCAGTGGGGTTGTCAAATACAGAAGGGGTGGTGCGATGATGAGCTTGCAGAGGATGCCCAGAGCGGCTGTGGTTCTGCTGGGCTGCCAGGAGGCAGCAGCTGGCCTTCCTCCCACTTTGTGGGCCATCCGAGCCCTGCTCCGTCAAGGACTCTTCTAAGAAACCACGAGGGTTTCTACCAGGGTGGGGTGGGGTGGGGGGGACTCAGAAAGAGGCTTAATTGTGCAGGGGAGTCTGGCAATGAGAAGACAGCTCAGAGCTAGATGGAATTTCCATCTAACACCAAATGACTCGTGGCAGAAGACTGACTGGTCCAGCCTGGCTCCCAGCTTGGAGGCTGTTTGGAGGGGCCCTGAGCTCACCGAAGTTAGGAATCCCTGACCTTTCTGAGCAACGGTGGGTCCATGGCACCTATGTCAAGGCTGTGTTCACCAGACATCCAGTGACCAGCAAAGATTAAGAGTGACCATCCTTGGGGAACCCTGCTTCCATGCCTGGCACCCCATCCTCTGTTTCCACCGAGGAGGGTTCCACAGAAGCCCTGGGTGAGTTTCTTCCTTAAACACAGCATCCCAGAAGCACTTAGTGGCCAGAATGTTCTAGGATGCCCCCAGACCATCTCTGCCAAGCTGAGTCCTTTCTATCCAGAAAAGAGAGAGGGACTTTGTAGCCAAGCCCTGCCTGTTGCTCTGACTACCTAGGGGTGTGAGCTGGCGCTGACCGGGGCCTGCTTGGCCCCGTGAGCGGCAGGTGCTTCAGAGACCCTCAGTGGGCAATGTGAGCTGGTCCGCAAGTGGGTGACAGCCTTTCCCAGAACACAGAGTGGCCTGGCCAGCCTGTGCCCCGGCCCAGAGTGCTGCCAACCAGCCATACCACACGATTCCTTCTGTCTGCTGTCTATTTTTGGAAATGATTTTCTGCCTTGCTTTTTCTCCCTGGCTCCATAATAAAAAGAGCTGACTGTTACCCTGGGTGACTTTTCACGGTGGGTCTGCAAGCCTGAGGGGAGGGGGGCCATGCTCTCCAGACTATGCTATTTTGACTCGAAGAAAGGTTGCAGCCGGAAAGAGAGAACTAGAAATGGAGTCAAGGCTCGTATCCTGGGAGGGAGGGAGGAGGCAGCCCGGTCCTTGGGAAGCTGTGTTCTGAAGGGACCCTACCTTCAGGTGTTCCTAGATGGGGCTGTCAGGAGACCCAGCATGCCTAGCCACTTCCCCTTGTCCCTGTAGGGATTCATCTCAGTAACGTTACAGCAGTGGCTCTCAACCTTCCTGACACCGAGACCCTTCAATATACCCTCATGTTGTGGGGACCCCTGACTATGAATTCATTTTTGTCGTGTTTCATGACGTAGCCTTTGCTACTGTTATGAATGGTAATGTAAACAACTGATATGTGGTATATGTGATATATGACTGCTGTGAATCCCTAAGGTTGAGAATCATTGTGCTACAGAATGAGCCACCTGGGTTCTTGGTCCTAGGAGACCATGCTGCCCCCTGGGGGCTTTAACACACATTACACCTGAGGCAGGACTACTACCCCAGGTGGGGGCCCTGACCCACATCAAGCCAGGCTGTAAAGACAGCATCAGAGAAGCAGCCATAGCAGGAGAGCAGAGCTCGGCCTCTGCTTTCAGATTCTTCTGTTCTCTCCTACTTCCTGCTTAATGATAGACACCTCTTTCAGTATGGTCCAGGTATCTGAGTTCTGCCCGAACATGCAGGTACCTGGAAAAGTCAAACCATGCCTGCTGTGTGTCCGGCAGGGTCACACACAAGGTCTCCAGGCCAGCAAGGCGGAGGGCAGAGTCCAGACGCTCAGCTAACAAGACTCAAAGACCCTCCTCAAAGCAGAAACTTATGTGGGAGCTAGAGAAGGCGCTGCCCGAGGCTGGCTTTGACGAGGGGCCCAAGAGCCTCCCTCCCCACCAACAGCTGCCCTCTCTACCATCACAGGCCCCACTGAGGTCCCTTTCAGTTCTCCCAGGATGCCCCAGGGCTTAAGATGACAGCCCTGAAATGAGTTTGGAGCCCAACCCCTGCAGGCGCTGGAGCTGGCTGCTGTGATGGGGTGCTGGGTGTTGACAGGCAGTGGCAGATGGCCCCACTTCCCTGCTCCAGTCACTCTGGGAACCTGACCTCCAGGTTACCGGGGCAGTAGCTTTGGCGATGACCTCATTAAGAACGGTGGCCACGTCAGCACCTTTCCAAAGCCCCTTTTATCACTCACAGCAAGCAGAGACAGTGCAGCCCGTCCACACCTCCTCCCCAACACGGGCCCTATCTTATCTCTTTCGGGTGGGGACCCTTGTGGGAGCCAGAGAGCAGGTCCAGGAATGCCATCCCCAGACAACCAGGTCATCAGGTGTTGACATGGTGGGGGAGGGGTGGGGGTTGCAGGGGATCCGGTGTGATTTCTTGCTGGTGAAATTGCGCAGAAACACATCGATTTGCAGCTCCTATAATCCAATAATCAACTTGTAGGCTCATCTGGCTACCCCATTTCCCAAATAAACATCCTTGGAGGTTCTGAGTGAGAGCCTGCTGCCGATAGGGGGCAAGCTCAGAGCAGGAGCTTGCTGGGAGAGTGGGTGGAACTGGCGGGGTGGGAGGGTGGGGTGGGGAGAACCCACCCATCATAGGAAGAACCAAAAGGCTGTTGTCAGGAGCCAGGACAGGGCTCAGTGGCACCTGACATTCAAGGTCACCTCCCCAATGGAGCTTCTTGAGTTCAAAGGCTCTGGGGAAGGCTCTGAGTTCTGTTCTGCTTGTCCTCTCTGCTGGAGGCCAGCAGAGGAGGGTGTCTTTGGGCAGAGTGTGGGTCCCTCCCACTGCTCTGCACTTTTCAAGCCTCCTTTGTGAGCAGCAGAAGCCATGCCCACTGGTCTGAATGAAGACTGTTCTTTGTCCCAGTGTCCTTGGCCATGGGTTTTGGGGATGGTTCTGAAAAGTTTCCCTACCCTCGTTTCTCTTTCTACTCTCTGCTTGTCTCAGGGCATCACACAGAATACTAAAAAGTGACCTGGCCAGAGCCAAGCCACTGCTGGAGTATAGTCCCCAGGAAGCTCCGGCTCAGCGGGAGAGCAACGAGGATGGACAGCTCTGTCTGTCCAACAGCAAGGATTCACACGGAAATGCTGGGCTGGGGTGAGTCCCCCGACTCTGGGTCCCAGGTAACACAGTTTCCTGCCACCAGAGGGGCCTATGGTCTTACCAAAGGCCCAGTGGCCTGACTGGCAGCCTGGTTCTCGTCTTTGCTGGAACAGATGAAGCCACTGCCACACAGCCTCTGCATTCAGGTGCTTACAGGGACCCAGAACTCAACACTAGCCCCAAGGATGACCAGGAGCAACGCCGAGATGCCGAGAAGCTGAGATGCCTCAGCCACAAGGGATGGGTCTCTAACATAAGACCAGGCTCTGCCTTCCCTTCTCTTGCCCAGCCCAGGGCCCTCCAGGAATTAGAGTCCTGACAGAGCCAACTTTGGGGGACAGAGGCTTGGGGTTTGATCTTATGAGACCTAGCACTGCCAAGATCTGGGCTGTGTGGGGCCCAGACTTCTCCTCTGATTCAAGTTCCCACTGCCCAGAGCTCCTCTGAGATCACATTGTGTTCAACAGCGGAGGCCACTCTGACTGCTGCTGCCGCCTGTCTGGTCCCTGCGGTCCTTATTGCCCCCAGTCCATGACTCAGACACTTGTTTGTCGACATGCAGACCCTCATCTAGGTCCAGCAACGCAGGGCACATCCAGCAGCAGGCAGAAAGCACTAAGCAATGGGACCTGCATTGCATGGGGCATAAGCTGGGGCGCCTCTCTTTTCTAACTTGATGCCAGAGTACCCAAAGCCTCCAGCCCCATTCCTTACAGGGCCAGACCTCCCCAG
Organism: Phodopus roborovskii; assembly: GCF_943737965.1. Taxonomy (NCBI): domain Eukaryota; kingdom Metazoa; phylum Chordata; class Mammalia; order Rodentia; family Cricetidae; genus Phodopus; species Phodopus roborovskii. Next base: position 5,846,237 of record NW_026126646.1, read on the forward strand.
AGGCATCAGGCTGAGATCCCTCCGAGCACCTGGCTTACTCTGAGTCTCTGTCATGGAAGGGTCACCGAACGCGTAGCCAGGAAACACAAAACACCTGCTGTCTGCACCACAGGACAGGGACCTTTGTACCAGAGAGCTCTGTCTTCCTGGAGAAAAGCTCAGAAGGTAGGCAGGTGTCCCATGCAGGACTTGAGGATAAGATACTCACCTTGAGGTGTTTTGCAGCATCCTCAAGGCCTGCACCCAGAACTTGAATCTTTGATGCGGGTGTCTTTTGTATCCTTACCCCCCACCACCACACACACCTAATTTCTGTTACTTTTATAGAATATCCTGCAAAAGGCAACTTAGGGGAAAGGAGGTTTATTTTAGCTCACAGTTCTAAGGTAACAGTCCATTTTGTGGAGGAGTCAAGATGGCAGCAGCTTGAAGCAGCTAGTCATACCACACACAGTCAACAGCAAAGAATAAATGCATAGCTCTCTGCTTGCTTGCTTGCTTGCTTGTGCTCAGTTCAGTCTCTCATGTAGCTCAGGATCCCTTGCCTAGGGAATGGCGCTGCCTGTACAGGACTTCACCTTCCCACATCAATTAACTTAATTAAGGCAATCCTCACAGTCAGGCTCAGGGGTCAACCCAACATAGACAATCCCTCATTGAGATTCTCTTGCCAGGTTGTGTCAAGCTGACAACTAAAGCCAACCCATCAACCTCCTTCCTTGGGGGGGGGGCGGGTGAGGAAACCACAATAAGTTCTTGAGAGCCAACAGATGCATTGAGTAGGCACCCAGTCTCGCTAGCCATTCGGCACATGCATCACTCAACAGATACACTTGGGCATTGATGAGACACAGGTGGCCGTGTGTGAGAGGGAACCCTGGGCTCCACAAGTCTAGCTACCTACACTTTCATAGCCTAGTGGGTGCCGCCAGGATACAGAGGTGACCCCCAGCTTCAGAACCACCCGGTGAGACGACGCATCTACCATGTACCTTTGGAGGGGAGTGGACATAGTTAGGTGAGGACAGGGGGAACCTGTCAGTCCCATGGAAGCCGTCCGAAGGAGGTGTGTATTTGCAGGAGAGTGGGCCAGGCAAAGACAAGAAAAAGAGGGTCAGGGGCAAAAGCAAGGCGGGGGGAGGTTGTGCGGAGGCCTCAGCATCCTGACTGCTCCCGGGGAAGAACCTTGGGACAACAGTGTCTCTACAATGTCAGGCTTATTAGAGGAACGCCACCTCCTGTCCAGCAAGCCTGAGTGCATGGCAAGGGACCCTTTTGCAGGTAACAGCCATGGTGCAGCCACAGGTTCCTCCACTTTGTCCAGTGATCAGAGCGCAAACACTTCTGCCCACACCAGAGCAGGGCACTGTGGGGAGAAGGCAACGGGAGAAACAGAGAAGGAAAACTGATAAACAGTTTCCATCTCCAACATTTTCCACATTCGATTATTTTTAAATTAAATAATCTCTCCCTAGGAGAAAAGGGAAGGCGTTCCGGCACAGCTCAGCCCTGGCAGGTCTCACAAAGCCCACATTGTGGGGTGCTGATGGAGAATGAGTCTCCTTGGAGTCCGCCCCTCAATGCCCCCTTTTATACCGCCGTCCACAGGCAGCCCCTCAGACTACCCAGCGTGGTGGAGAACCTGGACCACCGCCACGTGGCCTCTGTGGGTCTCTTGTTGGATCCCTGGAGCTCTGGGTTGGGGGGAGGGGGGATTGAGAAGGCTTGGGTGGAGCAAAAAGGCCGCCAAGAAAAATTCAGGGTTCAGTAGGCAGCGTGGAAGGACCTGGGGGTCTGTAGAGGGAGTCTTGTCACATGATGTACCTGGAACTAATGGCGGAAAGAACGTAGAGTCTACAAGTGGTACAGCGGGGTCCACGGCCCAGATCCCTTCTTGCTGGCTGGGGTTGAGGAAGCTGGCCAGCGTGACCCTCGCCATTGCCAACTGTAAAAGGAGAAGGTGCCCATCTCCCAGGTCTGCGGTAAGGGTGATGTAATGAGGCGCACGTCGGAAACTTGTGTCCTTATTGGTTTAGCATACACAAGTGACATGGGGCTCCAGTGTTGCCAGAATAGCTTTGGGTTATATTGGATTTGCTCTCTTGCAACAAAAAGTAATTAAATGCTATAAACAAAATATTTTTAAGGAAGGTTTAGGGGCACCAGAGAAAAAAAAGGCAGCAGGCATGAGACTCTTAAAAGGAGGAAGAATGCTGGAGAACCAGGCTGTCATTTGGCTTTTCTCTCAAGGCCACGGTGAAGTCAGGCCCAGGGCATCTGGAACCGGACCTTGTGGGGTGAAGTTGTCCGAGAATGGCACAGGAAGTGGCATCACATCTGTAAAGGGACAGAAAAGTCTGGAGAGGAGGGAGCCACAGAAAGGGGACCCCCTGATGTGTCTGGGACACTGGCAGATTTGGGGCTTGCTCCTGGTCACACCCACAAATGACATTGTGAGAGGTCCAGGGGAAAGGGAGCAGGGCGCTAGAAGATAAAGATGCTGAGCATAGGTTCAGCTGCCACTCGCCACAGCAGAGGAAGGTCCTCTCAATATGGGGGCAGGGTGGTAAAACTCTGACTTTCCTTTAAAACCATGGAAAGGTATATCTCAGGAATAAAAACCATACCCGAGACTAAGGACAAGACAGCATAGATCCACCCGAGTCAAGTATACAGTCTGCGTTCAGCAAACTCAAGGTGAGCAGCTAGGGATTAAAATGCCCGCTAAACGGAAAGCAACCTCCTTTATCGAAATACCCCAGAATTCAGGGTTTATGTGGTGCATCATCAATCAGCCAATGCAATGCACAAGAGTTAGTTAAACAAACATAGAAACCCCAGGAAAAATGCCCACAATTAACAGAAATATTAGTCAATGCAACTAAGACACTCAGATTAGCCCTGTTGAAAATAATTACCGCAAGTTCATCCAAAGACTTAAACGAAAAGGTGACCATAAGAAATAAAACACACTGAAAACGCCAGCAGAGACGACACCAATTAAGGAACAAATGTAATTCTGAAGCTGAGCAGTAACTTGCGTGAAAGTAACAAGTTGCCAGAGAGGCTTTTTAACCTTAAGATGGAGACAGAGCCAAGGAAAGTGAGCGTGAGCGGAGGTCCGCTGGAAAGGTATGGGAAATTCTCACACAAAATGAACAGAGCCTCGGTGACGTGTAGGACAGTGTCTGGAGTACGTGTAACTGGAATTACAGAGGAAAAGGAATTGGGGGGGGGGTAGGAAGAAATGCTGGCTGAAAAAAAGCAGCGAGTCCAGAGAGAATAAACCATCCACTGACTGAAAGACTTGGGTAAGTCAAAATGCAAAACACACACCAAGAGAAAGCAGCAGCAATATGTAAAGATGATCCAGGAGTTCTTTTTATACTATGTGAAGATCTAAGAGTCAACCAGAATCCAGGTGTGGTCATGCTCACCTTTAATCCCAGAGCAGAGGAGGCAGAGGCAGGTAGATCTCAGTGAGTTCCAGGCCAGCTGGGACTGTATGGAGAGCTCCAGGCTAGCCAGGGAAACCCTCTCAAACAAACAAACAAACAAACAAACACAGCAAAAGGCAAAGAACCCAATTACAAAGTGAACAAAAACCTGGAGCATATACTCCACAGGAGTAGTCACACCCCAGGGTGTAAGCACACAAGTGCTCATTAGTCACCGGGGACATGCATACCGAACCTACACGAGATGTTATGTCATACCCACTGCAACGTTTGACATTTAAGCGACGGAGAATGCAGATTGTGAGTGAGCACAGAAGCAGATGGGACTCTGACGGAGCACGGGGCCGGCGAACAACCTTGCCTTATACATTCCACAATCTCACCCCTAATTTACACAGCGAACAACTCAGGCTCATAAAAGGCTAATAGGAACTTTATCCATATAAGCCCACATGGGAAATAACCCATAATGTTCATTCCTGGGACAGTGAATAAACAGCCCATGACAAGCTCATAGCAAGGAAGGGTAGGTACTACTCTGTAATAAAAAGCAACACCGTGATGTAGGCAACAACTCAGACAGACCGCAGGTGTCTGTGTGAAGGTCAGGGTGGGTGGGACTGATCGAGGAATGAACGCCCAGGTTGGTGGCTGCCTATTTGCCCATGGGGTGGGGGTATGGACGGAAGAGTCCTGAGCTGTAGAGATGCTTTCTGACTTGATTCTATGGGTAGCTTCCTTTCTCTCTCACTTGCCCACATGCACACCCAAAATGTGTGGGTTTTATCATGTACCACCTAGGATACGTGTGGGAGACTCTGAGGCCAGGGTGCTGGGGCCTGGGTCTCAGGTAGGTCATTTGCTGTCACATTCCCAGCTTGGACACATAATCCAGCCTGCTGCCCTCCCTGCAAGCAGGGTGCAGATACACGGGAAGTGTCCTGGGTAATGAGGAACCTGGCTATTCCTCCCTGCATTCGGACTTCCCTTGGGGTCAGGAATGGGGAACTTCCCAAAGGGCTAGGCTTTACCTAGGGGTGGGTCTGAGAGTTTCACAGAGGATCTTCTTGCTTTCCAAGAACTTGGAATTGACCTGTGGACTGCAAGGCTGCCCCAGAGGCTGATGGAAAGGGTGTGGTCAGCAAGGTGGGTGGTGGTGGGGTGAGCTGCATTTCTGGAGGCTGCTATGTCATGGGCTTCGCCCTGCCTTGTCCCAGGGTCTGAAACCATGACTGGACCTTCACATGGCACTTCTAATGTCTAGTTTGAGGCATGTGTGTTGACATGCTGGGCACCGACCTCACAGTTCCCTGATCCCCAGCGGCAGGCAGGTCGCCCCAGCTGGGCTGGCCTGATTCGCTGACGCTGGTCTGCTAGGTCCTAAGACTGTCCGTTTCAGGCACAAGTTACAGAGGTTTGTGTCATCTGCACCCTTCTCTCCTCTGCAGTCCCCAGCATGTGACCTGGTTGGACTTGATCAACACCTCTGATATCCTTACCTGTCACCTGGGGTGGGAACCCCACTGGGGAAAAGTTCTCCGGCTGTGACACCATGTCTGTGACGGTTTGCTTGGTCCTTGTTGGACGTTCATCCCATCAGAGCAGGCAGAGGCCATGGCAAATCACACAGTGGGACTCATCCCATGCCCCAGTGTTCACCAGTGACCCTGCTGAAGGTGCTCCAGCGAGACTGATACTCATGGGCGAGTGCTCCACACCCTCATGGAGGGCCTCAGTCAGTTCCTCTTTCCCGAAGCACATCCCCCTAGGCTCAGCCTTGCCTCACTCCTTCCATATGTTGGGGGGCACAGTGTTGCCTTCATTGGCCACGAGGTGACTTCTGCCCCCTATCCCGCCAAACCCTCCAGCCGTTAATTTCATAAATAGGCCGTTGTTCCTCTGGACGGGTTTTTATGAAGCATGTCCCCGGCGAGTGGAAACATTTAGTTAATAATTTAACACTGTGCTGTCTGCTGAATTTTCAGGCCCCCAAATGAGATCGATGGAGCTAACAATTGGCTTATGGAGTTTCCAGGCTCCATTTCCTGAAGACACAGGCGAGCGCAGAAGAGGCAGCCTTATGGGGGGGGGGAGGGGCGCCGTGTGGGGGGAAATGTAGATGCTATTGATGTGGGTTGTCAAAAATAATTGTTTTATTTCCCTGGGAGTGTTCCAGAGCCCCCAGATGCACTGATCCATAACACAGGGCCTCCAGGAATAGTGAGCTTGCGGGTGTCGATCGGCATCTTGCAGCCCCCTCCTAGGAGGGCAATCAGGTACGTGTACCTCCTCCTGTATCTCTCCCCACCCTAACACCATTTCAGGAGGGGTGTGGGAAAAGAGCTCACCTGCATCCCTTTCCTGACCTTCTGAGGGTGCAGGTGGAAGCTTGGGGTACAGTGTGGGCGGGGCCCCGGTTAGAATTAAGCTAGGACACTCTAAGACCCAGACATAGGCCCCCACAATTACTTTACCAGGAAAAATGGGGTCACTCATCACCACCAAGGTCACCAGACAGTGGATTCCAGAGGGTGGGTTTCTTGACCCTGGGGAAGCAAGGGTCATCATGTTGGCCAAAATTCTAGCCATTTCACAGAGAATCCTGGGAAGGGAAGGCTGTCCCAGGACCCCAGAGACCCAGTCTAAGGTGAATCTATCGTCAGCCCCCACAAACCCCACTGTCCTGTGATAGAGACTCCCACCATATCTGGGGGAAAGCCCCAGCAGATGGATTTTTACCATTCCGAAGTAAGGGTTCCCTTTTCACCGTGGAAGCAGGAGTTCGGGATTACCTTGTAGAATTCTGCAGAGGGCTGGGCAGATCTGGTCACCTGAGCACTGGCCACCCCCCTCTGCAATTGGTCCTTACTGCCTTAGCAGAAGGTGCTTGGGTCACATGACACCCAGGTGCCAGCCCCTGGACATTTCCTCCCACATTCTGTCTGGCCTCCTTGCCTGAGTCCCTTGACTTTTGTTTTTTCAATGTTTATCCGAGTCATGCTTCTCCCGAGATGCTACTGAACAGTCCCTGCACGGGTCCTTTGCACTCAGCCTGAGCATTGCCCATCCCTGGCACCTATCCACCTGTCTGTCACTGATGTGTGAGGCTGACCTCCACCTTGTCCTGGGCATGGGCTGGGGATGCCAAAGCTGTCTGGCTGTCTTTGAAGGACGAGTGGCAGTTACTTTTCATTGAGGTGATAACCTCCAAAAAATGTGGCTAAGTTATCAGTGGCCAGGAAGTTGCTATTACAAGTCAATTCACAATGGACCACAGCTTTAAATATAAGTCCTGAAAAGCACAGAACTGATAGAAGAAAACACAGAAGGAACACTGGGGTTACAGTGAACAGATTACAAAATCCCTCACACAGAGAAACCTGAGAGAGTCTACCACGAAAACACTAGAACGGATTCATAGAGGTGTAGGATATAAAGACAAAACAAACAGGCCAGTAACAATACATGAGCTGAAAATTAATTCTAGGAAGCTTCTAGATATGACCTCAGAAGGGCAGGCAACAAACAGCAATGGATGATGGGAAGGATCCATCTCCAATTAAAAGAGGAACCTGGGCAGCAAAGAAACCAACAGAGCAAACACGCAGACTGCGGGGTGGGAGGCAATCCATCCAGCAAGTTCTTAATCCCCAGACCACACAAGAGAACCAAAAACAACCCCAGAAAAATGATCCAAAGAGACAGTTTTCAAAATAAGATGCCTAAGTGGCGGGGAAGCGTAGGGAAAAGTGTTCAGCATCGTCAATTATCAAGGGACAAACCACTAAGAGTCACTGCCTCACCCCAATTAGAATGACAAAGGTTGGAAAACGATGCTGAAGATGCAGGCAGAGGAGGCTCACACTGCACGTGGCACACAATAAGACTAGAAGCACTTACAGGCCATAATCCCGCTGTTGGGCATATGTGCAGACATTGACATTCACACATCAAAGAGACACCTGACCTCCCAAGTCTATGTCAGCCTTGCTCTCGAGAACCCGTGGAAAGGTCGCCGAGGTGTCCATTGCGAGATTAGTGGATGGAGTATGACATGTGTGATAAAGTGTTACTGAGCTTGGGGACAGAGAGACAGCTCAGTAAAGCATGTACGTTGCATGTATGAGGACCCAAGTCTGGTCTGCAGAACCTATCTAAATAAAAAGCCAGGCCTGGTGGCCTGTGCCTTTAATCCCAGTGCTAGGGAGGCGGGGACAAGCAGATTCCTGGAACTCATGGATTCCAGTCAAGTGAGAGCAACCTTGTCTCAAAGAACTAGGAGGATGGAATAATGAGGGAGAACGTCTCAGGCTGAACTCCGATCCCAACACGCACACGCACACACATGCATGTGCACACGTGTTCGCATTAATCCACACAAAGTAAACGTTAATATGATTCAGCAGTAGAGAGATGAAGCTCTGTTACGTGCAGGAACAGGGATGAGCATTGACGAGGACATGTTAAGTGGTCCATGCACTCAAAGACAGGGATGGCATGTTTTTGTTCATATGTAGAAGCTAAAATCCAGCCTCTGTTCATTAGGTAGCTGTGGTTTGCTGAGGTGGGGAAGGATGGGAGAGGTGGTTGATTGAAAATGAACAGTAACTGAAACTCTGCTACGATAGGATACCAGTGGCTGGTGACAGTTAATGTGTGTTAATACAGAATGGTCCTAACACAAACAAATGATCAGTGTTGGGGGTATTGGCTAAGCCAGTCACCTGACCAGGTCATCGAATATCGTATGTATGTATGTATGTATGTATGTATGTATGTATGTATGTGTATTTTCACTGAAATGTCAGCTGTCAGCCCATAAATCTGTGCCATTACTACATGTCAATTAAAAATAAAAATATAGCCGGGCGTTGGTTGTGCATGCCTTTAATCCCAGCACTCAGGAGGCAGAGGCAGGTGGATCTCTGTGAGTTTCAGGCCAGCCTGGTCTACAGAGTGAGTTCTAGGGCAGGCTCCAAAACAATACAGAGAAACCCTGTCTCAAAAAACAAAACAAAGTAAAATATATAAACAATGATCCCAGATGGTGACCTGCTAACCCCCAAGACAGCAGCTACAAACAGCAGGCTCCTCCCAAGAATCCAGATGCCCCAATCCTGGATTCACACCTGAAAGAGGCGGCCATCCATGGATGCTTCTGATGTGGGCAGAATCTGGAAGGCTCAAGCCCCAGGGAGGGCAGGTCATCCTGAAAGACCTTCCTCTGCTTACTCTTGGCACAACTTTCACATGGAGAAATGCACAGTCACACACAAGGGTATGACATGCTAACCCTCATTCATATCCTCTACATATGTACACACACAAACAAGCCCAGAAACTTACAGCCAAACACACAGACACAGGGCACACATGTGCACACGGAATACACAGACCGTGTATGTACACATTACAAGTGCACTCACACCTGCCTCAGGATATCAGTGAGTCTTAAAGCCCAACCAAAGGAAATTGCCCTGCCAGTCAGATTCCACGCTAACCTCCTCTGTGTCCACAGCATAACTGCTCAGTGGGGTCGGCCACTTACAAGGGTGTGTGCATAGAGATACCACAGCCTGCCTGTGGGACCTGGAATCATGTGAGGGGACCTGCCCTTCTGAGAGCAAGAGCAGTTTACAGGGAGTAGCTGAGGGTCCTCTATTGTAGGAGCATGCTTCTCTGGCTTGGCCCCAGTAACTTGTGACCTTGGGTGAGGCGTCACAGGCCCCATTGTGGGCCTGGCTCACCAGCTCCGGTGATCCCCTCCCTGTACCCAGCCACTGCCTCCTCTGGGATGCTGGATGGAGCGTGGATGAAGGGTGGGTCCCTAATGGAGTGGATGCTTTCCTTCGGAAAAGTTCACTTGCAAGTTTGCATCCAAGGGTGTGTTTTCTTTAAGTCTCAGCCAGAGGTTGAGTTTCAGATATCCTCCGCTGACTCTGTCCGCTTGAAGTTCTGTTTATTTGTTTGGATTGGCCAGCCAGAAGTTAAAATAAATAAACTCTGCTCCTTTTAGGATCTTGCTCAGCACACTCTGGACATGCAACCTGCTGCCCGGGACCGGACTAAGAAGGAGCTCTTTGTTGATGCCACTGGGAGGGATTTCCCTGTGTTCTTCGGGGGCCTCACTGTCTTGCGGTCTCCATGACCCTGCCATCCATCTACTCTGTACCTTCACAAAGCTTTGGGAACACTCCTTTGAGATGCCTTCCTGGGCTCAAAGGGCTCGACAGGTAGACACCATCACACACCGTTCCTTCCTCTAGGTCTGTCTGGGGATCTCACAATTCATCGTCTCCCGGGGCACCGGGGTGTAGGTACCGCCTCCTCCCTTCCACTGGAGCCCCACTGGTTTGGGGAGCTGGCAGGGGTGGGTCACAGATACAGGTCTGTTATCTTCCTGGGAATCCCAGAAGCCATGCCCTGCTGTGTTACTGAAGCGATATGCTGCTATTGGATGTCTGGAAGATGATGGTTAATGGCAGCTCCAGCCTTGGAATATATGGTGGGTGCTACTGATGGGAGCTGGGAAGACACGGGGGACTCCGCAGAGACAGAGGTCATGATGGGGGGTGTCTGCAGAGCAGAGTCCCAGCATCCTTCACTCCCATCTCCTCCAACCCCGAGATTAGCTGGAAGCCTGGGCTGATTCTGTGTCTTGTTTTTTTTTTTTGTTTTTTTTTTTTTTTTTTTTTTTTTTGCTCCACTAGCTGAGCTGATAGAACACCCCAATGAGCAGGAGATGGGCTGCTGAGCTGCCATTTGCTGTTGGCAAGCCAGAGAACTCAAATCCTCTGCAGTGGCCAGAGTCTGAGGACCAGGCTCCCAGCCACACTCAGCTGAGGTGATGACCCAAGGACAGTGTGCATCAGGCAAAATGATTCCTTGTTGTCTCGGGAGCCCTTCCCGATGGATGGACACTTCTGTCCCCAACACAAATGGGAGCCAGCAGGTTTCCCTGTGTCTGATCTCAGGGTAGAACAGGGTGGGTTCCAGTAAGCGATCTTTCTCCTGGGATGCTCATTGTGTCTGTTTCTCAAAGTCTCAGCAAGGCAGGGAAAGCCCTTAAGTCAATGGTTTCCCATTATTTTCAGCGTTCACCAGGCAATGGGAAAACCATGGGGGCTGTAGCTCTGCCCAGGCTTATGTTGCCTGGATGATGTCCAGGATGAATCACCTGGACTCCCTGCAGGGGTTATCACATCCCAGAGAAGCTCCTAGAAGCCTCTTCTAGAAGACTCACCCTTGGGAAAAGGGGTCTCCTTGTGCTCACACCTGGCAGGCCTTTCTTCCCTGAGAGTTCCCATTCCCTTCTTGAGCAACCAGGGCTTCCTGAGCCAGATTCCTACATAATTCAGAGTCCTGTTAGCGCTGCCACATCTAAACCAGTTTCCCTCCCCCTTGTGTGTGTGTCCCTGTGTCTGAGCAGAGAGACAGCCCCCTTCTCCACCTTTCCTTCTTAAACACAGTAACTTAAAAACCCTGCGCCCCAGTCTCCATGGGGTGGAGGTGAGCCCACACCCATCAGCAAGTGTGAGCCGTAAACACATCAAGGTCCGGTCACAACCAAGGACTGAGGCACAGTGCACAAGATCAACCTGAAAACAGGGTGTTGAGAGACAGAAGCCAGTAGTGAAAGGCCAATTCTGCATGGTCCCCTCCCGGGTGAGATGCTCAGGCCAGGCAAACCAGCAGAGAACTAAGGGCTGGAGTCTGGGACAGAAGAGGGAGGGGGGCTTTAGAGTTGCCTGCCGTGGGAAAGAGGAGAGAGCGTGGCTGCACAGCTCTGTGGGAGTGCTAAACAGCTCAAATGCTAAACATATGTATTTTGCCACAATTTACAAAAATAAGCAAACCCTTGACACTTAAGTTGGTTTAAAACAGAAAGAAGGAAACAAACAAACACTAAATAAAACCAAACGGTTTTTCACCAGAGCCTCAAGACCCTCTTCCTGTCAGCTGTCTTCTCCTGACCCCTGGGGAGCAGCTTGGCTTCACTTGGCAAGGTGAGATTTCTTATGAGCTCCTCTCAGATGAGCAGACTCTGTGCTCCCAGGCTGCCCCTCTGCCCCAGAGTGGAGAAAGAAGCTTTGAGAAGTGGCAATGGGAGCCAGGAGGCCAGGGGCAGGGCTGGCGTGCCTGGCCCTCCTGCCCTCCTCCACCAGGTCCCCCCTGCTCTGTGATTAGCAGCAAGACGATGGCTTGTCTAATTCAGCTCCCGCCGAAACAACAGGGTCCCTAATTGAAATGTATGAGAAACAATTAAGAGTAATTGGCATCAATTAATACATGATTTTCTCCAAAAGAGTACACAACAAGAGGCGGAATCGCATTACGGTTTCCACAGGCACACGGATGGCTTCCATGGGGACACATGGTTTCCACAGCACACACATGCAGCTTCTACAATTCCATTCCTCCCCAAGACAGGTTCATGTCGGCAGGGGGAATGTGTTTGAACCCTCGCACGTGATCGCAGAGGGGCTGAGGGACCAAAGCTGATATGTGTGTTGGGACGGAGGGGGTGGGTGTTGGACAAGGTTACAAAGTGCCTGCCAGTGTGCTCCTTGAAGGTGGGTCTGCCATACAGGACCCCAGCCTTGCTCCTTGCCCTGAGACCACCCCCTGTCAACTCTGTTCAGGATATGAATGGGTTCCTGGGTACAGGAGCCATCCTTCCCTCATCCTCAGAGAGACTGGGGATCCACATCTGTATCAGCTGATGCTGAATCCCAGAATCCTCCAGGCTGTGCAGAGCTGGCCCCAGCAAGCTATAAGCCCTCACTGCTATCATTTCCAAATCAGAGCTTGTGATGGGCTCCATTAGCCCAGGCCAGAGCCATAGCACTCAGGGTTGCAAGGATTCAGGCATGATGCTGGCCCGCCCCTGTCACCTGGCAGAATGCACTCAGGCAGTGCCCTGGCCAGCCCAGGGTTCCATGAGTACTAGTCTGCAAGCAGTGCAAAGGACCCTTTAAAAGACAGACCCCACCCACTTATGCTCTCTTCCCCCCTCCCCAGGTTCCCGAGGCACAGACAGGACTCTCCTGTCTCCCTCTCCTCTTCTGTCCTCTCTGTCTCTTTACCTCTCTTCTCTTTCCTTCCTCTCCCTCCCCTTTCTGATAAAACCTCTCACTTGAGCTCTGTCTGCCTGGTGTGTTTGTCCCATCCCCCAATCCCCCCCCCTTGGTCACCCTCTCCTGCCATGGATCCACCAAAGTTCCTCATGATTTATCCTAATTAAGTGGGGAAGAGTGATTAGAGCTGCTTCAGCCTTACAGCTGCAAATGTTAAGGAAAGCTGCTAGCAGGTCCTCCCCATGGAAGGTGCCAGGCCAGCAGCAGCCTGCACCGCCCAGCTAGCTGCTCATGGGGGTTAGGGTTGTGGTGAGGCCCTTACCAACAGGTGGGATTTTCTGTAAGACCTGGCTTGCTGAAGATTAAGGCACCCTCCCACCACTTTTCTGTAGCCAGTGTAGAAATAAGTCCTGGAATCTTCCCTCATTTTAACCCTTCATTTACTCTGCCTCCACACTTGGACCTCAGCCTCTGACACAGGGTTCTGCAGTAGGCCACGCCCTCTGAGGAGATGATCCTGCCTACAAATCTGTTTGCTCTGGTATGAAGTGGGTTTGTCATGTTGGTTCACTAAGTCTCTACCCTGTGCTCACCATTCCCACAGAATGTGGCCCCCCGCCATGACAGTACAGACAGCTACAATCTGGGACACAGGCAATGCCCACCCCCTCAACCCACAGGGGATCCAAGCCCACCCAGGAGTGAGCCCTCTCCCTGGGGAAAGGCCTGTTCTAGGCTATCCGCCCCCCCCCCCCAGGACCCCACGGTGGGCAATCGCTGTCTGTGGTGTGGGCTCAGCCCCCTTCTTATCAGATGGAGCTGCTTCAATTCCCAGCATTCAGGTCCATTTCCTGTGAACTGAAAGCCAAGCTCCAGACACAAAGGGCTGGCCCTTATCTCAGCACCCCCTGACCCCAGATGCACACGCCCCAGGCAGCTCTGGTTTCAGCAGGTGAGACTTCCCTGGTGCAGGGGGAGGAAGGGTCTGGTGGGCAGGCTGTAGGGATAGGAGGTGTGGCTTCTAAGTCTGGAAAGCAAGAGGACTCCCCTCGGGTCTGAGTCCATCTTTACCAGTAGGATCAGCCTGAGTACCCAGCAGAGATTATAAAACACACACACACGCACACGCACACACGCACGCACACGCACACGGGAAGGGGGGTTGTTTGCCTTCCAGGCCTGAAGGTCTGCAGCCCTATGCTCTCACTGGGTCAAAGGGCAGGTTTACCATGGAAGCTCAGCTGGGGGTTCAGCATGTCCAAGGTCCTGGGAATAGATAGATGGTGGGGGACAGGGGAGCAGTCTGGGAACAGGAAGTAGAAGCCAGCTGCACAGGAGGAGACTCAGCACTGCTCATCTGCATTAGCTACACTGTTGCCAACACTCAGCTTGGAGGCTTAGTTCTGGCCAGGCAAGGGTTAAGTGCTTCTGTGAGATTTGACAAGTCCAAGGTGAAGTGGGTGGCCAGAAGTCTCAGAGGTATCCTTAACCCTCTTGGCTGAGAAATCTCACAGCCCTCTGGATCAGCTCTGTGTTATCACCTGTGATAGGGATCCCAGGCCCAGAGCATAGGGCTGCATTCTTAAAGGGACAGCTTTCAAAGCCTCTTCCAGGGCTTCTGTCCTTGCCCAGGCTCAACTCCTGTGTACCTCCTCCCCAGCTGGAGGAACTCAGTTCAGATGCTCACAAAGTCCCACTAGGTAGAGTCCTGACTTGCAGAACATGGGGTCTTCAAAACTTTTAGCACTGGCTTCTTCTCTCTACCTTCTTCCCCAGTAATGCTGATTTTCCTCTCAACCCCTGAAAACGAGGGCCCCATTGGACTGGTGACCTTGGGCACCTCGATTGGACTGGCTGGGTGGCAGAGAGTGGCCAGGCACTGTGGGGCTCCCTTGAACTAAGAGGCCATACCCTCTTAAGCCCATGGCCCTCCTCTGGCTGGTCTTCCCTTTGTGACACTAATTCTGAGTGCTGATGGTGACATCTGTTTGTTTGTTTGGTTGGTTGGTTGGTTTTTCTTGAGACAAGGTTTCTCTGTGTCACTTTGGAGGCTGTCCCGGGGAAGACCAGGCTGGCCTGGAACTCACAGACATCCACCTGCCTCTGCCTCCGAGTGCTGGGATTAAAGGCGTGCGCCACCACAGCACGGCTGATGGTGACATCTTACTGCTGCTAAAAGTGCAGCTTCGACAGACCAGCAGGGTTGAGTTCTCCTGGCTCACCATCCAGGGTTGGATGTGTTGCCATGACATCAAATGTTGGCGCTAGTGTTGGCGTAGTGAAAAAGCAGAGAGAACCCTCCCTGGGTTTAGACTTTCCAAGGCAGAGCCCACAAGATCAAAATCCCCATGGTGGGCTCATGGCCTCCACTGGGGCTAACTCCATCTCTCCTTACAGGCCCTCATCTCCAAACACACTGGGAACCTCTGGCTGTCAATGCCACAGGCCACCAGAATGCCACATGCTTAAGGGTTTCTGAGGATTGAGGACCCAGGAATGGTGTAGGTTTTGAGTGCAGGAAATGTACCCCAAGATGTTGGTCTCCTAGTACCTTGGAGCTACTGAGCCCTGCTTGGTTCTCACCATACCTGCTCTGCACTGAGTTCATCTTTGGTGCCTTTGGCAGCCATTCCGGAGGCTCCACGGTAGAGGGCTGGCTGTAAGGGGTGGGGAGGGGGAGGCTGCAAGAGCTTCCTATTTTTCTAAGAACTGGTCCGCGTCTAGAGAGAGCCCCTTCAATACCAAGGAGAAGGGATTTCTGCTAGACCAGAGAAACAGGACCCCAGAGTCCTCTATCGCTATGAAGCCAGCCCTGGGGACCCTGAACCTGAGACTGAGCAGGAATCTGCGTGAGCAAAAACGACTTCTCTTTCTTACGAAGGAAACTGAGGCACAAGAGGTAGATAATAAGCCAGGAGCCCGTTACTGCAGGGCGCTTCTTGTGTTGATGTCTGAGCCTGGTTCTCAGGGTGGAGGCTTACTCATTCCTGGGTCCGAAGAGACAAGCTTCAGGCACAGGAGTGGCTCTTCTGGCAACCCTCCTTGTTCTGTAGGGAGGGCCTGTGCTGTCTGTGGCCAGTTTTGGCTTTATCCCTCAGCCCAGGGACAGAGACCAAAGCCTTTGATTCAAGAGGACATCTGCACATTCCTCCCAGCTTTGTAAAGAGCCCAGCTGCCAGAGGAGTGATGAAGCTGCCAGACACTCTGTCAGCTTCCCGTGCCCCCCTGAAAGGCCAGCTGACACAGCCAGGGACTTGTTATCCAGACAGGGGGATGGTTTCAGTCCTCACTGTCACTTGATGAGCAGAAGCAGAGAGTGCATGAGACAACTCTCCATGACAGAACTTGACCCGAAACACCGGGAGTTTCAAGGCTGATATGATGGCCCTTGACCAGGAAGCACTAAGTCCCTGCCAAGGTCAACTACAGCTGAGCACCCAGGCAGGGATGGGCTCAGGGTGTGCTGGAGAATCTTCCAGGCTTGGCTGTGCCCTAGCTGAGCATGTTCCTCTATCCCAATGTCCAGGAAGCCCAGCTTGCCCTCAGGGTGAGGCATGGGCCTGGAAGCAATTCAACTCATGAGAGGATTCAAGATCCCCAAGGTGTCTCTGGGAAATGGTGTGCTGGTCAGACTCTACAATCACCCTGAAGGGAGTCTTTATCTGGATCTGTCTAGACTAGGTTGGCCCTGTGGGTCTATTTGTAGGGATTGTCACGAGCATGTTAGTTGGGGTAGAGAGACCTGCCCACTGTGGGTGGCTCCATTCTCTAGCAGGGGACTGCGGACTGAATGAAAGCCGGGCAAACTGACTGAGCATGGGTGGGCATGCATTCACCACTCCCCTGACTGCAAAGCTAATGCGTCCCTCTTGTTTCGAGCCCCAGTAGCCCTGGCTTCTCCACCGGAACGGACCGGACCGTACTTTGAACAGGGAGCTAAAGCAAACCCTGTCTTCCTTAAGTTACTTTTGCCAGAGTATTTTATTACAGAAACAGGAAAAGAAACTACGATGCTTGCTGACCCTAGACCATGCTCCCTGAACAGCTGATTTCTCTTCTCAACAAGCCCCAGGTACCCCGCTAGCTCAGATCTGTTCTCCGGGCCTCCAGAACTGGGGAGACAGTGGCATTGTTTCCCAAGCCTGGAAGATTCTCCAACACACCCTGAGCCCCTCCCTGCCTGGGCCTGGCAGCTTCAGACAGCAGGTACACCTTGTGGCTGGCTCCCTGTTGCCGCCTGTCAGGCAGCCCTGGCTCTCTCTCAGGGAGACTTACAGTGGCACCCCAACATCTCTGGGCTTTGTTTCAGGCCAGCACGTGCTCTTTGCTGGTGTCCCCTGCAGGCCGTTGTCAAATCTGGGGCTCCATGCAGGGCCCTCGCTGCATACGGACCCACGGAGCTCAGTATCTCACATTTTCCTTGCTAAGGGGAGAAGTGTAGTGGGGGGGGGGGAGGTGGAAGAAGGATGATCTTTGGAAGGTTCTAAGACCATGCAGGGAGTCTTAAGCTCCTGGCTCTCCATCCCTCTGGAGCAGGTAGTGCAGGGCTGAGAGGCTGAGCCGGTGCACTGTGGTGTGGCATCTGGGTACCACGCACCTGCCTGGCTGCCTTCCTCCCTACTGCTATGACCTCAGCCTCTGAGAAGGGCTCAGTTTTGCCACCCAGGTGTCTATGTGAGCAGCAGCCATGAGCAGCAGCTGATACTCCTCCCCACCCCCACCCCCAGTAACTGGAGCATTGCTGGGTCAAATGACAGCACCAGGAGTATGGTCCCACCTGGTCTTGCCACAGCCACCCGTTGTTGGTCCTGATGGCATGGAGAGGTCACCGAAAGGTGACTCCTGGGTGTATGACTGAGGAGGGGTGGGAGAGGGATGGAGGGACACCACTGAGGGACAGACAAGCAGGGCTGTCTCTGCCAGGATGCTGCCAGTGATACCCGGGCTTCCCCCGTGGACTTCCCCACCAGCCACAGGACTGCCTCTACCTCAAGCCAAGTGGTCCAAGCACAGGCAGGCGCCCATGGGTTCACACCTTGTCTCTGGAGGGTTCACAAGGCCACGCGAGGAAGTTCCATGGGACACCTTGGCAAGTAAGACTTCAGAAAGGAAAAGGTCCAGATGTAGATACAGACACACTGTAAATTCTAGTTTCTGTGACAGTGTTGGGGTTTTCCTGCCCTGTGTACTGCCCATGAGGAGCTTGGGGTCTGAGGGCCACTCAGCTGTTCCAACACAGCCTGTCCACATGCCCCTTACAGGCCAGTCACCTGCAAAGGCCCCGTCTGGCAGGTCTGAAAGCCGACTCCCGTGAGGAGCGATTTTTCTGTCTGAAACAGAGGAGACATTGTGCCCAGTGAGGCCAAGCGTGGCCTGTGTGGGAGCAAGAGACACCTCTGTCCCCAGCCTTGAGACAAAGCAGCTTGCTTCTGCAGGCAGGCCCTTTGGAGAGGGGACTGTCAAAGGCCACCTGCTGGCTGCTATCTGGATGTGCTCCTTGCTCTGGCCTTCATCCCTCAGGTTAGCCCTGGTACCGCTGGCCAATGCTGGTGTCTGGGGATGGGGTGCCACAGTGGTGGTGAGGACAGAGGTTCTTCCAGCTCTGGAAGTACCCACCCTTGCTGTCTGTGGCCCCAGCGTGCCGTGCTCCAGAGGGTCTCATCACTCACCGAGCCACAGGATGGGAGGATCAGTCCCACATCACTTGCCCAGGCCAGAGGGCTTATGCTGGGCTGAGCACATGTCCAGTCAGTCAAGAGGCAAGCCCATGTCTCCCGGCTATGCAGTTCCGGTTACGGATCAGGATGGGCCGTGGTCCTGGGAGCATAGTTATCAAGAGAAACTCTACCAGGATATGAGGGAGGGGGATGAAAGGCACAGCGAAGGAAGACAAGGCAGGCAGGGAGGGAGGGAGGGAGGATGGACTCATGAGCTGTCGGATCAGTCTCCTTGGCCTCCGTATACTCACAACAGTGTACCGTCCCCTGCCAGTCCTCTTCTTCCCATTCATGAAAAAAGGACCTCACTGTACAGAGCCCTAAGGGAGGCGGGTGACCCCACGTTACAGAGCCTCTTCCTCTTCTCCCAGTGGAAAATCTGCCCCTCTGCCTGTAGGAACAGCCCCGGGGAGGCAGGATTCAGAGCTGGGCACCAGGGAGTGTCCTAACCTGTGCGGGGGCAGAGGCTGTTAATACTGACAGCCCTCTTCCCTGGTGAGGTTCTGGGATATGAGGCCTGCGCAGGCTTTACTGCTCTGGATTAAGGGCAATCGAGTCCGCTGGAAAGCACGGCTGCTCCCAGCCAAGCAAGCAGTCCCTGCCGGTGTTTCCGGCTGCATTTCGGCTCCTAATACCCACACCAAGGAGGAGGCTAGGAATCCTCTGGCCTAGGATTGTGTGTGTGCACCCAGGCTGAGAGCCCTACCTGCCAGAGATGTTAGGTTACCACTGTAAGTCTCCCTGAGAGGCTGCCTGACAGGGAGCCACCCACCAGGTGGACCTGCTGTCTGAACCTGCCAAAGCCTTGAGTATGTGTCACAAGAGACAGAGACACAGGAGGTCTGGATAGAGGGGACACAGCCTCAAGGCCCCAGTTTTTCCTGAATTTTTTTTTTTTTTTTTACATTCCAATCCCAGTTCCACATCCTCCTCTCTGCCCATTCCTCCCCCTCCCCCTCCTATCTGCTCCACGGAGAGGGTAAGGCCTCCCTTAGGAAGTTTACTAACTTTGTCCCATCATCTCGTTGAGGCAGGACCAAGGCACCTCTCCACCCCCACACCCCTGTGTCTAGGCTGAGCAATGTTATCTCTCCATACAGAACGAAGCCCTCACTTTTAAGATGGTTTTGCTTTTCATTTCTGCCCAGCGTTGACAGGCGTGGGGGATAAGACAGGACGATGGTCCCCACAGTATGGAAATCCCAAGTTAAAAAGGGAGGGCAAATGGATGCCCGTGTCCACTGTAGAAGACGGTTGCTCCCTGAGCCCATCCCACCCCATTCCCCAGCATAGTGCACTGGCCCTGTTGAGCCACAGAGGTTCTCCTCTGCCTGCTTAGGGTAGGGCTGCCAATGGGGTCCCAGATCCAGGGGAGAGGCAGGGAGGGTCCTTCTTGGGAGCATTCACCGGCTCTTCTTCAAAACCAGGCTACAGGGACTGGACTGAGGGTGGCTGGAGGCTCTGTTGTCTTTAATTCTGTTTTTACAAGGAGTGTGAGATTTACAGGCTCTGGAGGGGAAGCAAACGGTGTAACCCGAGTCAGTCGGCGGCAGTTCATGCTGGGCTGGGTTCTCTCACAGAGTGTGCCAGAGGCCGCTGAGCATCAGGTCCACAGAGAGAGCCACTGCCCATGATCTGCGTGCTCCAGTGCTGCGATGATGACCACACACACACACACACACACACACACACACACAGTACAATACAATGCTGCCTATGAGGTCAACTTGGCTGAGTGGTGGCTGCTTCCACGTGTACTTTTAACATTTATTTTATTTATTTATGTGTGCATCGGCCACATGAGTGTTGCTGATGACGTACAAACAGCTCTGTGTGTGGAACGGACAAACCCTTATCCAGCCTTTGCCCCCCCCTTGGGGGTTAGCACAGTGTGCATTGCAGATAGAACAAAGCAGGTGTCTCCCTCAGGCGTTTGGCTCAGCTGGACCACCTGGCTGAGCAGTAAAAGGGGAGCATGGGAAGGTCTGTGTCTACCTGGCCTCACCCAGCTCCTCTCTGGTGTCAAGGAACGCAGACAGAGTGGGTGTAACTCGGAAGCTTCTGCTGCCACCATGGTGGCTGGGCGGGTGGAGGGCCACTGTGAGCTGCTTCCACGTGGAGATCGATGGAGATCAAAGAACCCTGTCTTATCTCAGGAGGACCTTTGTGCCAGGGGACGGATTCAGCAGGAAGACGTGGGGCTTTTTAAAAGTGTGAGGGTGTTCTTTGGACAAGCATAATTATCGATTCCTCTCTAGTCCCTGCTCTGAGTCAGGGGGATCCAACACAGACTTTGTGCTCTGAGGCGATAATGACAGTGGCCTGATAAAAAGGCTTCTTGTTCAAGAATGCCAGCCGCAGCCGGTCTGCGGGTACCCCAGTCACTGCTTCTTGTCTCTGCACCCCAGAGGCAGCCCTCAGCACGCTGCTTTGCAAAGGTCATCCTCAAAAGGAAAGGAGAGTGTGCCATTGCAAATCCCCAGAGATCTATAAGGTCCCCCCCAGAGACCTATAAGTCCTCAACAGACAGTAATTGATTTTCCTGTCTCAGTTTAAATTCCTCGTCCGGGGCTGGAGAGGTGGCTCAGTGGTTAAGAGTGTGTGCCCTGCTCTTCCGGAGCACCCAGCATCAGGAGGCTCACAATGGCTAATGTAACGTCAGCTTTAAGGGATCCGATGCCCTCTTCTGGCCTCCACTGGCACAGCACCCATGTGCGCATACGCACACTCATAAATAACTTAAACATAATACAATCTTTAAATAATCTTTGTCTTGTTATTTGGCACATGTATATTGCTTCATTGTGGGACTGCAATACTACTAATGAACACTAGAGGGAAGTGGTGTATGTTTTTCTTGGTTCTGTGTCTAAAAAAGCACAGTAGGTTTCTGGGGAAACCACACATACTAGGCATGGCTATTGGCGGTAAACTTCCTTTCCCCAGGAGTGGCTCTGCTAGTCTGTCTAGCCGATATCCTGTTGGCTAGGACAGGAGCTGGCCCTGGGACCCTCAGCAGGGTGTTTTCTGTAGGTCAGGGGCCTCATGACTGGCATATCTGGTCTTGGCTTCTCTTTTGTCTTTCTGAAAATATGGGCAAAAGACGCAAAGCTGGGTAGAGCCATGAAGAAGCATGTGCCTGCATGTGGATGACAGCTTCAGGACTATGTGGGTGTGTTGGGGTAGAAGAGAGAAAGGACTCTAGGCTGGGGGCCAGTAGACTTGGCCTAAGCTTTGATCTTGTCCTTGACATGGGGAGTGGTTAGTAACTCAATTTCCCTGCCAGGCTGTGAAGGAGTAGATGAGATGTGGGCCCTGTCCATGCCTCCTTCCCACTGGGAGCCAGGGCCCAGCCAGCGAATGCTGACCCCATCCCATCTCCATCCCCAGGAGGTTTCACCCATCTGTTCCACTGACTGAGCCTAGTGGGTGGTGGCTTCAGATTCCTCGTCAGGCTCTGCTCAGATTGGGAGCAAGGCCTGTCCCCCAGCTCTTCCCAGCTAGAGAATGCTAAACTCTGGCCTAAATGCCCAAGGATGGCAAAGGAAACACATCGCCCACCCTTCAAGTCTCAGCCCTTGACAGCATTAAGAAAGAGGATTCAGGCTAAGCCCATATCAAAGCTTTGTCCTGGCTTCTCTGTCCCTACAAGTGACTGAAGGGCCACCCTAGGCCCTATTGGTCCTGGCCACCAGGCAACACTACCCCAGCATAATCAGTGGGGGTAGTGGTGGCATTTCTTGCCATGGCCATGTTTGCAGCTGTCTGTGGTGTTAAAGATGGTGTGGGATTAGTCACCTATGGTTGCATCTTTCCTGGGAGAAGGGGCAGGGAAGCTGGGGTGTCCTAAGCTCCTATCATCTTGCGACTCTTGTCATTGTTCCTTGTCTTGGTGAGCCTAGATGATGTTCAACACTTATAATTCCATTTTTGTTACTTTCACTTTGGCATATGGTTATTGGGATTCAACTCTTTTGGGGGAAGGTTCAAAGGTGTTTCTGGTGAGGATGCAACAGATGGACACAACAGTTGGAAAATGAGTTTTACCTGTCTACAAAGTACTGAGTCCTATCTGCCCACATTGTCTGGTTTAAGTTGTGAAAGAACTTAAAAGAAAGAAGAAAAGGAACATGGGAAGAAAAAAAGGGAGGGGTAATTGGAATTACATAATAATTTTCTTAGAAACCAACCAGCCAAGTGTCCAGGTCCTAGGAGCAGACATGGTCTGGGAGGCCCGTGAGTTAAGAACCCGGTAAGACAGAGCAGGAAGCAGTTCCAAGGACACTCTTAATACAGTTATTAAAATCCGGTCCGTGTCTTCCTTATAATTGGGTTTCACCGCATAATTTAAGAAAAGCCACACAAAAAAAAACCTTGCAGTGAAAAACCGGGGTATAATTTTCTTCAATCAAGCCTGACTCATGACTGCAATTACCCCGAACCCTTTGCGCGCTCGCTGCGATGCTCCGGGCCGCTCGGGGCCGCTGTGGGTGGCGACCTTTCATGTGCCTCTCAAACCGGTCTTTATTGTAAGGTTTCAAATTAGCGCTAGCAGCAATGAGCAAATTTGATAATTCGATCTCAAATTAGTTAATGTAATGTGCCAGTAACCACTAACGAGTGCGTTACAAAGATGAAAATGTATCTTTTTGGAGTTGGGATACAAAGTTAACCAGCCTGTCATTTGACTTTTGGAAACTTTTTTTGGGTCTTCATTAAAGGAAATAATCGTATAAGCAATGTGCATCCTTATGGCACTGGGATGTCCAGGCAGGAGGGGGAAGTGTTGGTGGAGCGTGCAGGCCAGAGGTGAATCCTGCTGTCTGCCCTCAGAGGGCTTCCAGAAACAGCTATGATTGATGGCCAGGTGGGGGAGGGGGCAGGAAGAACCTGACCCACAGGATGGCTCTGATTGAACATCAGCACAACAAGGCAAGAAAAAGCTCTTGGCGGCCTGATGACACCAGACTTGGTGGCTTCCAACTGCTCACTCACTGCTATGGAGTATGTGGCCCGGGACCAAGCCCTCCTGATCAGGCAGTAACAAGGGACGGTCCCAAGACAGTCTGTCCTTGACAGCTGGGGTTCCCTGCAGGGTCAGAGAGAGCCCAGCCAGGAATGTCCTTGACCTCCTTCTCCTCTCTGTCACCTCTCTCAGGTACACGAAGGACAGGAACTGAAAGACAGGGGAGAGATGTCCCTAACATCAAATGGCAAGAAAGAGATGCCGGAGTCCTGGAGACACAGCCGAGTACAGGGCTTGCCTTGCAAGCATGAGGACACATAAAAAGCTGCGTGTGGGGTTACACACTTGTAATCCCATTAGCAAGGAGATGGGGACAGGTGGGTGGGTCCTGGCACTCCTGGCGAGTGAGGGACCCCGCCTCAAAAACCAAGGGAATGGCACCTGGACATCTGGGGTTAGCCTCTTCTCATATGCACCAAGGAACACACACACACACACACACACACACACACACACACACACGTACACACACGAGAACACACACATGAACACATACATGTACACACACGAACACATGTGCACACACATGAACACACACGTGCACACACACAAGAACACACACACACCAGATCCTCACGCTAGCCACACTGCCAATCACAGCAGACTACTTACTGGTCAAGGGTTACCTAATACTCTCTGAGCACAAGTCTATGTAAAGCCTAGGGCCCAGGCCTGGCTAGGTCTCGGTACCCCTGCCTACTGACTGCAGTGTCTCTTCAGCTCCTTACCCTCAGTACTTAGTGCATGTCACTGGCATTTAACACCCAAGGAGTGGGGTAGATGAACGTGTCGCTGAGTCCTGAAGAATTCCAAAGCTCTTTCGGGCTACGGGGGAAGGACCTCCCTGCATTCAGGAGGCCGGCCTGGCTGACACCCCCTCCCCATGGGTGGCATGGGGTCACCATGAGAGAAGGGCCCGACTGTTGCTGGGACGCTCTGCTGGGGCCCTGGACCTGTGACTTTAATCAGAACTGAAAGAAACCTCCAGCTGCCCGCCTGCCTTGCTGGGACAGAGGATTCCTGTGCATCCTGGTTCCTGGAGAGAAGGGGCTGTTCTTTATCTGTGTGGCCCGAGCCCTCTCCTCCAGGAGGACGGCCCCCAGCCCACTGAGAGCCTCCACTGTCCTCTCATCTGATGGATGAAAGGGATCTGGAAGCCGGATACTGTCCCTTGAGATGACATTCAAGCCCTCCGATACCTCTGCAGACAGAGCCACAGCCACTGGCCAATGCATCTCCTCGCCCCTCACCCCATGGGTCCCAGCCTCAGCTCGGAGGCCTGCTCTAATCAATGTAAACCAGAGAGACCAGGGAGAGGCTCCGATTGGAAGGTTGGAAAAGAAAAATGTGATTAAGAGTGAAGTCACTGGGGATGCTCTGTCAATTGAAGCCTTTGAAACCAGCTCGGGTGGATCAGCTTTCCCTCACCGGGAGACTTCTTGTCAGTTTCCATGTAAAGCAAAAAGACGAAAAATGCAAAAGACAAAAGCGTTTGGGGCCCTCCTCTCCAGGCAGCCAGGGACAGCCACCATGTTCTCTTGGCCTTTTTTTTTTTTTTTTTTTTTTTTTTTTTAAGTCTAACAAAGAACAGCAACTAACTGGGCTTACTTCTGACATAAAGGAAGGTCTCCCTGCCATACACCGGGTCCTTCCACAGCAGTTTCTTCTGGCTTTCAGCCCCACCCTCCCTCCATGCCTGGCATCCTGGCTGCTGCCGCAGTGTTCAGACCCTCTTTCAAATCCATAGACACAGCATCCCGGGTGATGGATGTACCCCTTCCTGGAACTTGAATATAAATCCCAGCCTGCACTGGGATCCCTGGCAGTTTGATTGATTGGTGCTGTGGCTAGGTCGCCCTGTAGACTTTCAGGAACTTGCAAAGGTAAGGGATGCAGGGAGAGGGAGGCAGTCAGCCAGAGGCGCACGTGCTCAGCTCACAGTGGGCTCCTGTCTCTCTGGCCTTCCACTGGCAGGGTGTGGCTACTCAGTCAACCTCCCTCTTCCCCGGAGATGACTGATCTGCAGGTTTCTCTGCCCCTGTGATGCTACCATCGCTTTATCGTAAACGGGCAATGAAGACATTTAAAGCTGCTACTGTTATAATCTATCCAAGATGAGGAAAGGCGAAAGCTGAAGTCAGCTTCTGGCTTCCTGTCCCATCTGTCTGCCAGACCGTGGCTGCAGGTCCAATGCATCCTCCCCCAAGGCTGGTAATTGTGGAAAATGAAGCAACTGAACCTGAACCAGGAGATCAAAGAACTAAGAGCTCAGGAGAAGAGGAGGCGGGAGGGGGAGGGGCTCTGAGAAGCAGCTGGGGGTGTGTGTGGGGGGTGGGGGGTGGCTAGTGTTGGGGGATGCCCTAAAGCCCACCAGCCTTTACCAGTGGGGCCGTGGCAAAGCAGGCAGAGACACGATACAGCCACATAAAACTGGCTTCCAGGCCGGAGCAGAGGAGACTTGACCAGGGTGTCTGGGGGGATGGAGACTGGAGGGTATCCTGAGTGGCCCTTGTCTCTTTTCTGGCCTCCATCTGACCTGCACCTCTCTTGCTATTTTGCTATCTAATTAGCCCCATGAAAGTGACCGTTCAGCCTCTGCAGGGATTTAAGTTTCCTCCTTCCATCTCTCCTTCCTTTTCTCCCCTCTCTCCTGATTCTTCTTTCTCTACTGTCCCTTCAGATCCCAGCCTTCTCTCTCCAAATTTTCAGTGACAACTAAAAAAGAAAATAAATTGTCTTGGCAGAAAAGCCACCAAACTGACACTGTGCAGCCCCCACTCCCAGCAGCCTCTGTCCCCAGACACCCTTGTTACCCATCCTTCCTTCGAGACCAGCACTATGGACTGCCTGGGCCACCAGGGACCCAGGATCTTCTCTCCTTGGATTCAGGTGACATGACTTGGATCTGTTTCCTGTCTCTGGCTTCCGGGTGGAGATGGGACTGGAGGGTGCGTCTTGCCTCCTGACACTGGGTGACTTATCAATTTCGTTTTATTTTAAGTGGGTGAATCTGTGCCACGAGCCCGTGCTTCCCCCACGGTCGGCGATAAATCGTGGCTGAGCGCTAACAGCGTACACATCGACTCCCGTTAATGCTTCCTGTGCTGGGCTAGAGCCAGTTCGGCTGCATGAGGAGCTTTCCTGCTGGAGGAGTGAGGCCTCTGGGCTGCCTTCCAGTCCTAACTGGCAGCTAACGCTTTAGCACATTCACAAAAACCCACGCGCGAGAGGGGTGCAGGCGCAGCTGGGCTTTGCTTGGGTCAGAGATCACAGCAGGGCCCGGAGGCGCTGGGTGATAACTCTGGTCTCAGGTAGGACACCCAAAGTAGAGTGAGGAGCTTGCATGGCAGGGCTCCCCAGCACATGACTGTCACAGGCCTGGACTGACAGTTTCTAGTTTATGTGAGTGTTGTAATCTTTTTTTCCTCCTGCTTTGCTTCTTGTCCTGCCTGCTTTGGAAGATGGGAGGCAAACTCTGCACCCCGGAGACCCTCTCCTCCTCCTCCTCTGGGAGCTACTTTGAAGGCCACCAGCTCCTCCCCCCAGGGCTCCTGAGATATTGAGCCCCTAAGCCTGGCAAGGCTTCCCTCCCTGACTCAGGCCTTGGGATGACTAATCATGACAGAGAGCAGGGTTCAGCTCCGGTGCCTTCAGAGCCGAGCGGAACTCCCGGGAGCATTTCATAGACAGCCAGTGGTTAAATTCCTTTTCAACGAGTATTCTCGCCTTTATGTCTAACCCTCCGTGGGCTGAAGGCTCGTGGATGAGGCAGCAGCAACCACATCCTCCTTCACCACCACCCACCAGAACAGACTTTAACAAGGACAGCAGGAACTCTGGTTCCTTTAGGGAGGAGTGGCTTCCACCACACGCTGTGTGGCTCCACAACTTGTTCCATCATAGGAAACTCATGCCCTTCCCTTGATCAGTGTACCTCTTGTCTTTTAACCCACACCGCAAGGCACAGATGTGTGTGATATGTGCACGTGTGTGCATGCAGGCCTTGAGAAGCCCTTTCCCCTGCATGCTAAGGTCACACGTGTTCCATATCCAAGCACACTTTTAGAAGTTATTTCTGGAAAAATGTTGAATCTCGTAACAGCAATAAAAAGAAAATACTGACTCAGCCAACACAAACGTGTGTCTGGAACATGCTCCAAAATACAGGAATGTGTGTGAGTTTGGAATACCAGCCCCAGAGCTGAGCTCTCTGGCTACAGCTGGGCTCTGTGGAAAAGGGTGGAGGGGCTCTTCCCAGAAGGCCCTCACTTCAGTGGGCCAGACAATGACCCTGTCAAGTGACCTTGACTGCTGGCCCCAGGTTCCAGAGGCTTCCCCTGAAGGGTTTAGGCCTTTCGTCCTGTGGTCTTTGGTTCTTTAAGGTGTACCATTGTCCTCAGCCTGTCCTGGTGATCAGGCTGTGTTCTTAGTACTATGATGGCTTCCTTTCTAGGTCCCTCCCTGGATTTATAGTCTGATAGAGACTGAGCACAGGAACAAGCTCTACAGGTGTGGCAGTTACCTGCTGAGAGCTCCAGGTAGACAAGGCCATGGAACCTGCCCCGCAGAAGGTCACACCTCCCTGGTTCAGGGCGCAGGGCATCCCATATAATGGGCTTATGAAACTCTCCTATGCCCACATGCAGCTCCTAGTCCTTGTCCCGTTAAGTGAGCCTTGGCCATTACATGCTCTCTTTCGAGCTCTCCCATCCCTCCCCCCATCCACAGCCATGTCTCTCTCCACGTAATTTCTGGGGCCTATCTTTCTGTGGCGGCTGGAAAGATTTCCCTAGGAGAGTGGTGGGGATAGGAGAGTGGGTACCACCAGGGAGGTAGCTACCACTCAGCTCAGGGAAGGAGTAACATTGTACCCAAGAATCCCTGTCCCACAGGCTGATGCCATGATGCTCAGCCAGTAAAAGCGCTTGCCACGAAAGTCTGGCAGCGTGAGTTTGATTTCTGGGACCCATGGAAAGGTGAAAGGAGGGACTCCACTCCGAAAAGCTGTGCCCTGAATTCATCACATGCGCTGCGTCACACTTCCCTTCTGACACATGCATGCGCATGTGCACGCTCACACGCGATAGTTAAAACAAGGATCCTTTTCTCTCTGTCTCAAGTTTCCCCGTCCATTTCCAAAGTGTAAGAGATGGGAGGGCGACTCTGGGCCCCAAGCACACTCCCTGGGCACAGCAGCAGAGTGCACCGCACACAGTGGCAGGAAACATCGCCTGATTGTTGTAGGAGGCTCTGGTTTGCATTAGCAGAAAGATGGCCCAGTCTCAGAACAGGACTGATCCCCAGACCCTGGGGGTTAACCCCTTCACCACCTCATCCTAACCACACACACAGCCGAAGTAAAAGAGTTCTGGGTCAGGTTCAGCTGAGGACTGCCTGTGCCCCATGCCAACTTACACTGTGCTGCTCCCTGTCTCTCTCAAATACAGGTACACATGCACATGCTTATACACACAGTCACATGCCCACACACATTTACGTGCTCATGTACATGTGCGAATTCTTATAAGCACACATGCACATACATGCTCACACAGCCACATCTGTGTGCATATTAACACGCACATACACAGACACATGCTCATGTTGTCACACCCTCACGCACATGCACATGCATGTCTCTCCTCTCTGGAACCATCACAGCTGAGGGTCCAAAGAGCAAACAGAGTCACTGGAGGGCAAGGAGGTATGGGCAGAGCAAGACGGAAGCCTGGGGAGGTAACAGATACCCTTGAGCGAGAAGTGTTTGCGGGCTGGGCTCTGGGGCCACACAGCTCACCTGGGACACGATCTTGGTGGCTCTGCTGTCCCAGTGACTGTGAGCTCAGCATAAGAGACTTGTCAAGGACCCCAGACAGCTTCAAAGTCCTGTGAGTTATGATACCACAATCTGGGCTGAGTTAGAGAAGAAGGTACAGGCGCAGGGTCCACAAAGCCGATGCCCTCCAAACACAGCCCGGGGTACCCGACTTATCGGAGTGTGAGCGTGCGGGCACAGCTGGGTCTTCAGCGGGACAGGGGTGATGAGGCTTTAATGCCAGAGGAGGTGGGGAGCAGATATGCACACTGCCACAGGCTCCCAGACAAAGTCCCTGTCGGTAGGCTATGCAGGGATCACCCGGGGGACCACGAAGGGCTGAAGGGGGTAGCTTTTGTGTTGACACCCATTCTACATACGTGGAAGCTAAGGCTCACAGAGCACAGGACACTGCCTGTGACTACAGGACATATGTGTGATGGTGTCCTGATGTATGCTAATATTTGCTTTCTGTGCGAAAAGAACATCTGAACACATATCCATTGACACACACAGGTATGTGTGTCTACCGAACAATCCTGAGGACTCCTCTCTGCAGGCCGGGCTTGCCCTGGGTGGGCATGCCCCTATGTGGGTCCAGGGAGAAAAAGTCACCCTAGGGCTCTTCTGGGGACTTGTGATCTATGTCTAGAGTCTCAGGTCTCAGAGGGTTTTCACTGTTTAGCCGGACAGCGGTGGCTGCTACAGCTAAGTGCATGCTTCTAGCAGACCCAATGCAGCTTTGACTCTACAGCCATGACCCCATGCCTGCGGGGTTGAGCCCTTAATGGAACACGCTGGATCTGGAGGAACACAGAAGCGCAATAACCCATAGTGGCTCCTGTGGTCACGTGACTCATGCTGTCTGAGCGACTTCATTCCTCTTACACCTCACTCAATCCTCCCTACAGTATTTTACAGAGGAGAAGAAAGCACAGAGAGGGTATGAAACCTGTTCAAGGTCACAGAGCATGCAAGGGCCAACTAGGTGGAAATTCTGCCCATCCTGCCCTCCAGGCTTGCACCTGAGT
Source organism: Phodopus roborovskii (assembly GCF_943737965.1). Taxonomy (NCBI): domain Eukaryota; kingdom Metazoa; phylum Chordata; class Mammalia; order Rodentia; family Cricetidae; genus Phodopus; species Phodopus roborovskii. The sequence continues at coordinate 5,876,361 of NW_026126646.1, forward strand.
AGCATCTCATCGATGCACTGGAAATACCGTCCTCTAGCAGAATCAGGGCTTTCTCACCATCTTGCTTTACGCAAGCCTTGGGCCTGCTGGAGGAGACACACCCAGGGGAGCTCCTTCAGCCGAGTCAGAGGCGATGCCAGAATAGACCACAGAATGGTATTGAGAGGGAAGGCCCCAGCCTGGTGTCCCCTCTACCCACGGTGTTTCTCTCCATCCGTGGGTGGGAACGTGGGACAGGTCAAGCGGAGAGCTGGAATCTACAGAGTTAGGAGCCGAGTGGTCCAGGGATGCCTGGTATTTCCCTGGGAGAGTAAGCCCATAGGGAAAGTCAGGGTTCACCCGAGGTGGTCTCGGGTGAGGCCCCTGTAGGCAGGCTACCCCACGGTACTTCCCTAGGCATGGCACAGTCGTCACTGTCCTCACGCACCATGGTGCATTACCTAGGCACCAACCGCTATCTTCAGTGCTTTGAAAAAGGAACCGAAGTACAGAGATGTAAAGGTGCCTGCCGGAGTCCCCCAGCCAGTCAATAGCTGAGGTACACCAGTGGGCTGGCCATACCCGCACCTGGGCCCCAGCATCAGAGCATCAGGGAGAAACATCCGAGTTGCCTTGCACTAGGGGCTTGGCTGTTAGCATCACTCATTGGCTAGTATTGCTATCCCAGAGAACAACTCTCCCTGGCAGGAGGGGAAGGGCCTCCCAACTCTAACAGAGTTCCCAGTCCCTGAGATGAACGGTAGGGGCCTGTGGGTCCCACAGGGTCTGGGCTGTGATGGCATAGCTCTGCAGGACACCAAGCTTCCTGTTTGCAGGGGACAAAAGGGCTTCCTGGAGGCGGGGCTGCTAGAAGTTAACCTGGGAGACACTGAAGATGGTGGCCTTGCTACTGGGCCACACATAGTGGCATGCAGCCCCAAGCTGGGCAGCTTTGGGTTAAAAGGAGACACTATCTGGTGGGTCACTCTGCCTAATGTTGCACGACAGGAACACACAGGGGCCATAGGATGTGAGCTCCAGACCCTGGGGTGCACGGTGATCAGAAGACGGAATTTTGGGGTTCTGTGAGTCCAAACTCATAAGAGACGTTATGTAGTGGCTATTGCTCTCTGTTTCACCTCTGTGGTGGCATGTGTCACAGACATTCCTGCCCTTGGGGGAGAGTCATTCAGTCCAACGACAGAGCAAGGGTGACTGCTCAGGGCAGAGCTGTGCCAACCCAGGGGCAGTTTCTGGCACCCCACAGAGCCCTCAGGTCTTTTTAAGACACTTGCCTCTGGAGCAGAAAGGTGAACTTCCTGCCGGGTACAGGGTGAGGACCTGGTGTGGGCAGACTGCAGCTAGCAAAGGAGACCTTGCGGAACTCTGGGGCATGTGACAACAGCCTTGTCCTTCCATAGTTTTTCTTGCTACATGTTTACAGGCAGAGTGGCTCTTGCCATAGATAGAGATGACCTGGGACAGATCTTCTGAGGTCAGAAGGTAACATGTGGAGGTCAGCATGTGTGACTGACTGGTTGCAGAAGCCTCCTGAGGCGGCAGCAAGTTCAACAAGTCTGGTGATATCCTTGGGATGGGTCTTCCAGAGTACTCACTGGCTACTGGGTACGTTCACCTTACTGAGAGTGAGAAGCAACACTATCCATGTCAGCAAGAAGTGCTCAGTGCCTGGACCCACCTAGAAATCCTGGGAATTGGGGGTAGGCACAGATGGAGACATGCCTGGGAAGCCCTTTGTCCCTGGTGTGGAATTGTGGGCACAGGCACTGCGGGAAAGGAGACTGATGAGCTCAGAACCCTGGGTATGTCATCGACAACACAGGGAGACCTCAGGCCTAGCAAGTCTCACTTCCAAAGCCTGCCAGGAGGCCACAGGTAGAGCAACGAGAAGTAACACTGCTTCTAGTTAATTTTCCTTTTCTCCGTATTTCTCAAACACCCCCAAAAAGGATACCCGGGTTGGCCTGAAGCCTGAACACTATGTGAAACATCTCTCAGCGCCATTAGTAGGCCCAGAAGATGTCCTGCCATGAAGCCAGGAGGAAGCCAAGTGCTGGAAACACATGGGGAACCTGGGGCCTTGCTGGCGGGAAGATAAAGGGAGGCACCGCCATGTGCCACACAAAGGTCTGGTATGCAGCTCAGTGGCTGAGAGCTCACCTAGCATGTGCAAAGATGTGAGCCTTATGCAGTACAGAAAAAGCTGTCCCGTGACTCAGCAAGTCTATTCTAAGTATGTCTCCACAAGAGAGAACAATGCATGCCTGTATAGACATGTATGTGAAATGGGGCTCTGACATGTATGTGAAATGGGGCTCTGACATGTATGTGAAAGGGGCTCTGACATGTATGTGAAATGGGGCTCCTGACATGTATGTGAAAGGGGCTCTGACATGTATGTGAAAGGGGCTCTGACATGTATGTGAAAGGGGGCTCTGACATGTATGTGAAAGGGGCTCTGACATGTATGTGAAATGGGCTCTGACATGTATGTGAAAGGGGCTCCTGACATGTATGTGAAAGGGGCTCCTGACATGTATGTGAAAGGGGCTCTGACATGTATGTGAAAGGGGCTCTGACATGTATGTGAAATGGGGCTCCTGACATGTATGTGAAATGGGCTCTGACATGTATGTGAAAGGGGCTCTGACACGTATGTGAAAGGGGCTCTGACATGTATGTGAAATGGGGCTCTGACATGTATGTGAAATGGGGCTCTGACATGTATGTGAAAGGGGCTCTGACATGTATGTGAAAGGGGGCTCTGACATGTATGTGAAAGGGGCTCTGACATGTATGTGAAAGGGGCTCCTGACAGAGCTAATTTGTAAGAGCTGTGCGAGGAGACGGCCAGAATGCCTGAACAAGGAGGTTTATCCAACGCATGTGATTATACAGGAATGAGGCTGGGGAGGTGACTAGGGTACTAACCACATAAGCATGGGAACCTGTGTTCAATCTGTAGCATTCATGTAAGCAGCCAGGCATGGGGGCACAGCTATAGGCCCAGCACTGTGGAGGCAGAGGCAGGAGGATCCCCAGACTAGGCCGGCTGAGCCCACTTGGTGAGCTCCCAGCAAGTGAGAGACCTTGTAGACAGAAACTAAGGAATGACACCCACGATCAACTGTTGTCTAGGCAAGTGCACACATTGTTACAGCTCTGCATTCCTCATACATACAAAAACATGTTACAAAAAAAAAAAAAAAAAAAAAAAAAAAGAAGGAAGGGAGGGAGGGAGGGAGGAAAGGAGGGAGGGAGGGAGGAAGGCATCCGTACTGGCCTGCCTTTGGAGTTCTGACAGGACACGCCCTCAACTGCTGCCACTAAGAGCAACACCTGTACATTCACTATGTTACCTTTTAAAAGGGCCCTGTCCACCTCCCATCTTTCTCTGTCTCTCCCTCTGTCTGTCTGTCTGTCTGTCTCTCTCTCTCTTTCTCTCTCTGCTGCTCCTATCCCCAAAGCTGGTCTCCTCACTCTGCTTTTCCCCTTTTATTATCCTTTTCCACTAATAAAAACCCCTCCGCTTGAACTCTGGCACATGGTGTCTTTCTCTCTTGAGCCGCTTTTAAAATCACGACAGCTATACCATGGATGGACTTTGGAAACAATGAATGAAATCAGATGCAGCTTGTGGTGCTATTTGTATAAAATGTCCAGATGAGGCAGATCCACTGGCAGAGAGGCCAGTGACCACTGGGTGATGAGAGAGGATACGAGAGAATTGGGGGTACCTCCTAACAGCCTGTGACAACTAGCCTCTCTATGGCCACTCGGGAAACACTGAGCCACTCTAACTGGGTGAATCGTCATCTGGAGTGTAAATTGGGCCTAATGGACCTGCTCTTGATGCAGTTATTATTACACATGAGAACATATGTAACACATGTGAGAACATATGTAACACATGTGAGAACATATGTAACACATGAGAACATGTGTCAGGAGCCACTTGTTTCTGGAAGACTCACATTTGTCCAAATGCCCCTTGCCTGTGGTAGGTGTCTGTGTGGCAGCTTTTCAAAGGCTACCCGCATCCTCAAAACAAAGTAGGGACAGACATGTCAAGCTGTGTCCCAGCGAGGCTAACGGTACAGTGGGACCATCCTTGTAGACCACATAGGTCTCTCAACCATCCCATTCTCTCACCTGGACAACTAAAATACGAACCCTGATCCCTGATGCTCCCTCCCTCCCTCCCTCCCTCCCTCCCTTCCTTCCTCCTTATTCCCTCCCTCCCTCCCTTCCTCCTTCCTCCCTCCCTTCCTTCCTTAAGGCAGAGTTTCTCTTTATCACCCTGTCTTGGAACTCATTTTGTAGACCAGGTGAGCCTTGAACTCACAGAGCTCCACCTGCCTCTGCCTCCTGAGTGCTGGGACTAAAGGCACGCATGACCTCGGCCTGGCTTCCCTGATGTTCTCAGCAGTGAACTGTCCATTGTTCTAGAGGTGACAGTTTGTGGTGACATTGAGGCATCTGATTCTGAGGGCCCCGAAGTCCTCAGCACTTTCCATCTTTTAGCTATTAGGATGGCAGTGGGACCTTCAATGCACTTGGCTGCGGGGTTGTGGTTGTCTGGAGATGCAGGTAGCACGGATCCAAGTGGGTTAACGCTGGAGGGAAACCGGCCTCTCCTTTGGAAAGGGTGCTACGCCACAGGTACTTCTACAGTGGGTTCTGGTACAGGTACTGATGTTCCCAACATTCATGTTACTGGCCTGTACCCAGCAGTATTGTGACCACCAGAGGGTAAGTGAATTTCTCCAGTTTCTAGGCATCCGCCATCACAGGCAGATGAGCGGTAGCGTTAAAGAGCAACGAATGAATTAATAGAGGATGTGGCGGTTGGAATATAGCCGTGGCCCCTGTAGACTCCTGGGTCTGAATGCTTGGCCCACAGGCCCACAAGGAGTAGCATTAATGGAAGGTGTGGCCTTGCTGGAGGAAGTGTGTCACTCTGGAGGCAGGCTTTGAAGTCTTATATGCTCAAGCTATGCCCAGTGTGGTAAGTAGTCTCTCCCTGCTACCTGTGGTTAAAGCTCCTCCTCTAGCACCATGTCTGCCTGCATGCCGCCATGCCTTCTGCCATGACGACAATGGACTGACCCTCTGGACCCTAAGCCAGCCCCAATGAAATGTTTCCCTTTGTGGGAGTTGCCATGGTCACAGTGCTTCTTCACAGCAACAGAAACCCTAGGCAGATGGCCAGGAAGAGCTGGTGGTGCACTTGCCTTCCAGAGTGCTCTCTGGTCCCACCGTGAGCCACAGGTACAGGTTCCTGCAGTTGAGGCTGTCTGCCCCACCGGAGTGCATACCGATGAGTCACACATCTACAGTAGGTGGCCAGCAAGCACTCATCACCTGCTGGTCCAGGCCCTGCCTTTTCTTCCTCCACCCGTGTGCTGGCTGTCATCTGAAGGGTCACCCTTCCCACTGATCTGACAATCTGGCTACAAAGGACCTCACTGACTGGCTACCTCTACTCCCACATGCCTCAGCCCGAGTCTGATAGCTGATAGAGACCCTAACAGGAAAGCTACTGAGTGGGAATCCAGACTAAAACAAGGGCAAACCCATGACCACAGGTCGTGTGGCTGGATGGCTGCCTTTGGCGGGGACAACGATACTGAAGAGTAGAGGCAGCAGAGGTCAGGGCTGGGGACTCTGAGCGGGGTATTCTCAGATGTTTGCCTGGGTCCTGACTGTGCCAGGGGCGTTACTGTCAGGTCTTGCAGTTCCTGTGTCTTCTGTCTTGTTCTTTGGGGATGTAGAAAGACCTCTTCCACAGTGGTCCTTAGCAAGCTTCATTAGAAATGAAGGGACCAAAATGTTAGCCGCTGCTGGGCCCACAGATACCCTGATCTGTGCCCTCCATCACCTCACCTGGATATGCTGAATCTGGGATGCTTCCTGGTATTGCTCATCAGCTGGAGAGAGCTGCAGAGGTGGACAGGATATGTCCTGTTTTGGCTAGGACTTCCCACTAAGAACCCAGGTTTAGGCCTGCCTGGCAGAGAGACAGGGAAGACAGCCCATGTAGGATATGGTCCATCTGGGTGGCCACCTTCCCAAGCTCTCCTCTGGTTTTGGAGCCATGGCTGAGAAGGAAATCTCAGGGCAATGAGGTGTTCTAGGCCACTTCCTATTGTACACAGAAAAGCCCAGAGCTCTATTTGGACATCTGACAGGAGGGAAGGGACAACGAGTTTGGTTGGGTGCCATTGGGTCAGCTCATGGGGGGTGGGGACTCATCCTCACCACCTGTGCACAAAGGCAGGTATGGTATGGCTGTGTTGAGGTTTAGAGGCTCTGTGTCACACCATTTGCCCCAAGCTTGGGTCCTGGCTGGTGGCTCTATGCACTGAGATGTTACAAAAGGTTTCTTTGTTTCCTACAAATGGGCAGGCATCCATCCTGGACCACAGGCTCCATTTCAACCACTGAGATGATCCGTCAAGAGAATGTTTCCACAGGAAATCACTTCTCTCCACGGTACCATGCCTCAACCAGCATTATACATGTGGCCATGGCCACCTAGGTGGGAGCTCCAGGCAGAGCTCCTGCACTTCCCAGGTGTCCATTCAAAAAACAGTGTGGAGAAACTCAGCAAGGGACATGCATAGCACAAGTGGCTACCACCCCTAATGGACACTGCCAAGCATCAGCAAAGATATGAAGAGACTACGGCCCTCACTGGGGGAGAGTCAAATGGTTGGCCACCGTGGAACACAACCTGAAAACCCCATGAAAAGCTAAGCCCAGAGCTGGCACGGGACCCACTGCCAAGGATGTGCCCGGCAGGAGTGAAGACACCTGGGCACACAGCAGCTTTTACCGGGTGCACACAACACATTTGCCTAGGTGACAACAGCTCGGATGTCCATTGATGGATGAATAGAAAATGGCACATAGCCTGTCCATGCTACAGAATGCTGTTTGACCCCAACAAGGCACCTAGCAGATGCAGTGACCTAAAGTGGAAGCACTATGCCAAGTAAAGAAAGTCTGGTCATAGAGGCTGCCACAGTAGGGCTCCTCCTATATGAAGAAATATCTAGCCTTGGCCAATCCAGGGATAGAGAACGATAAACTCGACTTTCCAGGGGCTGGAGGAGGTGGGCATGGAGGTCCCTTGTGGGGAGCGGTGGATGGCTGATGTTCGATGGTGTTGATATTTGACACTATGACTCAAAGTCATCTCTTCACCGGGGTCTTTTGGGCAGCATATGAATTGTGTCTCCATAAAGTCAATGCACACGCATGCTTACATACGTGTTTGTTTATATCTACACTCCTGTTTGAGGACAGTTGTCTCATTGGCCTGAGACTTGAAAATAGTTTGGGTTGGCTGGCTGATGAGCCCCACGGATCCTCCTGGCCCAGCCTCCTTAGCACTGGAACCACAGTATGCCAACACCACACCTGACTCTTATATGTGGGTTCTGCGGGATCAAACTCAAGTCCCTACACCGGTATAGCAGACACATCTGAGCTATGACCGAAGCCCCAATCTTCAGACTTTGATGGATGAATTAATATTCATTTATTCTTATCTGTGATTCCCAAATAATGCTCAAAGTTCCAGCCACATGCTGGATAGAGCCTGCACACGTTAGCAAGGCTACTATTGACTGACTGATGGCAATGTCGCTACCAGCTTACTGGAACCTAACCTAACCATGTTCTTTCTCTTAGTGCCTGTCTTTCTCCTAGTACCAATGATTCAAGACTATAGCCAAAACAGGAAGAGATGGGATAGATGAAGGTGGGGACTGAGCCATCCGGTGTTGCTGGAGCAGTCTGTGGGCTCTGTGTCCAGGTATGGCTGGCACACTCTCTTGCAGACTACAGCCAGGATATCTGCGTCTTCTTAGGATCCCCATGACAGTGCCCCCTATCAGCAGGAAGTAGTTTGGAAAGAATGACGCCCAAATTCCCAAATATTGTTTATAAATGTTTGTTTTCATTTAACTGGGCTTGGTTATAAATGGTTAATGATCACAACCAATATCTTTTTAAAGGTAAAAAGGGGATTATGGTATAGAAATAAATACTTTGTTTTGGAATGGATTTTCATTTATTGATACAATTTAAGGTCAATCTTATGTGTATATGTCCTTGAATTTAAATTTTGAAGTCAAAGCATTTTTAAAATATATAAATTGAATTAATGCAGCAGCATTTCCTTTATCAAATACAGAGTCTCTGTGCATTATTTGGGGCTGGTGCGGCGGCAGGACAAGACCAGCGGCAGCAGGCGGAAAACCCTACTCGTTACAGGGGAGTCTCAGGAATTTCCAAGGATCGCATGGCCTAGCATGACTCTTCAAGTGCAGAGCATGTAGAGGGACAGATGTTGATCACTGGGACCAATTTATCATAATGGCTTTGCTTGGGAATAAGCAACAGTCTTCAGGCAAAAGCACAGAGCCCCGATCTCTGCACATCTTCCTGTGTGGCGTTTCCAGCACAAACATGGTCTTCCCTCTAGTAAGTTTTTATATATGTGTTTAGTGTGTGTATGTGTGTGCTTGCCACAGTGTGTGTGTGTAGGTATGAGGACAACTTGTACGAGTTGTTTCTCTCCACGGATCCTGGAGTTAGGATTAAGATCACAAGCCTGGCATCAGGCTCCCTTACCCACCGAGATATCTTACCAGCAGCCATACTATGTTTTTAAGCACCAGACATGGTCTGTTGTTGAATCATAAGAGAAGTGTTTGGTGCCATGAGCTGGAATCTGTCAGAGGACCCAGTGTTTGCAGAGGGCCACCATATATCCAAACAGGGCGTCATTAGCAAAGAGCCATTGGGATGCCAAATCCAAGTCACACACATCCCAGCCACTGGTATCACTCTTCATTTGTTCATTGTCTGGCAAAGCTTTGCTGAGCCCAGACGAAAAGCCTTGCTCTTGACAAGTTTTCCCAGCTAAACAAAGCTGGAATCAAGAATGTCACTGGAATTCTTGGTGATAAATTCCCAAAGCAAATAGACAGCACTGTAACTAAAGTACCTCATGTTCCCAGGGACAAAGGTCCCCCTCTCCCCATCCCCACCCCAGCACAATGTTGAAGGAGTGAGGGCCATCCAGGCCAGAGAGGGAAGTTGTGGGGAAGGCTTTCCCATCTGTAGGGCCCTGTCTCTGGCTCAACAGGCAAAGTAATTTATTTCCTGTGTGTCAACAGGATTGGGTGCAAGATAGAAAAGGAACACGGGGTGGGGTGGGAGCTTTCCTTTTCACGCTTGCTACACTTCCAAAGGATCCAAGTTCAATTCCAAGCACCCAGGATGTAGCATACACTCAGACACAAATACACACAAATATAAATAACAAAAACACAAATCTTCTTTTTTTAAAGATACACTGTAGCAGAAAAGGAAAGCAAAGAAGATGCGATCATGAACAGATCTTGATAGAATCGGATAGAATGTATCAAAAAGCTCACTGCAGACAACAGACTGTGATCCCCAGAGGTCAGAATGGTAAGGCCAAGAGTCCCCTGTGGACCAGCCTCATCTCACTTAAAGGGCCCAGCAGTTAGTGCTGCCTGTTCTAAAAGATGCTGTTTAAATGCAACTCAGCCGAAATTAACACAAAGGAAAGTTCAGGTGCTTCTGTAGTACTGGCTGCCGCACGGCATCACCAGCACCCAGCAGCCATGGGCTGCCAGTGGCTTCTGACATGGACAGTGCTGCTCTAAAGGATTTCCACCGTTATGGATGATTCTGCCACAGACTGTTATCCTGGACAGGGTACTAAATACTCAGAGACTCGTGAGTAGAGTAGAGCAGGAAAGTGGGGGTGTGGTCTGGACTCAGAGAACGTGTCTCATGTGACGTAGGGTCTGAGCAAGAGCTGCTGTGGATTGTGGGTAGAGTTGCTACCTGGCCGTACTATGGAGAGGTGAGTCTCATCAAGGCACCAATCAACAGGTGAACCCACTGAGCTCGTGCCCTGCAAGCTGTTAGAAGGAGGAAGTGGTCCTATGCCTCCGGTAGGCAGTCTTCAACCTTGTTCCCACCTGTGTTCCTCTGCTTTCTACCATGCACTTACACTCTGATGTTCTGCCCCTTCACAGGTCCCAAAGCAGCGAGGCCAGCTGGCCACGGGATTGAACGCTTTGAAACTGTGAGCTGAAATAAATTCTTCCTCTTTTAAGTTTATTTTTTTTTTGTTTTGTTTTGTTGTAACAGCAACATGAAGCCTGATTCTAATCTACTGTTTTAAGGTATAGAAGATTTTCAGTCACTCACTCCTAAGCCCCAGGGCTGTGGCTATTAGGAATCTCCTCCAAAGCAGGGTTCATGCCTGCATGCCTCTCTCCACCTGTCTCCTTTGACCTCTGCAGGCTCCTCCACGGGTCACAGTAATACACAGGTTATTGGCAGCTGTGCACTTGGCTGGATCCCTTCTGGAGTGCTGGTCTCTGAATTCCAGCCATCTCTATCCTTGCCTCTGGATAGGGTTATGTGATTCTCTGTTCCTCCCACTTGATGGCCTGGAGACCAGGTGCAACCAGATGCCGAAAGCTTAGTTCCCTTCCCTGTCCCCCTCTGAGACCCCTACTGCCTCCTTGAGTTCTCCAAACCCTCTCAGCAGATGTGGGTGGGGCGCACCGGTCCCCCAATTCCACCAGGTACTTGGAGAGAGACAGAAAGAACAAAGGAACAGCTGAGCTCCATCCCTGCAGACCCCGCTCTGACCCAGGATGGCCAAGAACAGTGACTTTTGTGAGGCTGATAATCGTGCCGAGCAGACAGCGCAATACCACAGCGCCGCTTGGACTGTGGAAGACGGTCGGGCGGCCCAGAGTCATTGCCCACCTAACCAACCACTGTCCTTGGAACAGCCACAGTGGGGGATGAATCTGTGAGTGAGGTGTGGAGTAGTTTCCGTTGCTGCCCAAATGCCATGGAGTATAGTATAAACTGAATAGTTCCAGCCACCCCTTGGTAGACGAAGTAGAGAGACAGACAAATGCGATGACACAGACAGCAGGCATCTGACTGCTGCTGGGTGGCACGGAGGGGGGCGGGGGGGAGGCAGAGTGCTTCATGACACTCTGAAAGCAGGACAGCACTCTACAGTGACGCCAAACAGCGCAGCAGCGTGGCATCTACACAGGTCGGTGCCACGGCCGTGTAGGATCGTCGCCGGAAGAAGAGCAGAGTGGCAGGTCTGCCCATATTTGAGTTCTGACACTGCAAAGGCTGTGATGTCACTGAAACGACAGGGACTTTCAGCTCTGTGACAAGTTGACGTGAGTACAACTCACAGATGGGGTGCAGACCACAGTCCTATGCACGCCACAGCTGTATTTCAAGTCGTTACACCAGCGATACCCAAACTGTCTCTCCTTGAAAGCAAACTGGCTCCCTCCCAGCTTGGATTGTTCCTCTCAATACTCCACCTCCCTTGCAGCTGCTTCCTCTGGCCCACACACGATGCTCAGACTGCCTGGCATTCACTTGGCCCTGCCTCTGCCACCACGAGCAACCTCCCTTCTTCCCAGATGACCGTGGGTGCCGAACGTCCCTGCAGCCCTGAGGCAGGCTGCATCCCTAGAAGTTTTGCCCATTTCCTCCTGGCTCCCTGTCTCTTGCCACACACACACACAGCAACCAAGACCTACTGAATCACGGTGGATGGCCCTCTGCCTGCCGATTCCGTGCGGCCAATGGCTGGGACTTTTCTGCACCCCTTGCATGGAGATCCATGTTCTACATTAAACAGCAGCCGGGGCCTCTGTTGGGTCACCATTCAGACGCACCTGTGTTTCCCAGGTCACTGTATGACACCAGGCAACAAGGCCAGCTGTGTGGACCTAATGGGTCCCTACAGCCTCCAGACTCCAAATACACCCTTTCTTCGTGGGAAATGGGGCTCCTGCCCCTGTGTGTGGAGCACTGGCCATGCCCATGAGCATCAGCTGGAACCAGTCCACCAGGCTGGAAGTTGTTTCCCATGGGTTCTATGCCATGGATGTAAGCAAGTGAGGGCTTCGGACTTGGATCTGAGCTACTGTTCAGCAGTGGTTGAACATAACTCCCTCTGCCTCTCAGGGAACCCCAGGTTCAGGACCAAGGCATCTGGACCGCTACCCTCCGCATACAAGCATCCCTATGGTCTTTCTCAGTCATGCGATGTCATGCCTCAGTTACCGTTTTTCTTTGCCGGCAGAGCTCTGCCCACTCCCCACGGGAGAGACGGGACTGTCTATCCATTGGCCTAATTAATTCTCCTGCAGAGGGAGGGTTTTGAGGGGAGAGGAGCCCAGTACCCAGAAGCCCCATCCATGGAGCTGCCCCCAGACTAAACAAAGTCGGAGGTGGGCAAGCTGCGGTGAACCAGCCTCAGAAGCTGGCAGGGGCATCTGCCACTGCCTGTGAGAGGGAGCAGACACATCACAGGTTCCACACCATAGGCTGAGGACCGGCGTCAGCCCGGAGCGGACTGTGAAGGGCTCTTTGTTCATAAGGCATATGTTCCTAGCTCCTTGATGGGTGCGGGGACAGTACACCTGCACCAGAGAATGCTGCCATCCTATCACGGAGCGCCACATTCACAGGGGCCTGGACTCTGTCAGGCCTGACCTCAGACTACCCCAGCATCACCTGAAGAGAAGAAGCTGAGGCCAGGAGAGGCAAGCCTGCAAGGCAGCTGATAACAACCTCTGACTCACATGTTCTCGCCCTGTAAACCTAGAGGCTTGGGCTTTCCCGGATGCAGAGATGGACTGAACTACCCCAGAGCCTTCTGTGGTCCCTCGGCAGCATCCGGGTGTGATGGGGTGGGATGAGGTCCTAGTGACAGGGCCATGGGGACAGATTAAAGCCTCATATCCTGCATTATTCTCTCCTGGGTCTGCCATTCTGAAAGCAGGTGGGATTGGTGTTCATTTATGTGGGTGTGGCTGATGCTTCCTTTTGAAAAAGGGAATCAAAACAAAACAACTTCAAGAAAAACCATGCAGCTTTTCCGGTCTAAGGGCCGCCCTGGCCCACACCAGGCACTGCTCAGCCCCGGTTCTTATTCTGTCGTGGAACTTCTTGGAGGAGAACCATGGTTGGTCCTACTCACTCAGCAGAACCTGTGAGGTGAGTCCTCAAGTTTCCCCAGTCTTCTGGATCTTGCTTACTACAGGCTGGCCTAGAGGCAGAGGAAAATGATCACACAGAATCCCTGGGTGGGAAGCCAATGGGTCAGTGGAAACAGGTTGGGTCCTGACCTGGTTATTTGGGGGACAACTAAGCTTTCTAGGGCCCTTGTCCACCTAGGCTGCAGAGCCAAGCTTAAAGGGACATCACAGGTCAGGGCAGGGTGTCTCTGTGTGCTTGGAGACATCAGTGAATCAGAAGATGAGGGATTCACTTGCCCTCTGCAGATGACCTCTGGAGAAGGCTAGGAATTATAGTGCCTTGTCCATCCTGGGCAGCAACCCCAGCCATCCCTAGCCAGCACCTCTGTCCCAGGACAAGCTCTTCCCACCACCACCTGCTCATTTTTACACTAGCCTCAGGTCAAATGCCGTCATCACTAGCCTCTGAAATTCTGGTGGATATTCAGCGGAGAGAAAGCTGGGATGCCACACGGTGACAGGGTGTGATCTGTGGAGAAGCTGGAGCCCCGGCGGCGGCTGTCATTTATACCCCAGGCACACTCTTTGAGCACCTATGTGGAGCTATGCTGACGCTCTGGTAGCCCTCCAGGTGCTGCTCTACCTCTGGGAGCCAGCCAGCCTCGTCACAACTGTAAGGGTCACCATTAGCCAAGAGAAGCAGAAGAGACCACTAGAGATGGAGAGCTGTTGCCATTGACGCCTGACCTCCCAGCAGCCGCTGAGCATCCCCGCATAACAGCCACGCAGGATCCAGCCATAAATCCCGCTCAACAAGCTCTTAACAATGAAATACCCAACTATTAGCCGAGACAACCACTTACTCAAAACCAATACTATTCACGAGTTTAGCTAAAATGCGTTCTCCTACGATCATCAGTTCCTGGCCTGGGTACTTCAATCTCTCTATTTATGAAACAATAATGGAATTCTATTTAACAGCGCAGCGCGGAGTTCACTGCCTCTGATAAGTTTGCATCGTAACTTTGCCCCTGGCGATCTGCTCCTTCCTATTACTGCCTTGTCCTGGTTCGCAGATGGATGAGTCATGGCCCGGAGAGCAATACAACCTTTACCCACACACTATTATCAAAACCAGTGTCCATGGCTGGCTTGAAGGCGTCATTCTGACCAATGAAGGGCTTGGGATGCTAATGAGTGCAGCCTCGGATGCTGATGTGGCCCCCTTATGGTACCTGGGAATCTGATGGTGTTGTACTGTTTCTCTGGTGAAGAAGGTTCCTGCCTGGTTTTTCATGGAACACTATTCTTATGTAGCATGATTGATTAATAAAAACCCAGAGACAGATATAGGGGTTCAAGCTGAAGATCAGAAAAGCAAAGCAGCCAAGCCGCTAGAGAGTTCTCACCTCCTCTACCAGGGGTAAGAACAAAGAGGGGCGATCCTCTCCTCAGTGTGACTGCAGACTCTAACGCTCTTCACTAGACCTCAGACTGGGGGCTGGTGAGACAGCTCAGTAAACAGTGCTCACTGCTGTTCACAAGAACCCAAATTTGGTTCCCAGCTCTGTAACTGAACAGCTTACAACCTCCTGTAACTCCAGCTCCAGGGGATCTGATGCCCTCTTCTGGCCTCTGAGGGCATCTGCGTGCACGCGCGCGCGCGTGCGCGCACACACACACACACACACACACACACACGCACGCCTGCACGCACGCACACATGCATACACACACACACACATATACACACTTTAAAGAAAGTGATTTTTGTGCTTTATGTGCACTCACAGCCCCATAATGAGCTCAGACATGCAGCCTATGATCCAGTCTGCGTTTGGGCTATGGAAAGTAACATCTGCCCAGGACAATTTAACCAAGGTGAGCAGAAGACCTCAGGGCCTCCCACTCTCACAGTGGTAATTCACCAGTGCTGTTTTAAAGCACTCTGCATTACGATAGTTCTCTGGGTTTGGGATTGCATTCCTGGCCCATAAACTGTGTGTGACTGGAAGGTGTTCAGCTCAGGCTCCTGATGCCTTGGCCACCAGGCTCACTCCCACATCCACCTCACAGGAAGCCCAGCAGCTGCCACCCAGCAGGCCTGGTCTTTCCTTCAGGGGAGTGGACAGGTCGCACGGCCTTCCTAGACACCCTCAGCTTTCGTCTGCCCCGACAGCGTGGTCAAGGTGACGGTACACAGCCATCAAGGGGGTTCTTTTCAGTAGTCCAGGCAGCCACCAGCCCCAGCCAGGGGCCGCCAGAGCAGAGTACAGCCTGCTCAAGTGTGGTTATCTTCCATGCTCTCTGCTTCTCCCAAGCTGGAGACATGGGGGCAGAAGATCAAAGGCCACGAGACAGAGCCGGACACCACTTTGATTTCCAGAGGCTAAAAAGGAACAGATTTGGGAAGGCAAAGCACCTCCCCACCACATTATCACCTCTGCTGTCCCCTCTGGCTTCACTGAGCAATAAGGCAAGTGTTGAGTAACAAGGCAGGGCCCAGCCAAGCAGATTCCTCCCAGCAATGCCATTGGACAGTCCCGCTCAACATGCTTCCCCTCAATAAATCTGTCATGTGTGCAAGGTCCTCGGTATGACCTTGAAAGGCACACAGTGCTGCCAAAGGCTCTTAGTGCAAAAGACTGTAGCCTTTAGACCATCTTTTTCGGAGTGGACACACTGGGCTTCTACACAGGACCTAAAGGTGCCCTGGAGAGCCCAGGTGCTGGGCAGGCCCCAGGGCCCAAGAGAAGGCGCTTATTACCCTGTTCAAGGAATAAGTTCAGAAAGGGTGCTGGGGACTTCTAGGGTTAGGCCTATGGCTACAGGAGACTATCTGTCAACCTTCCCTGGAGGAGACTTTTGGAGACTTAGAGGACAGAAGCAGAGCTTGTTATCTAAGTCCGTCTCAGTGGGTCCCAAACTGAAGCAAGGGCCCCCTGATAATAGAGCCACCACCCACATAGTGCCGAGACACAGAACATCAGGGATAAGAATTGATTTTACTTTTTAAATGTTCAACTGATACAAAATTAATTCTATATATTTTGGGGGTTCCGTGTGATGCTTTGGCCCACATCTGCCTGAGGGACTGCCTTTCAGAACAAGCTCACAGGTCGCGTTGAGCGCGGTAGGCAACCTTGATCCAGGGCTGGCAGGGCACTGACAATATAGTCGATGCTGGCTACTGATGATGTAGCAGGATGGCAGGATGAGAAGAAGTGGCATCATGAGATCAAGCAGGCCCATGGACCCGTTGGGATGGCCCTTTGCCACTGGGGCTGCTAACCATAGCACATGTGGTGCCATTTGCTGGATTCTGATCAGAGGGTAAGTACTTCTAATGCCTTCTTTGACACGTAAACCAGCCCACTGTCAGGATGCTCGTGTGTTGAAGGGGAAACTCGGGCCCGGTGGGTGGAAATGGAAGGATAGGACTCTCTGGGTCGTGGGGAACCAACAGGGATGACCTGGGCCTACCCTGCTCACTGTGATGATTATCGTTGCCGCCCTCAGCAAAAACGTGCGGGCTGAGTTTTGTGGTATACGGACACGTTGTTCTTCCTGGTTCCGCCTCACAGCTCAATTGTCACACATTAAAACTGTTCCCCTTATTCCGGGGGCCTCTGCCCACTGCGGGGGCTGGGAGTTCCTAGGCTCCTCTGGCCTCTGCCTTGGAAGCAGAGGGTATGGATGGCCTCTCCCAGGCCCCTGAAGTCAGGAGGCCAAGCCACTCTGGTCCCGTCTAAGACAGTTAATAAGACTCCCGATGAGTGATGAGTATGGATCTCTGCACTGCTAATTTCCGTAACTATCACTCTCTGAAAGACAGCTCAGGCCCGGGTGCTCCTGCCCTTCCTAAACAGAGCTGCATTATGTGGCCAAGTTCAGATTGGTGTATCCCCTTTCAGGCGTCTGACAGGGCTTGCCCCGGGAACTTTTGCAAGACGTTGCCATCCATGGCCCAGGCCATCTTGGGTTTCCCTCTCTCTGTGCATCCCCCCTGACCCAATTCCCTCTGGGTGGGCACAGAGTTCCTGTAGTCAGCACTGTCCTGGACAGGAACCCCATATCAAGCCCTGTGCATAGGAGCTGCTTGTCTCTCAGCAACAGCTGAACACTGACGTCCCCAGCATTGGAGGGCTGACCAGACTTTGATCTGAACTCATAATTGGGGTGAGATCACATTTCCAAAGGCATTGGCCACACTCAGGAGGATACCCTGGGTGTCTTGACGGAGATATAGTCTCACAGGCAAGAGATACCCAGAACCTTTGGCCTTGTCTTCCTTTACAGATGGCTAAAGCTTGGACTTTTCTTTGGCCCATGAGGGACAGGTGTCTTTATGGCTCTAGGCCCAGATATTCTTACTGACACTCAGCAGGGTAAAATCCCTATACCACGGTGGACAGGGATGGGTGGCACAGCTCCCACGTCCTGCAGTGGCCACTAGGTATGCCCCAGGCACTGACATCTCTCAGAGCAGACCTCAACACTCACAGGTCTGCTCTTACGCCATCCCTGGTCCCCATGCTTGGAGTCATCCTTTGGCATTTCCCAGGAAGTACCCTGGACATCAGGAAAAGCAGATTAGTGGCCCCCAGTGACTTGGCTTTCCCTCACAGCTTCTAGTGAAGTGCAGAGAAATACCCGGGAGCTGGTATGGTATGGTAGGGGAGGGTAGCTAGGTCCTGGTGTTCTCAGCCAGAGAACTGGGGCCATAGGATGTCCAGGAATCTGCTCATGGCTGCCTACACTTCCATCTGCCCATGTGCGAGACCTGGGGTATAAGGTCAGGGGCAGCTATGGGACCATTAGTCAGCCCAAGTGCAGAAAGAGCTATGTATTTTTTGTGGGACCCTGTACTGACATTTCGTTGGAAATCCAGGCTATCAGGAGTCACATGGGCAGAGCCCCATCCTAGGCGGCTGGCCTAGCTTTGCCCCCTGGTGTGGGTCAGGGGCTCCAGTGCTGACTGACCCTTGGTAGCACCAGGGATGCTTGTGGTGGGTGATTCATTTGCCTTTGAGCAGATGAATGATATGGGTGATGTGTGCTTCCTCCAGGGCTGAATTAGGGTGCCCAGTGAGCATTGCCTCAGACACGGGGGATACAAAATCTGCTGTATCTAGAAGCCTCAGTAGCGTGAGACATCCTTCATCAACCATGATTTCAGTCCTAAGAAGTCCAGGCCCATGTTCACAGTGCTGTTACACTTTCTCTTGTCCACGCATAGCAATCCTATGCTGGCCACTGAGAGGTCTGACTCTAGGTCGCCAGGATCCCACAGCCCAAATCATGGGCAGGGGAAAAAAAAGCAGCTTTGGGGAGTACATGGCCCCAACAACTGGCAGCCATCGGGGGTGGGACGGAGTGGGGTTGAGCAGACCTAGCCTTGAGTTCTCTCTCCACTCACCAGTGTGTGAGCTAAGTAGCTTCTTGTCTCTCTGTGCCTCAGTTTCCCTCTCTGTATAGGGAGGGCTTGTGACTTAAGTACTCAGTATACAAACACACCAGTACAGATGGAGTCAGAGGTGCTCGGAGGTCCCTGTGCTGAACAGAGTGTGGGTACTCCTTAGAGCCTCCTTAGAGGGGGCCCCGAGTCCCTTCCAGCTGTCGTAAGCTGGCTAGTGCCATTCAGGAGATTAGAGCCTTCAGCTGGGACCATCAAGAGGAACCACAGTGGAGATACAGAAGGGGCTGGTGGAACCAACCAAGATCCGTATCCGGCATCTTCCCGAAGACTCTCCCAGGTAGGCAGGGATGCAGTTCTGTGCCTATGGGAGGAGATGGAGCAGTGTTCTCTAAAGGGTTAACCATGACCGTCTAGGTCCTCCACCCACCCACAGCCGGCTTTATCAACATGCGCCTCCTATTACCCACACAGCTTACAATATTTTTGGTGTCTGTATCAAGTTGATTCAATTACTAAGGCCACTGTGCAGGAACATTCCCTCCAGGGTTGGCCAATGCTCAGTGCCCATGGAGGGGGTGGGAGGGGTAGGGGAGGCTGAAGAATGCTGACTACTCCTGGCAAACTCCTATAATTGACTTTTAAAAAGCAGCATTAGCATTTAAATGGTCCCTTCGTTATGGGGTGAAGGTTCAGGGAATATGATCAATTTATTGAGCCCTTCAAATGTTCTTTTGATATTTATTTTTTCCCTGTGTCATGCCGTGGGGGCCTTTTCCAGCTCCCTGTCAGCAGTGGCAGGGGGGTGGTGGTGGTGGATGGGAGTGTGTGGGGGGGTGAGGTTTGCTTCTGCACAGACAGTGCCACCACCCACCTGCCCTAGCCTGAGCCCTTCCTTTCTAAGGAAGTGTGCCACTTTGTGCACTGAGAGCTAACGCCCCTGGGGGGGGGATGTGCCCAGTTTGTCACTGACCTATGAGACAGGCTACCTAGTGCATCCTCACTGACCCACCCATTCGGGGGGTGGGGGGAAGGGTAACTGTTTCCCGCTTGGGATCAACTCTTGGATGACGCTGAGTTTTAAAAGGCAGTGGGACCATGTGTGCTTAGGCTCTGGCTGCTGGCACCCAGTCCATAGTGCATGTCTGGTCACAGCAGCCAGAGGCCTGCAGGGCCAGCGTTGGCCCTGAGCTTTGTGAATGGGGACGAGTCGCCAGCTGCACAGAGCCGGCTTTGCACAATTACAGGGATCAGATGAAAATGTAAAATGAGCTAAGAGGAGCCTGGGGAACAATGGGTGGAGAGGAGAGCAGAGCTGACTCTCCAGCCACACCTGAAGGGGTAACAAGAAAGCTCAGGAGGCCACCTGCATGGAAGAGAACCTGAGAGACACGCCCCCTCCATGGGACACGCCCCCTCCACGCTGTTCACATGCTCCTACATCCACTGTTTGCCCAGCGGGCTCTGGAAATCTCACCAAGGACGTGGGCCTCTTAACTGGAGTGTTTTGGGGTTCTCAGGGCCAGACTGCTTTCTTCATACCTGTTTATGTTTTCCCAGCATCAAAGCTGAGGGTTCAGAACTAAGGACCGTGCATCATGCACTTACCCTCAGAACTAAGGACCACACACAGCTCCCAAAGCTTATCTGTGTCCAGGAGCATATCACTCCGGAACTCACTGCCAGCAGGGAAGGGGACCAGTGTGGCACACCCTTCCCCCCTCCCCTACCAACCCTTCCCCCCCCCCCGTTCCCACAGCCCCACGTCCCCAGACAGCCATCTTCCCCTCACCCTGGGCAGTAAACTGTTCCATTTTGTGTCTTACAGCCGTTTTGTGCTTTTGGAGGCCTTCTTCTATAAGAAAGTCTCCCTTTTAGAGGCCCAACTACCAGTTTCATGGACCCCACCTCCCCGGCCAGGGATAAGGTCACTAATTCCATCCCCAGAATATGTCAGACCTACAATTCCCTAGGGCTGGTCTCTTTGCAACCCATCCATGGGAGAGTAAGGTATTCTCCCTTCCCAAGGACACATGGATGACACATGGGTAAGAAAATGCCCCAGGGCCATCACAGGCACTGTGGGAGGCTAGGTGATGTGCTCCCTATGGTCACAGTGGTTTCTGTCCTCCATAAACAAATCCCCAAGCACAGGACTCAAAAAATTGTAGCTGGTGACATCAATCACACATTCCTCAGGAATGTTTCCAGGTCTGTCATAAACCCACAGTTTGGGGTGTGTGAAGCCACTATTTTCTTAGCTTTTGACCGGGGGTGGGGTGGGGATCACACGGTTTTTAAAATGAAGTTCTGGCCCCTAAGAGACAACCCTGAAGGCAGAAGAGGTTCCTTACCACTGGGCCTTGTCAGAACCCTTCCCAGAGCCTGGGCTGGACTCCCACAAAAGTTTGCTGATGTGTTAGTTAGCTCCAGACCTCCACAGCCCCAGCCTTGCCCCATCGGTCACTCCCATGCTGCCGAGCAGATACAAGGCCTCGGAAAGGCTTCAGAACCCTCACCCCTCAGGACTAGTCTGCCCTGAGGCTCCCTCCCTGGCAGCCAGCCTCATTTCCTATCTGGGCACCAGCACCAGGCATGCATTTGTCTTCTGGCTGAGACCTACACTCTCTTGCTGGGTC
>NW_026126646.1:5902500-5905000 GCF_943737965.1 Phodopus roborovskii
CCATCTCACCCAGAACCACCAACCTTCCAACAGTCCATGAAGGTGTCACCAGTCCTCTAGGTGGGACAGACTACCGTGCACGGTCCCTAACAAACACCCGCCTTTTAGTGAGAAGCAGACTTTGGCTGTACCCCCAGACTGGGGCGAGCCATTTTGCAGGCCACTAGCAGCTGCTTCCATATCTACATTCTTTGCAAAAGTAACGCAGGGTGAAGCCGGATCCAGCCACGACACAGCCCCTAAGGAAGCAGGCTATGGTGACAGACAGAAAGCACACTGTAAACTTGTCAGAATCAGGCAGAAGGCCTTGCTCGTTTCCAAGACTGACCAGCAGGAAATGCCAGGCATGGAGATGCAGCAGGGGGAGGGGTCCAGGAGCTATGGAGCTATGGACGGGAAATGTCTGGATGTTCTATGTCTGGTTGGGGCTCCATTACCCAGTCTGACCTTTCCTATTGTCACATCAGTGGAGACTTTGAATGTCTTCCGGAGATGTGCCACGGGTGAACTTGTTGCCAAAACTGGGGGAGGGGCCGATTTCCAAGGGTTGCTGATGACATGGACTATGGCCAGCACAGCCACCAAATGAAACATCCCTCCAGAACCTATAGGAGCTCCAGAAAGGCATGCCTGGTCACCACAGACCCTCTGGCTGCAGCTGATTCTGTGGTTTCACACCCAGTACAGGAACATCCCTACCAAGTGTCCATCTGCAGAGGACCACACTTTTCCTGTGGTTGTTTGGCCAAGGGGTTTCAAACCACAGCTGTATCATGCATCAGCACCAGCCCTGTTGCCAAGAGACTGTCCAGATGTGGGATGCACACAGTGTCCCAGGCTGCTGATGTGCTGTCCCACAGCAGTGGCATAGTTAGTTAGTCTGCATTTGTCACCCACATAGCAAAATGCTTAGGGCTTTGGCTAAGGGGCCAGGCCAAGCTATCCTGGGGAAATCAGATCTTCACTTACTCCCTGGGAGACTGCGGCTCATGGAGAGGATTTGGTTTCCTGCTGGTTAGTGAGGATCTGAAGGTCTTGCTCTGCAACAGGTGGGGGGTGCTAAGGAATGGGCAAAGACCATGAGGCCCAGTTAATGACAGGGTTGGTGACCCTGGATGGGACTGTGACAGACTGGGAGGAGGAGGGGAAACATGAAGCCGAGGCATAGACTCTGAGTCCCTGACGTTCGGTGACTGAGCTTTTCTCCACCTTGGCCTTTTCTCTGAATGAGAGTTCCATTCAGAAACTGGGTATGGGACTCTAACAGCTTCATCTGAGTTCCCACATAGAACTCAGATCTTGGGAAGGCATATGCATGTGTCTTTGCTGTTTGACTCTTTGTATGTGTGTTGGATATCTCTACACGTGTCTAGCATATCACTGTGCACATGCATGCTTCCATCTATGTGCACATATGTCTGTTGCATATTTGCGCATGCGCATCTCACATGCCTGTCCACATATTGCATTTACGTCTCTGCATATCTATGTGCATGTGTGCCTGCTATGTCTCTATGCACATGTGTCTTGGTATACCACTGCACATGTATGTACACGTGTATCTGACATTTCTCCGAATGTGTGTCTCAGGTATCCATGTGTGTGGAGGTAGCATATACTGCTTTCTCTGTAGCTTTGTGGGTTCCCCTGGGGCCACTGTCCCATTATGTCTAGGCCTCAATATGTGAGATGCTTCACCTTGTGCCCTGTCCCCAGAGGCAACATCAGATTTGCATCTTTTCTCCCGAGAATGGGATGGAGGGCAGCCTTGATTCCCTGCGCTCTGTTGCTTTGTCTACAAAGGGTTCCCAGTGGGTATAAGAGCACCCATGGCCCAGCTGAGGTCCTCACGCCCCTCTACTGGTATGCCTGTTGGCCTTTGAAGTGGGAGGGACCAAAGTCAGTGCATTCACAGAGAGGGCAAAGCAGGCAGAGCTTCCTGTCCACGTGCCTAGAGGCCTGATGGTGGGTAGGAGGCACAGGCCCAACTCCTTCCAACTGTCCCAAACGACCGGCTTGCCATTGCTCCTCTCTCCTAGCCTGGTTCTTGTCTGTCTGCTGATCGTTGTACACAATGATCACAGGCAGCAGGTGACGAATGGCTAGCGTCAAGTCCTGTCATACCAATGGGGTCCTGGGGGAAATGCAAGGGGCTCTCAAAACAGCTTTATTACCAACCTGTGGCCACAAAGATGATCAATCAAACTGATCGGTGATGGCAAATGCTGGGGAGACGAGAGGCAGATGTTGGCCTTGGTGTGGGTAGGGAAGGTGGTGGGCCAGAGGTTGCCCTTGACTCAAGTCCAGTCTCCTTCATGCACCCTCGGGCATCAGCTTGGCTAGACCCTGGTGATGGGAAGGGACAGACCAGCAGACAGGGGCTGGTGGGGCTGGGCTGGGGCTGCTGTCAAACTGAAATGATCAGAAACAGAATCTTTCTTGTCAATGGCCTTGTTTATAGTCCCTCAGGTAAACTGGCGACAGGGAGGTGGAAGGCTGG
>NW_026126646.1:5910000-5947500 GCF_943737965.1 Phodopus roborovskii
CCTATAGGAAGTAGAGCCAGGACTCAGGACTGGGAACTTCCAGGCCACCAGGCCACTCAGGACAGCAAAGACACTGTGCAGTTAGGTAGCTGGGCCGGGTCTGGGAGCTAACGGATTAGCATGGATAGGCGAGGGCAGGGCGTACCTGTGCTGGTGAGTGGCAGGCTTGTATCAGGTATCAAGTGCTCTGATTCTGAGCCATTGCTCCCTGGGACTCATGACTGGTAAACTTCAGACTGACTGGGAGACTGGACAGGAGTCTGATGCCAGGTGTTTCTTCCAATCAGCCTTGCCCTAAACTGAAGCTGAGGAACACAAGCCCCAGCGTCTGCCTCAGGCTGAGTGCCTGAGGTGATGATAGGGTCCTTGAGGGTTGTGGGGTCTCTGGGGACCTGGCTGGCCTCTGCCTCCAGCTCATTCACCAGTCCCAGGTTCATTTGTCTGTGGGTAATTCTGAGGTCATGTTCTCACCACGCTGTGGGACTTTAGCCCCATGGCCACCAAGGGGGCTCATTACACGTGACCCTAGGGCCCATCCCCACCTCTAGGCCCTTCAGGTTTTACCATGTTTAGCTGGCTGTGATGGAGATGTGATTAAGGCAGCCCGTGGTTTGGAGAAGCACTTGGGTCTATCCTTGAGGAATATATGGCAGAGAGGACTGGCACTTTCGATTCTGATCTTAACAGCCAGTAGACCCTGATCTTGCCTCTGTACCTATAATTCACAGACACCGCCTGCAGTCTCGTATTTCTATGCCAGATCAGGAATCAGGCAGGGCCCATGTCCAGCTGCAAAGAGACCTTACTCCTCCCCAGGACTAACCAGCTAGCTAGCTCTCAGCCACCCAAGAACACGGGTATAGACATCCTTATCTGCGAGAGACCTGCACATTACCAGTTCCTCTGTCTGGACCTTTCTGGAAAAGCAGACCACATCCTGGACCGGTTCCTGCCCCCTACTATTATAAAGGGTTGGACCAAGGCCTGCGCTGCCATCTCTACAGTGTCCAACAAGGCTTGGAGATGAGAAAAGCTAGGCCTTGGACCCCAGAGATACAACACACAAACCGAACCACTCCAGTCCCTAGTACAGAGGATGGACGGATCGCTGGCCCCAAGAAGACTCTTGACAGAGAGGGCTGAAGTCCTGGCCAGATGTGTGTTCCTGGGTTTCCGTCCCTAGGGTCCTAGGAATATCTGGACACAGTGGGACTCTGGAGACGGGTGGGAAGAGGGAGCCACCTTGGCCAATCTCTGGTGATCTGCCCAGGGTCTCCACAGTGGAGGTCGGTGGGGGTCAGAAGGCTGAGGAGGCGACCAAGCTTCCTGCTGAGTGAAAGCAGACTCCTGGAGGGCAGGCTTTCTTCAAACCGCCCAGAGCTGGGGTGGGCCTACAGCCTCAGGGCTGTGGGCCTGCTCAGCCTGCTCAGCCAGCCTCATGCCTGCGAGTGGCCCTGTCCTCTCCTCCCCAAGCACGTGTTAATTATCTTGCCACTGCTGTAATTTCTCCCTGTAGTCCATTAATTAAGGGGTCACAATCCCAGAGCATGTTTACCCAATAAGCTTTCTTTTTTAATTATCCTAATTGCTTGGAGCCTGACAAAGACACTGCCCTTCTCCTTCCCAGTGGATTAGCAGATGACAAACGGGAGCTTCCACACGACCCACGAGATGTGACGCTCGCCAACCCGCAACCCGTAGCCTCGTAGGCAAGCGCTGGGTGACTTACCCAGGGCCTACATGCATGTGCTTATGCCCCATGTCTGAATGTGATGTCGCACAGCTTGAGGGGTCCTGGGGTCAGAATCAATTCTTGTCTCTAGCTAGGCTACTCCTTTTGGAAGTGGAGTGGAACAATGGCTGCCCACGTCACACCTCTGACTTGGCTCGGAGTCTGCCCACTCCTTCATGGTGGGCTCAGTGAAGCTCCCTAAGGCTGGACCAGTCCTCAGTCTCATTGATCTCATATTGGCTTAAGGACAGAGAATCTCTTCATGGCATAGGGAGGCTGGCTCTGCTCTACTCCAACTGATGACAGGAAAGGGGACACGCATGGTTCTCGGGGACTAAAAGCCCCTCCCATCATGAGCATCTGCGGGAGGGCGGGTGGAAGAACAGACTGCACCGTGCTGTCTGATACAGATCAGGTGCTTCAAGCAGACAGAACTTCCAGAGGAGGTAAGAGTCCTGTCCCCCCAATGAGGCAGGGAGCACAGCAGGGCCAGGCGTGGAGCCTATCTGGCATGCCACAGCATGTTCAGACCTAGAATATATGAAGGCACGCTGTATGACTTTATTTCCATACAATGTCCGCGGTGGGAAAAATCCAGAGACTATCTATGGACACATGGCTCCTGGGGGTTGGAGGAGGGAGAATTCGGGCGCTGTCACTGGATGGGTGCGGTGTCTGTGCCGGGATCATGAGAGTATACTTATGTAAGGCATACAACATGATAGATATGCTGGGTACCAGGAATCTGCTCCCTTTAGAAGTAGGCATTGCTGTGTGCATCAACAAGCCCAGCACTGGGGAGGCAGAGACGGGCAGATTCCTGAGGCTTGCTGGAAGGTGGAAGGCTAGAGAGACAGCTCACCAGTTACAAGAGCACTTGCTGATTTTGCAGCAGACCTGAATTTGGTTTCCAGCACCCACACGGCACCTTACAACTTCCCGTAATTCCCGTTCCAGGGCATCCAGTGCCCTCCTCTGGCTTCTGAGGGTACCAGACACACATGGTGCACATATACACATGCAGACAAAACACAGACTCTTAAAAAAATAAGGTGGACAGCAGTACGGGTGATATATTGTTTACAATGTAATAAAGCCTGCCTGGAGATCAGAGTGCAAAGCTAGCCACAGCCACAGAAGCCAGGCAGTGGTGGCCACACCTTTCAAACCAGGTCTCAGAAGACAGAGACAGATGGATCTCTGTGAGTTCAAAGCCACCCTGGGCTACCTGAGAGTGAATCAGATAAACAGAGCTCACACGTTTAATCCCAGCACTAGAAAGAATATAAGGAGCTCAGTGCAGTCTCAGGAGCAGTCTGAGATTTGGTGAGGAGTGTGGCGCAGTCTGGAGGGCAAGCTTTATTAGATCATAAACAACATATCACCACAGAGGTAGAAGGAGGAAACCCGGCATTGGCCTCTGGTTTCCATATGCACGGTCATGCATATGCACGTACACATACCCAGACACACATGAACACATGCACACAAATACAATTTGAGAGGTCAACAGTCAGGGTCCCAAGTGTACCCTATCACACCCAAGGCGGGCATGCATGGCAGTGCCTGGCATTAGGAAACCTGCTGGGCCATTTCATCCATGGTAAAGGAAGGCCTTGGAAACGCGTGATACTGGCACTCCAGCCACCCCTGTGACAAAGCCTGACAGTAACACCTCAACTTGTTTATTGGTCCCTTTCGAGTGTGAACCATGCTGAGCACACAGGCCTCTCTGGGGCTTTGGGGGCTGGTAATTAATTCACGACTGCTGAGGTAAGCACCAGAAGCCTTGGGGGAGGGGAGGCTCCGGATCAGTTGTTCTTGGTGGATTAAGCGTACATGGCCTCCCTCAGCCACCTCTACCCGCTCTTCTGGTGTCTGGCCGTGCCAGGCAGGCCCGCCAGTTCCATGGAAGTTTACGTCTCTTTAATAAAGATTAAGATGTCAGAGGGTCGGTGTTGCACAAAAGCCCACTTTTATTAACTTCTCATTACCAGCTGAAGAGCGAGGCCTATTTCTGAACTTCCGAAAGCGGCATGGCTTCTGGAGAAAACGGTTATTAAATATGCATGCACGATGGCTGCAGCTAGGGCAGTTCTTGCTGAGTAAGCAACTGGGCTGCATGCCTCCCTGGCTGGACCCAAAACAATAGGGACTTAATGAAAAGCGTGACTGTGTGGCCTTGCCCAGGCTGGGGGCCACCCCTGGAGGGGGCTGGGCGTCATGTGATACCAGCTGGTGGCGGTAAAGGGTCATGGGGATCTCAGGCCTTGGTCTTGACCAGAAGCCAGTGCTGGGACTCCAGGAGATGCTGCCCATACACGATACACTGGCTGGACTCTGTTACTTACTGGATCTTACCAGCGTCTCCCCCATTACGCCCTGAGCTCCCTGCTCAAATCCCCAGGACGAATTGGGTGTCTGACAGCAAGAGCCTTGCCTGTGCTATAATTCCAAGGGTTCCCCCCCCCAGGCTGACAGAGGCTACTGGGTGACCTCACTGCCTCTTCACTGTGACTCCTTGTCACCCTGAGCGTCCGAGTCTCACGGTGCTGGCCTCCTCATAATGAAACCGTGCACTGGTAACCCTCCTTTCTTCTACGCCTCAATGCACCCCCTTTCCCTATTCCATCCTCCCTTATGAACGCAGAGGGGACCCTCTGCCTGTGGCACTACCTCCTTCCCTCCACCTCATTAGCATGTATCAACCGTACCCAATCCAAACCCATCTGAGCGACTGACCCTTCTTGGCCTACACCATGCATTAACTCGCTGTTATGACCCCTGATTCGGCATTTGCCAGGCTTCTGAAGGCCAAGGTGAACTCACAAGGAATACTGACTCCAGCGATCGACAGGCAGGGACGTAAGGGGCCCACTTTCCTCTGACCCTGACTCCAAGTCTCACTTGTGCTGGGAGTCCTCTCCATCCTTCCCCTCCCGACAGGCTGACGCTGTATAGGTAGGAAAGGAGGTCACCCTCACACACCTCTGTGACATTCCCACTTACCAATGTCTCTGCCTCCTCCATCACTGCTCACACCCCTCCCCGAGGCTTCTCATCCTGCACACACCCTCCTGCCAGCAGTGCATACATGGGCTTTCCTGGGCCCTCATCCTAGATACACACAGTTTTAGTTATCAACAATAATGCTCCATTTCGGGCCCTTTTGACTTCCTACAGGTTTGCAGAAGTGACTCACGTTCAATAGAAACCACACTTAGAATTCTTGGATTGGAGTCTCTTCCCAGAGATTATCTCGTGACATGCAGGCTCACCCTCTCTCTTGTCCCATGCTGATGCCTGCATAGCTCCGAGGGCATGGGGAGAATTTTAACACCTTGCGGTGTGAAAAGGGGCAGAAGAACTAAGCACACGACGGTTACAGTGTGTTCCTCCGATGATGAATGGATGGATGGATTTCACCTCGATTCCACCCTAAGTCAAGGAGCCCGATGCCCTCCTCATCACCACACACCTGTTCCTGCATCCTTCTCCTCATCACCACCACCACTAACATCTCATCACCGCCAAGACCAGCACCAAACCCCACCACCTTTGGGTACCCAGGGACTCAGCAGCCCACAGTCCACAGGCCCCACTAGAAAACTGAGGGGTTCCCATCAGGGTGAGGTGGGGCTTAAATGCTGCCCCTTTATCCCTGGAATTCTCAGCTCCACCTTCAAGGCCTGCTGGAGAATGGCCCCAGCCAACCCCACCCCACCATCCTGGTTGTGCTACTGTGATCCTTCCCCTTAGAACCTCTCCTAGGATTTCTCCTTTTGTTTTCCTGTTCAGTGGGCTGAGGATCTTCATCCCAAGCAGGTGGAATGTGTGCTTAAGAAACACTCAGAGGACTGAACTCCTAATAAGGAAGACCAGGCAGGCCATCAGCCAGCTCATCACTTTGTAGCTTTTGGCAGTCTTTTTTTCTTTCTTTCTTTCTTTTTTTTTTTCCCCCTGAACTCAGAACCATCGGGAAGAGCTAGGAGACAGTGAGAACATAAAGGGGAATCCTCCACCGGATGGCTTGGTGGGTGAGTGAATTAAAGTGAGATATGGCATCACCTCCGCCTGTCATCTTCCTGGGGAACATCAAAGGGTCCCCTCTGAGTGCTTGTCTGCATTATGGGATGGGGCTCTTCCTCTAGTGCTTGTTTGGTCCAGGCTGGCCTCCTTGGAGTAAATGATATGTTTTGCTGGGTAGGAACACTGCTGTGGCCCAGAGAAACTGGCAGTCAAAGCCTGTGGGGTCGCGTGAGGCTGGTGCAGCCGAGCGAGAATTCTTGGGAGATCCTGGTGAGGTTCCCGGTGAGGTGGCACTGCTTGCCTGCAGTCCTGGCACACCTTGCTTGACATGGGGTTGTGCTCCGGCTGGCTCTCCTGGGACTTAATAAAAAAAAAGTGGCCCCAGAGTACTGGGCCAGTCTCCCAGACTCTGCTAGCCAAGCAGGTGGCGTTACTGAGAGGCCGAGGAGGTACAGGGGGGGGGGTGGGGGGGGAGGAGGGGGGAAGCGGTCAGGCCCTCTCCAGGCCAGACTAAGTGGGTACAGCATGTGTGTGCAGTCACTGTGAGTGCAGGGTTGTGTAACCTGTGCTCCAGGGCCTGCTGGCTGAGAGGGAGAAGGGACTCTCACTGCTGGGTAAACACAGTTTGCAAAGGCCTCTGTGTTCTCACCCTTCTCCAGGCTCTCAAGCACACAGTCGCAGGCTTATCAGGAGGCTGTCTGGCAGTTAAAAGATATTTCCCTGCATTGTGAGGCTACATGGAAACCAAGGCATGTCAGCCCCCAGGACAAAGGGACTCAAGTGTTTGAAATGCAAAAATATTTTGACCCGGCTACATCATTTTTCAAAGGAAAAAAGTAATTCACGGCTCACAATCTACTTGCTAATTCACAGGAAGTCCTGTATTTCTTATTAATTCCCCGAGGTCCGCTTTTCTATGTGAGAGGTCATCTATGAGGGCCAGGGTGTGAGGGAGGTTTATGACTTCTCCTTCCACCTCTTCCTGTTATTTTTTCTTTTTAATACCTTGTCTTGCTGAATGAACACTCTCCACGATGCTGTCCCAGGCCTTATCTTTGGGGTCCACACTGCTGGAGAGCTTGAGTGAGTACACAGTGGTTGCCTAATGCTGGCAAGCCAGGAACCAAGACCCTAAGAAATTAAGCGGTTCACCCAGGTCACCCCATAAAGGTGTAACCGAAGCTTGCATAGTTCTCATAGCCCTCTGAGAGCAGCCTCTCCTAGTTCTTGGGTGCCCTTGGTAAGGACTGTTTCTGGAGAAGTCTTCAAGGACTCATGCTATCACAGTTACCATCAACATACTGTCACCTCACCACTATCCCTCCACCATGATTGCCACTACTATCAGCAACACCGTCTCTATTGACACCACCGTCCTCACCACCACCATCAGCAACACCACCATCACCACCACCATCCTCACCATCCTCACCACCATCCTCACCATCCTCACCACCATCCTCACCACCATCCTCACCACCATCCTCACCACCATCCTCACCACCATCCTCACCATCCTCACCATCCTCACCACCATCCTCACCACCATCACCACCATCCTCACCATCCTCACCATCCTCACCATCCTCACCACCATCCTCACCACCATCCTCACCATCCTCACCATCCTCACCACCATCCTCACCACCATCCTCACCACCATCCTCACCATCCCCACCACCATCCTCACCATCCCCACCACCATCCTCACCACCATCCTCACCATCCTCACCATCCTCACCATCACCACCATCCTCACCATCACCACCATCCTCACTGTTGTTCTTTTGTTACAGTTATAGGATAAAGCTGGAGAAGGGTGGGTCCCACATGGGGGTCCCAAGGTAAGGGACCACGTGGGAGAGCATAGTGGGTTCCATAGCAGGTGGAAAAATAACACACCAGGCAGACAGAGCTTGAGTCTGTTTAGACAGGGGAGTGAAGGAAAGGGGACATAGAGAAGAGGAAGGAGGAAGCTGAAGGAGAGCAAAGAGCAGAGAAAGCAAAGAGCAAAAGAGAGCATAAGTGGGTGGGGTCCTGTGTTTTAAGGGTCCTTTACCCCTGCCTGCAGACTAGTACTCATGGAACCCTGGGCTGACCAGAGCACTGCCTGAGTGCATTCTGCCAGGTGACAGGAGCGGCCAGCGTAATGCCTGAATCCTTATACTCACCACCATCTCTATTACCACCACCAACCTCACCACCACCACCACCACCACCACCACCATCATTACCATCATTATCACCATCAACTCTCTCACCATCAACTCTCAACACAACTACCGTCTCCAACCTTTGTCTCACTATGTGCTACAAACCTGTGGCCAGGTTCTAGCAGGTTCTAGCACATCCTCTCTATGCATAGTAACTCACGTAAACAACCACAACTTTGAAGCAAGAACTGCCATTTCTCTGTTCTAAAGATAAGGGAACCATGAGCTGGACAGATAAGTTCTATGGAAACGTCTGACTCCCAAAGAGCCCTTTGCACTCCTATAGATGTGTTTGCAGACAGGCTCTGCTGAGATTTCTAGAGTGTGTCAGTGTGACAAACTGTGGACATGAGATGAACCAAGCTCAAGAGCGCCTCTGAAACTGCATCTGGGGTTTGGTTCCCAGATGACAGGGGTCCCCACTGCTCAGGAAGTCTTCCCAAGGGCTACAGGGCAGGAGGATCTGTCCTGGCTGGTGAAGGATCAGTTTCCCCTTCCTTGGAAGGGACTCAGTGAGGTGACAGAGAAGCCACACTTCCCTAGTGGAGTCCTCTTTGTGAGAGAGGATCCCAAAGAGGAAAAGGCATGGTAATGCTAGCAGGCCGGGGTGGGGGGGCAGTAGGAACAAGAGCTTTGATGGGTATTTGACTTATATGTCATTTCAAAAGCTGGGGTTTAATACAGAAGGCAAACTGGGGGACAACCCTTTCTGTAACACCAGGTGTAGGAAAATGGGGTCACAGCACAATGGTTGCCTAAGAATAAGGAGTGGAGATGGGATGTCTCCCAGGCTTTGGGGGGGGCTGTGAAGAACACTGGGTTCCTTCAGATGTGGTCCCAGGGGGTGGGCTGCCGGCTGCCAGGTCAATGCTTGTTGGATGTTAGGTTCTCTCTGGGCACAGTGGGTACTGAAGAGTCTGACTTGATCTGGATCAGAAGCTCCTCCCGCCCCTGGCCCCTGGGAACAGGTTGCCACTTTGTACCTGGCTGACCTTGGGAGAGTGAATGCACCGGTCCAAATCAGTTTTCTCGTAAGCACACAAAGAGGAGGTAATAGCTGCAGCCCTGCAGGGTAGCTATGAACCCCCTAGAGGTCCTGAGGTGTGGCCCGAGAACAGGCAGGTTGGCTTCTGCCACCACAGCCTCAGAGCCACCATGGCATGACTGCCAACAGAAAGGCGGAACCTTACCCTGGTGCAGCCAATGCATACTGAGTCCCTGGCTGTGTCACCTGCCACCCTCAACAGCAGATGCTCTCCTTCAGACCTGTCCTGGGCCTCCTCAGGTGAGCTGAGCAGGAGGGACAGGGTCTCCCCTGGAGCCCGTTCTGTCTCCTGGGAGCTGCACGTGGGAAGGCACGGGACAGAGGTGCTCCACACCCCCAGCCCTTCCCCACCCCAGGCGGCCACCGATCCTGTTCTCTGTGAGGTCTAATTTGATGTTTTCTTCCACCTTGCCAGTCTCCTCTAGCTCCTGCCCCTGCACTGCTTGTCCAAAACAGAAGTACAAAGGGAGGAGAGCTATTCAAATCCCTCCTCCTTGGTTTATTTTTGCAGCTCTCTGGGGTGCCCATACTTCAGATTCTCTTCCGATAATTATCTGCCCTTTCGGGGCCTTGGGAACCCAAAGTCCCCAGTTTGGAGGGTTACAAGGAAGCCCTGGCCTGGCCTGGCTGTGGCACACTGGACCTTTTAGGTTAATGCTGCAAGCACAGGAGCTTAGCCTTTCCTCCTCACCCTATGAGTATTGTGAAACAGACTCTGTAGCCTTTGAGTCCCCATACCCCGCTGGTCCGTGATGAACACCATGCCAGACTCTGTCTGGGTGATAATTTTCCGTCCCCAACAATGCAAACATTTCTGAAGCTAATCCTCCAGGTCTCAGCCATTGCTCAGAAATAGCAGAGCCGAGGCTCCAACATAAAATAATACATCTTGCTTTTTATGGCTTCATTTATCAACAGCACACTGGAGCAACATCTTGCTAACTGGGTAAGAAGAAGCTGTTGTTTGCCGGGTGCGGTAGGCTGATGGACGTGGGTGTCAGGTGGATAACGGATCCCGTTAGCATACAAAGAGGCCAAGGCAGAGAGAGGGCATCCATCAGAGAAAGAAAGAGTATTAAGTAAGAAAATGGCATATCATGCTGAATCTGTTAAATTAAGAACTGCGATCTCTCTTACAAAAACCAATTTGTTATCCTTGCAATTTCTCTCTGTATATGGTAGAGGAAACAGAGCTGCTCAGGGCCAGGCTGGGCCTCTTGGCTCACTGGTGCCCAGGGGCACAGCCCAGCCCATATACACACATTCAAAGCACAGAGCAGGGCCAGCAAGATGTCTGAACAGGTAAAGATGCTTATTGCTAAGTCTGACAACCTAAGTTAGATCCCCAGGACCCACATGGTAAAAAGAGAGAGAACTGATCCCTGAAAGTTGTCTTCTGACATCTCCCACAGCCATGGAACACATGCGCTTATGAGTGTGTGCGTGTACGCGCACACACGTGCGCGCGCGCGCACACACACACACACGCGCACACACATGAAATGTAATTTTAAAAGTAAAAAGATGTGGTAGATTATGACCATTATAGAGTCACAATTGATCAAAGTGCAGATGAGAATTTAGTGTAGGATGCCCAACCCCAATTGATACATTCACAACACAGGCCCTGTGGTAAGGACTCAGGTGTTATGCTGGCCTGCCTGCCACCTGGCAGAAAGCACTCGGGTCATTCTGGATCAGTCTGGATCAGTCTCCCTTTAAAAGGGAGACCTTTGCCCACTTATGCTCTCTTTCCTGCTGTTCCCCTAAGGCAGACAGGACTTTTCCTGTCTCCCTCTCCTCTTCTGACCTCTCTCTGTGTCTCTTCATCTTTACCTCTCTTCTCTTTCCTTCCCCCCCCCCTTTCTAATAAAACTTCTCACTTAAGCTTTGTCTGCCTGGTGTGTTTGTCCCTCTGCCTCAGTCACCCTCGCCTGCCATGGAATCCACCAAGGTCCCCCACAAACTGTATCATAACACCCAAGGCTCAGAGGACATCACAGGAGATGGGGTAGGAAGATGGCAAGAGCCAGAGGCGCCCAACGTCTGCTTGAGATTGTGTTTTCTATACATGACAGGGATGCTGCACCCAGGAAATTTCAACAATATGGTTGCCTAACCAAGACAGAAAAACAAAACAACAACAAAAAAATATCAACAGCGGCAATTGGTATGTCATGGGGCCTCTAAGGCAACTACAGGCAGCCAAAGGTTGCTGAAGAGGGAGGATCAGTCTTCTCCAGAGCTGAGCCGCATGATAAGCTAGCCAGTCCCAAGAGGTCTGCCCTAAAGACACATGAGCAACACTAAATCATCTCAGCAGGTTGTATTTACCAACTCATCCACACTTATATGTAACAATTACAATTAGAGGAGGAGCAGCCATGAATCTGAGAGGTGTGGCAAGGTCACAGATGGATGGAGGGGGGAGGAGGGAGCAATAAAAATACAGTACATATGAAATTCTCAAAAGACAAACACAAATTTTAAAAATTAAAACGTTCAAAAATTGAAACTATAAAAACAGCACGGGGGTCTTAGAAAAATGGCCCCAAGAGGCATATTCAGCTCGAAATGGGGGTTCAACAGAAGGCAGAGAGGGGCAGGGTGCCTCTGTGTTCAGTACTGGCTTCTCAAGACCCCAACTCCAGACAGGGATACACTTGGCAAATCAGCACCCCGGACAGCTCCCACCCGCACAGTAGGTGCTTAGCGAGCACTGCTTCAGCGGGTGAGGAAGGAAGCAAAGCTAGGCTTCAAACACTCAAGGAGCCCGCTGTGAAGGACCTGCCTGGAAGAGCTGTCACACCACAATGGCGGCCTTCATAACTCAGCAACTTTACAAGGTACCAGAAAGTTTTACTTCCTCAGTAAGCCCATCTAGATGGCTCTGGAACTCTCTGAATACAGGGTGGGAGGTAAAGAGCTCCGTGGGGCATGGCTGCAGAGACTGGCTGGCCGGCCTAGGAGTGTGCTAAGCTTTGCACAAGTTGTTTGCCGAATTTCACCCAATACCCAGGTCAGTAAGACCTGGCTTCATTTGAAGGCAAGAGAGAACTTTCAAACTCAAGAACTTTGAACTCAACAAGCCAAGCCAAATGACCATCACCACAAGTGACTAGCATACCTACCCTGGGTTGTGCTGCTGTGGTCAGCAGTGTGTGTCACAATTTATATGAGCTAATGTATCAGCAATGGCAGCGCACCTCATGAAGTTATAATTTAAAATAATCCTTATTAGTCAGGCAGTGGTGGTGCACGCCTTTAACGCGTGCACTTAGAAGGCAGAGGCAGGTGGATCTCTGTGAGTTCGAGACCAGCCTGGTCTATAGAGCAAGTTCCAGGACAGGCTCCCAAGCTACAGAGAAACCCTGTCTGGAAAAAAACCAACCAGACAGACAGACAGACAGACAGACAGACAGACAACCAACCAAACAAACAAACAAATAAAAAACTGTCCTTATATCATCAGGAAACAGCCTGACATTGTGTATTTCTCCTTCCAGCCTCCTCATACATGCACTTCTCTCTCTCTCTCTCTCTCTCTCTCTCTCTCTCTCTCTCTCTCTCTGTGTGTGTGTGTGTGTGTGTGTGTGTGTATTTCACACCAGGGTATATATAATGCCACTTGTGCACACAACCATGTGAAGGCCAGAGGTTAACAACAGGTATCATTCTAACCAGCCCAGCATCCCTCACTGAACCTGGAGCTCACCAACAGGCCAGCAGACTCCAGGGATCCTGCCGTCCCCGGGATTACATGCACGTTCTTACACCTGGCTTTTTAAATGTGTTCTAGGGATCTGAACTCCAGTCCTCAGGCTTGCACGTTGAGAATCTTACTGACTGAGACACCCCCCCCCCCCCCCGCAGTTCTTAAAATTTTTAAAAGAGCCAGGTAGTGGTGATGCATGCTTTTAATCCTAGCCCTTGAGAGGCAAAGGCAGGTGGATGAGTTCAAAGCCACCCTAGTCTAGGTCTACATATTAAGTTCCAGAACAGCCAGAGAGATACACAGAAAAACCCTGTCTCGAAAGAATAAGAACAAAGAAAAATGTAAAGACTTCTTTTTCTAACAAGTTCTGGTTCATGGAAACCCGTATGCCAGTGCAGAGTTCCACACAGCTCCCCTCCAGCCCACACTGGGGCCTCCCTGTCGTTTAACATACTCCCCGTTAGAGTTTACCACTGTGTTTGTCACAGCTACTAAGTCAACACTGATATACTGCAATTGACCAGAACTCACGCTTATATTATGGCTAACCCTGAGTAGAGACTTCTCTGGGTTTGGACAGATGATGTGGCCTGGCATCTCTTGTCCCAGTCCTATAGAGCAGTCTCCAGCTCTGACCAACCTGTGTACCCTGGCCCTTTTCTAGTGAAGCCCAGTGTCACAGATGTGGCTGTTACCCTGTGTTCATCTGCTGATGGTCTCACTCACAGGTCTACATGCACTTGAGATGTCTATTTGTTCTTTCCGTTTTCGTGCTTTGACCCGGAAGCCCCATTTTTTGATGCCAAGTTGTCTAGATAACACTTTGGGGGCACTGACCACCGAGTTGGTCCATTTGGTTTATATACTCTGCTATTAGTCAATGATAACCGGCCAGAAGCTACCATGAGTTTCTTCTTTCCCAGCCCTAGGCACATTCTTCCTCAGCAAAAGGCCCTGGGACATGGCTAAGATATACTCAGCATCCCCGAAGCAAGCAGCCCACTTCCCCTTCAGCTGTGGGGGAAGTCCAGAGTCTCTACCTGAGACAGTTACTCTCAAGGTGCAGGTATACCCACAGTTCAGCCCGGGGCACCAGCGGCAGGTAAAGCCATGACAGTTAAATGTGGTAGAGGGAGAGCTGTGTGTTCTTCATCCTCTCTCTCTGCACTTAAGGGTTACTTGCCTTCTAGATCTCAACAGATCTACGATTACCAGTGCCTTAGCTTGTGACCTGCAAGCTAGCCAGATGTCAGCCCGAATACCACCTCCTCCAGAAAGCATACTGTCCTATCTATTTCTGTGGCATTAGTAAGAGAGGCAGTGTTCAGTTCTCACCTGCAGGCCAAGGCCTCCCCACCCTCGAGCCCCGGGGCACACAGCAGACAACTGACAATAGATATTCACATTGGGCCCAGCCGTGAGAGGAGAGTTAGCTCTGCTGGCCCACAGGCATCCTGCTGGTCTGCTTGAGTTGGGGAGGCTATTCCAAGTCACCGGATCCTAGGACGCTTTGCCATCTAGCATCATCATGACAATAACTTACCAATACAACTATTTTTAATGACTCCAGCTCACTCGGGCTTGTAAGGTCCTGAACTCAGCTAGGCCTAGCGTGCACTGTGGAAGAGCCCAAATCGGCCTCGCATCTCGCCTTCAGAGCAAGACACACACTTAATAGTGTTTGCTACAACCCGGCTACTGGCTAGCATTTGACAGCGGCAAGCTGGGTCCAGTCCCACCGGATTCCCGGCCCTCCAGTCAAGTAA
Organism: Phodopus roborovskii; assembly: GCF_943737965.1. Taxonomy (NCBI): domain Eukaryota; kingdom Metazoa; phylum Chordata; class Mammalia; order Rodentia; family Cricetidae; genus Phodopus; species Phodopus roborovskii. The sequence goes on from NW_026126646.1 coordinate 5,924,501, forward strand.
AGCGAGGCTTACAATATCTACAGGGTGACAGTAATTGTGTCACAAGGCTAGCATTCTGTAAGTGGCCGCCACAAGTGTAGATGCCACAAATGAGTCTGTGTGGCACCTGGCACACAATGCCTCGATGGGAGGGGGCCAGGGAGGGGGCACCCATCGTGTCTGTCTGCCCTTCCCCTTTCCGGCCTCTGCTGTGGACCAGGAAGTCACAGATGTGATCCACACATCCGAGCTTGGACTCCGGGACAGCGGTGGCAGCTACACATGGGAACCCTGAGTGCAGGAGTATCAACAGTCGATCAGGAGGCAGGGCTACCCCATACACTAGTGGTTCTCAACCTGTGGGTCACGGCCCCTTTGGGGTCATATATCAGATATCCTGCATATCAGATATTTACGTTATGACTCATAACAGTAGCAGTATTATAATTATGAAGTAGCAACAGAATAAGTTTACGGTTGTGGGTCACCACAACATGAGGAACTGTATTAAAGGGTGGAAGCATTAGGAAGGCTGAGAACCACTACCACAAGGGAATCAGCAAGCAAAGGCATTCTTGGGTTTTAGGGGGCTTGTGCCTTCTCTCGGGACTGGGCAACCCCCAGCCCCTGGCTGGCTATCCTCCCTGAACCTAGGGCAAGTGTCCTCTCTAACAACAGATGGTTTTCTGGAAGTGAAGGGTTCACAGAGCCTCCCACAAAGCCCCCGCCTCCTCCAGAGAACTCCCGGAAACGAGGAGCTGTTGTCCAGGGAAACCTTCTCTTTACTCTGATCCAGGGTCCACCCGAATCCTACCTGGAGACAAAGCTCTCAGGAGGTTCTGCCCTAAACAAACAAACACAGGACAGTATGGCTTCCAATGTGCTCAGTGGACCCCAAACCCTCCTCTGCAGGGCTTAGAAAGCTTGAGCTGCTCCATAAGGAGGGAACAGACCCAACTTTTTTATCCTGCTGTGCAATGTTCTTCCAGGAGTGCAGGGCGGTCAGACAGTGTATCCCTGACAAAATCACTGGCTGCAGGGAAATGTTCAAGGCATTGTCGGTGCCCAACTATCAGCCCACCCTTGTTCAGCCATGCTTAGCCACGAGGTGCCCGTCTGCCCAGAACTTGGAGTGTCTTCACTCAATGGATGGTAATGATGGAAACGTGTGATGGAGTCATAGACAACCCTCCTCATCTAGGCTAAAGACTCTGGTCTTGGCTGAGTCTGTATTTGTGTGTTTAGGACAGAAGAGGCTAAGGAGAACCTCTGGCTGATATATATTTCTCTCCTAATAGAGCAGCACAATTTAATTAACTCAGTATTGCACCCACCTGAAGATTACAGACGGACTTTATTGACGCCTCCATCTGGCTCCTGTAAAGCCAGTAATGTGGCCAATAAATCCTGTTCGGATCGGGTGCGGGAGAGGCTGCACTACTCAGCCATCTTCCCCAGTGCTCTCTTGGAAGGCTGCTTGAGTGACAGTGACAGACAGGGTCTGAGAACCCCGCACGGGGCACCTGTATGCCCATAGATGCTGGCTGGTTGTGAGGGTGGCACAGTGGAACTACCAACTCAGTGCTAAGGATGGAGAGGCTCTGCCCCGGAGACAGATGCCTTCTAAGAGGCCCAACAGTCACAGCCTGAGCTCAGACAACCAAGCCCCCGTTTTCCTGCCTCTACCAAGGAGCTGCTATGGTTCCTGCAGGCCAGCCTGTCCACTCTAGAACAGAGCTGGCTGCTTCGACCACACCTGACTTAATCCCCAGACCGTGCAGAATACTGGGCCCGTAATTAGGTACTGCTTTCAGAGGGGGACAATATGGTCACAGTTTCAAAGTTCAAAGCCAAGGGCTTTGAAGCAAGAGCAGGACCTAGTTCCTGGGTGGGAACAGGCTAGGATGATGGCTCCCATCCCAGGCCTCCGGGTGAAGGGGCATCTGCTCTTCTTCCATGCTAGAAACTCACAGAAGGGGAGACTCAGCCAGCTTCCTATTCCCAGCCTCCTCCAGGACCTTTATCTAGAGATTTCCCCCAGAGATCCTTCATGAATGCCCACGTAAGAGGTTTCCGAGAAGGCAAAGCCTGACTTGTTTCTCACAGAAAGGGAGAAGTGAACACAGCACCCCCCCCAACTGCCCAAACCCCATGTACCTCCGAGCCTCCTCCAGTTGGTTGAGCGCTGTCTCAGCCTTCACCCGACAAGCAGGGCCCTGGATACAACACCCACGGGAGCAGGTAATAAATTACCACCAGGAAATTAATTAGCTGCACCTCTGCCCACCTAATCTGATGGTTCAAGCTGATTTAAGGGAGCCTCCAGTGTGGGGGGGTGAGAGGTGGGGGGGTGTAATCAGCATCAACCCTGCTCAGGAGATGAACATTTACACAGTCATCACCAAGCTTTGGGCTGCCTATAACTCACGGAGGCCACACTAACAGGCCATTAGTCACCCTTATCATTTCACAGAGGGGCCACAGTTTGAGGCCCTGCCCCAAGAAGCTAGCTCAGGTGCTGCAAGGGGGTGAGGCCAGAGTCCAGCTGGGGCCCCAAGCTGCCCTGGATGGAGGTGGCTAGAGTTTCCACTGCAGCCCCTCCCCCAGACTGCTTTCCTCCTATCCCTGGAGAGAGTCCTGAAAGGGGCCTTTCTGGACAGCATTCCCCCACCCTTCACTGAGGGGTGAGGGGAGAAGCCAGACAGAGGATGGTTTCAGAGAGCCACGGAGGGTCCCAAGGCCAGTGGCCCAGCCCCCTCCGGAGAAGGGGACCCTTGGAGGCAGCATTTCCCGACTTTCTGCTATCTCCGTGGCAGTGTTACACCTCTTCACTTTGCAGCCTTTGATTCAGCAAAATCAAGGATGCAAACTTCTTAGGAGTACTTAGTTTCCATGGCAACTGAAGCTGACCTCAACATTATTGTTCTCAAGAGGGGACTGACTTTGCTATATGTTCATTCACTGAATTAATGGACTCCCGGTTCTTTTATCAGCAACCCCAGAACAATGGAAAGACAGACATGTCCTCAAAGGGCTTTCAACCACTGTCCAGCCTTTTGTCCCCGGCTTACTGCAACGAGGCAAGTCTATTCAGCCCGAGATTATCAAAATCAACTCGGGGCTGTCTCCAGGGCAGCTAAACACACTTTGATTTCATAAAGACATAACTGATCCCACATGTAAATTAATAATTTCAATCACAGTGTTAGTTGTGTTAGCGGTGTTTTTGTTGTTGTTGTTGGTGGGTTTTTTTTGGGGGGAGGTTGGGGGGAGAGGGGTGGTGATAAGAGAGTCTGTTAGGAAACTGCCTATAGTTATGCACCTTGATGGATTCTGAGTGTGGCCAGCTGTCTGGTAAGAGCAGGAGAGGAAGAGGTTCCGAAGCTCGCCTCAGTGACATAGCCCTTAGCCAAGCAATGGGTGGTGGTGAAGAGCCTTCCGGTTCCAATAAATAGCAGCCAGACCCTGACCTGCAGGTCAGTGCCTCATGGCACCAGCTTATGAGACTCCCTCTTGCTTCACCCTCCAGCCACACAGGAACAACCTAAGCCAATGTCTGGCCGCACAGCTCTTGTGAAGAAACAGTCTGCAGAGGCAAACAGCTCCTTCAGTTGTGGTCGGGTGACATCCAAATAATGGCTGCCCTGCACGAAAGCCACTTGGTAGTTGCCTGGTTGCCTTGGCTCCCACCTCCTCGGCAGGCCGAGTTCACAATTCTGGCCCTAGTCATCCTTCATGATACCTGAGGCCTCTGGGCTTCTGGTCACCAGAGTCAGCTCACCCAGGACGATACGATGGGAAAAAAGTCCCCCGAGCCCATTGGGAGAGACTATGCTTCTAACACCCAAATAATCATTTCACAGATTTTCATAATCATCAATCAATCATCCTGTTTGAACCACTCGAGAGCTATCAGGTGGCTTTTATGACCTGTAGCATTTTGTACGAAGTAATAACTGGGAGAGATTTATGGACCCATCGCTGACCCCTCTCTATTTATTTTTTACCTCTCTCCATGCCTCCTGCCATGGCCCAGGGGTGCAGGCTGGGCCCTTCCAGACAGAAACCTTTTCCAGGCCCTGAGTCCCAGTTATAATGGTACAAATCCCCAATTTCTTTATTTGGGGGCGGAGAGGGAGCAGAGAAAGGGAGGAAAGGCGGAAATAAAAACACAAGAGGAAAAGGTCACTTCCTTTCATTCCTGTTTCCTCCCAGTTGCCCTGTATTAACACCTCCTTCCTTTGCAAGACGCTGAAAGAAAACAAGATAAAGTGGAACAAAGGGGAAGGCTGTGGGGCCTGTGTTTCCCTTTTCATATCACTGAAGAGATTGAATCAAAATTCCTTCGCCTGATACCATCTCCCCGGGTGGACTACACTCTTGTTAACGGATAAATTCAGCCCTCCAGAAAGTCAAAGAATAAATTTAAGCCTTTGCCAAATGTCTATCCTATTGGATTTTGATAAGGCGGCCATTGAGCCTCAATAATGTCTTCCATCCATTTTCTGCGAGCCCTTAACACGGCTCTTTATTCGTCCCCAAAGCCTCTTCTCCCGGCCTTTTTATTACGGGCTCCGACGTGCTCTCCAGGGAGCCGCGCAGCGGAGTGATGGATGGACAGCTTGCTAGATTATCTCCCGCAGATGTTTGCTCTCCAGGAGCCTGGGGCTTCCCTCTAAGTAAACAGACTAAATAGAGTCGCCAGCAGAAGGGCAGCCCCAGAGGTCCTGGGTTCCACTGTGGGAAGAAGCTTGACCGGGTCTGACCATAGCGAGAGTGACTTCTGGGGAAGCTTAAGTGATGTGCCCCAAGAGCATGAAGGACAGGGGCAGAGATGACAGCAGGGATTTAGGTGCTTGAGGTTTGGAACGCAGAAGCCCGATCATGTTAGAGACAATGGAACCCACTGGGTTTAGCAAGGGACAAAGGGGAGCAGGGTGGGGGTTAGACTGAGCCCGTGGTGCCTTTCCCTCAGGTGTGAGTCTTGACACCACTGTCCCATGTGTAGCCATGCTTGCCTGGCTCCTTCTGTAAATTCTGGGTACATCCAGAAGAACACAATACCTCTGTGGAAACTTGTTCTCCAATACTTAATACTTACAGCAGCAACCTCCCTGCCTTTCTCCTTCCTGCAATAGTGTCAAGGGATGAAAGAACTAAACCAAGTCTGTGACATTTCACAGAAGAAGCAGGTGGTGGGCAGGTAATGCATGAAGCTCAGAGATGGCAACTGAACAACCAAAGGCCACACAGCCTCCACATACCCCTTTGCCCCATAATTCCCCATCATATTTTTTAATACAAGTGCACATGTCTTCAGGTAACCCAAATGCACACAGGTACAGGTAGCATTGCTTTGGCAAAAAAAAAAAAAAAAAGGCACAAGATCGTCAAGTATATATAACAAAGCTCTAAGCTCTAAGTGGCATATCTGTTAGTGAGGCAGAAACTTCCACCTAGGCACAAGTTCAAAGCCATATGTGTCCCCCTATTACCCCTAGGCCCTGGCTTGTGACCCCCTTTGCTGCTGAGTTATAATTCCCATCTCCAGTTCAGTCCCCTTCGTCTCCCACTACTCAAGTCCATACCTAAGACTAGATCTTAATTCTTGCTCTGTGATCCCAGAGAAACAGGGAGGTCTGAGCTCAGCCAAAGCTGGAAACCTTCTGTTCAGTAGCCCCTGGGACAGGCTGCAACAGTCCCCCAGCCTTGCGAGAGGCATCCTAGAGCTTGGACACACCCACCAACAGTTTCCAACTTCCTCCAATAGAGCAAAAGAAGTAGGCTAAGATGAGCACTAAGAACCCTGCTGGTACAGACAGCCACCCATATCCCCTTCAAGCTTCCAAGATGCTCCACCCTATATGGAGGGTTGCTCTGTGGGGTCCCCTGGTTCTCTGAGACCTTAAGCCTGGCTACAGCATCAGGGGCATCACAGGGAACTGCAGTTGAGATAGCTCTGTCCCCTAAGCACTTTAAGTGGGTTTCTGGTTCCATAAGCAGCTCTCAAGATGACCTGGGGCCATGTTAGACAAGATATCACAGAACCATATTTTGTAGAGAAACAAAACAAAACAAAACCACAAACAGCATCCCCACCTCCTACCCCAGAGCAATAAGAGACCAGCCAGGCTCGTTCCTGTCATCCGTTACTTTGTTTCCATTTAAAAGTATCCAGCACTTTCCTTTTATGGGCCTTTACATTTGAACCTGACCTCTTGATCTCTCCTGCCTTAGCCATTATACCCTGGCTGGGTATACCAAAGATACACCAACAACAAGGTAGTCTCTGTGAGTACTGCTGTCCAGCTCTGTCTGTGGCCTAGAGTGCACTGTGTTTGCTTCACTTTTTTTTTTTTTAGAGAGAGAGGGGGGGAGTGAATCTGATCCATGGTGCACTTAGAAGGTAGAGGGAGGGGTGGCAGAAGGAAGGGTCACTGTCACACCTTCACCTCCAAAATGCTGGCTACAGTTTGCCTGGGAGAAGGACAGGTCCCATCCCTTGCAGAGAGCTCTGCTATGTGCCCAGCTTAGAGCACAGCAGGTCTGACCTGTCTGTTCATTTGGGTGGCAGGACCCCTCAAGTGTACACTTGGTGTTGCAAGACTCGGGGTGAACAACCCTGGGTGGGCCATGAATGGCTAACACTGGCTCCCCAGCAGCTTGAGCTGAGCCCCCCACCACTTCCAGGCAGGGATACGGTGTAAATGGATCTCTGTGCCCACTTTTGTTCCTGGGCAAAGATGCCTGGAGAGAAGATGTCACTTTAATTTCATGAGAAGACCCTAAGCATAGGCTAAGACGCTTGTATGAACATATGCACATGTGTTTTCCTGTGCATTGTATGCATTGTGAGCAGTGTCCTGTGACGGAGCTCACGGAAGGCTTTGGAACTGACTGGAAACCATCTCCTTACCACTATGTAGATTGCAGTGTGAACACTCAGGTGTGATCACACCTGTGTGTGTGTGTGTGTGTGTCTCCCTGGGCCATGTGTATTTTCCCCTCTGCATCTCTCTCTCTCTCTCTGTCTCTCTCTCTCTCTCGGTCTTTCAGAACTGTGTTTGTCCACCAGCTATGATCCATCATCAGCCAGAAAGGCGGCAGACAATGCCCGGTTGAAGCTTTTTCTTTTGCCTAATGCTTTGCTTACTTAAAGCGATGCTCGAGCCCTCTTTGGGAGTTAAGAGCGCAGCGAAAGGATCTGTTGAATCTGTGGCCCGTTGCGCCCGCCCCATATCCTTTTCATGTGAGTATTCGGTGAAGATAGTTAAATAAACACAACCTGCCTTTATTTAGTTTCCATGTGTCTGCATGGCCTGCAGCATTCCCACGGGCCCAGGGTTGTCCTCTGTTCTCAAGAGCTGGGGTGGTTTAGTGAGGTGACCCCCGTCCCGGCCCCGCCGCTTACACAGTGAAAACAATTGTCTCTCTAATGGCATTCATATACTGTGTGCAGATAATGCTCTGATCATGGACGGCTTCTTTGCATTGTAGCTCAGAAACAACCAAGACCGCATAGCTGCCCCACCAGGGCTATGTGAAAGAGAGCTGGGGTAACAGTTTGCCTACCTTTTTGATGCAGCTCTCCTGGGATGACACCTCTGTGTCCGTCAGCATCTGCTGCAAAGCAAATTGGAAAGGGCTGTTAGTGGCTGACAGGTGTTGCCTTCAAGCTGCAGAGTGCTTGTGAACCATGGGCAGACCAACACCTCACCCAGCATGAAGACAAGATCTCGTGGCTTCCCCAAGAAATGAAGGAAAACTCTGTTAGGAGCTCCTCTCTCTCTCTCTCTCTCTCTCTCTCTCTCTCTCTCTCTCTCTCTCTCTCTCTGTGTGTGTGTGTGTGTGTGTGTGGAAGAGAGAGAGAGAGAATATCCTGACCAAAAGCGACACTTAAGAGAAAAGGGTTAGCCTGGTCTACACTTCCAGGTTATAATCTACTGTTTTGGAGAAGTCAAGGCCAGACTTCACACTGGTAGTCACATCACACTCGCAGTCAAGAGCAAAGTGAATATACAAGCCCTTGACCATTTGCTAAGTGCCCTTATTCTAACAGAGACCCCCATTTGCTGGGGGCTAAAAACACCCCCGACTGAGTCTCCTCCCTGCAAATACTGCAGCCGGTTCTTTAGAGGTCCACTTTCAGAGATTTCGTCGTTTTGCTGAGACACATGGCCTACGTGAGGGCTGACACATCTTTAGACGGATCATCTATGGTTGCAACCAGCAGGGAGCTCTGACCCTGAAAGGGACAGGCAGACTTCAAGCTCTACCAGAAAATCCACAGAGCATACATTAAAAATGGCTCCATTCCAGTCTGCCTAGCCCTAAAGGATGAGCAGACTGCAGGCCCCGCCCTGTCCTCCTGTGGATTCCAGTTTGGCTTGCGAGCTCATGAGAGTAGCGAGTGCGGGATCCAGCTCTGTCCTAGGACACAACACGTATGCTGGAGCTTCTTAAGTCTGAGACGGCAGCTCGTCACCTGCTTCTATTAACATGGCATGGCCTGGGAAGGAAGGCAGCTCTTGGTGGTGTACGGGGGTACTTCTTCAGCTGTGGCTCTGGACACCTTGACAGTGCCTGGTGCACCCCTCGACCTCGCAGACACTTCTGGCGGCAGAAGAGGGAGAGCACCACCCTCGGATCCTTCTGCCCCAGAGCCCCCCACACAGCTCTCCTTGGTTCTGATCTGCACAGCTGTGGCATTTTACCCCCACATCTCCTCTCAGAAAACCAACCACCAGCCCTGCCTAGCGGGTTAGTACGTCAGTGACCAGACACAGCATGCTAAAGCTGAACAAACAGACCAGTGAGTGGTAGAAATTGGATTTTCCCTTCTGGACTGGAAGTTCAGCCCATAGACTCATGTCTGTAAGCTACAATGTCATTTCCAAAAGAACAGGGACCATGACAGAAAAATCACACTTGAGAAATAAAACGAGGAGTGGCGTCAAGCCCAAGGGCTTTCCTTCCCTCCCCTTCACGCTACCCTGAGGTGCCCACGTGTGCCCGTGCAGACCAGCAAGGGAATGTGGTACACCGAGGAGGCTCTGCCTGGCTCAGCTGTAATAACAAGAGGCCCTTATTCTAAACGTTGGGAATTCTAACCAATTGGGAATTTTATGTTTCTCTTAATAAATTCTGAAAGTGTGGTTTGGAAAGCGACTCTAATCGAAAAGCGAGAGTGAATGCCATGCACGGCTCATGCCAGCCTCCACCGGCGACGCTGTTTGCCTGGCTTGGCTCGATTCTGTCACGTGACAAGCCAAACATAGCTGAGCTGTGGACAGCTGTGCTTCTGATCCCCCACCCCACAGCTTTCTTCCCACTCAAAGCAGGGCCAGGGAGGGAGAATGATCACCAAGCCCTAGAAAGGCCTTCTTTCCCAGTGAACTGCACTCATGCGTTGGAGGCACAGGTCACCCAAGGAGGTCTCTTCCTGACACAGGGACTGTCTTTTCAGATCTGTGCCCTGGATGCTCTTCCCAGTGTGGATAGAGACCTCTGGGTGGTGGTTCTGTGCCACAGGCTACCCATGGCAGGATGGCAAGAGGTCAGTCTTGTGGGTAATTAGCTCTCTTGGCTTTTAATGGTCCGACTTCTGTCAGGAGACAACTGGTGTTTTCAGTTTTCCCAGCAAAGTAATGCTTGCACTACACGGAGAAGGCTAGACACAGACAGGGAGCGAGGAGCCATCAGGGAGAAGGTCCATGTAGAAACCCACTGTGTCTTACAGGCTCAACAAAGAGCAGACACTACCCCGAACCTAGTGCACGTCTCCAAACTCCATTAGTTTAGTGAGTGGGGATTCCCATGCCAAAACCCAGCACTGAGGAATCCTGAGCTGTTTGACCCAAGCTGGGTGCTCTACCTGCTCACCTCATCGCTATCAGGATCCTCTCCTAGAGTCCCAGGCTTCAGGGACACACACACACACACACACACACACACACACACACACACACACACACGGTTGCAAAGTCCCCGAGTGTGTGCTATGTGTGCTGAACCTGTCAACAGACAGGTCACAGGAGACCATGTGATGTTTTAGGACCAGTCTAAGGAGCTTGCTTGGTGGCATTCCACAGTCACCTTGTACTAACACACTAACGTCAACACAGTGCTAGACACTGGAGAGAGGGCTAGGGCACAGGGCGGGGTATAAGGTGTCTCTGGCCACTCTCCTGCTGCAAGAGAGAGAGGCTGTCCTGGATCTACTGGAAAAGGCACCCACCCTAGCCCTGGGGAGCAAGGAGCTGGTTCCTGTCATAGCTAAGCCTCCTGATACTGCAAATCCTGTCACTAGTAAATGTGGGGCCAAGACCAGAACTGTGCCTTTGCATGGCTGCCTGCTCTGTCCTCTGTGTGCTCAGTCAAGCTTCAGGTGCCTGAAAGGGCACCAGCAGCCAACAGAGGTCCTTGGGAAGGGCTTATCACTGCTCAAAATGCACACACTCACCATTCTGGAGCATGTGTCTTATGTGGCTGCCTCTGAGGGAAACTTTCCCTTCCTTCCTTCCTTCCTTCCTTCCTTCCTTCCTTCCTTCCTTCCTTTATGTTTTAAAGAGATTTCTTCTTCCTAGAAGGAAAAGGGCTTGCAACTTCCAGCCAATTCAAGGCAAACCAAGCCTTCTCTTGACCCAGTCTGTCATCGTTCAACTCAGTGGAAGGGAATCTGTGTTCCACAGACCTACGGGTGAGTGTGGTCCCAAGGAGGCCCTCATCAGAAGCTAAGGAGCCAGGTGTGTGTTGTAAGAACCCAGTTAACCCATCTGCTAGGTCATTATGGGCTCTTGCATCCCCAACCTACCATGCCTACCCTGGAGTTTGCTATCGGATGGGGACACACAGAGAGACACCGACAGCCTCATCTACAACTCTCCAAGAGCCACCAAATGAGAGGGAACAACCAGATCCCTGTGCTTTATTGGTCACAGGGCCTGGCCAGCTCTGGGGACAGGAGCTGGGGCTCTGCCCTTGGCCCCTCTTCACACATACTTTGAGCAGAAGCTCACTGGGACACTGGGCATGTGAGCTTGCACTGAGACAAACTGGGAGCTGCCAAAGACCAGGAAAGCGCCTCGTGACAAGCTTCCTTAGTCACTAGCGCTGCAGAGGGGGAGAATCATGCCCTTAGAGGAAACTGGCATCTCATGAGTTTCCAGAGCCCTCCTGTGAGGGGAAGGCTTGAGTTGGGTTCCGATTTAATAGCAGCCTTGCCAGGTAGAAATATCTTTAATGAGGCCCTCCTCACCCGCTGCTGACCTTGGGTGGAGAAACCACCGGACACACTCCGGAGCCTCTCAGCCTTGGCTTCCTTGCTGGCTGGGCTGCCGTTTACTGAAAACCCTCTTTATGTTCTAGCTCAGTCTTAGCACACGCACCGCTGGCTTGTCGACTGCTGGCAGTGGCTGCCTCAGGCTCTCTACTTCTCCCCCGCGCCCCGGCAGAAGTATTAGGTGTGTTTTGATTGAACATTTTAGCCAAAAAAGTGAGGTTTGACCTCCGGCATTTAGCTTCTCTCTCGAGTACCAGTGCCAGGATTTAGCTAAGTGGGGTTGCTCATAACATCTTTTTTTTGATTCTTAAAATAAATACCCTCTGTTCTCCAAGAGGTCGGTGAAGAGTAGACACACACATACAGACATCTCATAGGCTCACAGCTCCAAAACTCTGGCATGTCCCTCCAAGGGGGCCAACTTTCTGTTTGGTGTCACAAATGGATCCCAGAAGGCGTCTCTCCCTTCAAAGAATCTGGGAGCAGACCTATGGGAGGAAGCCAACATGAGCCCCAACATAATGCCACTTTAAAGCCAGAGAAGCCAGACTGAGGAGCATGGTCTTGGCTTGCTCTGGGCTGTCCTCTGGTCTTTGTACATAGCTCATGCCTCTGTAGCCCATATTTCTCTCTTATCTGTTTTTGAAGTAGTTTCTCTGGATCTGAGCATTTGCGTGGAGCCTAGAACCTTCAGGAAGTTGATTCTCGGATCTCTTCTGGGTGGGGAGAAGGGTAGAGCATTTGTAATGTCATCAACAGAGTGATGGTAAGGACTCCTGGGCATCCCATCCTAGCTGTAGGCCATGCTTGCTGACTAGAGGAGACTGGGCTCAGGGGAGCAGGTTTGTTTGGGGGACAATCTGAGCAGATGACACATGATGGCACATGATGGTGGCTGTTGACTTGCCTGTCATCTGTGGCATTGACCCCTATGAGGCCAGCCCTCACAGCAGGGGTTTCTACTCATAAGTTCAGAGCTAAAGAACGACATTGCCTACCCTGATGAGAACCCAGATAGCCTTTGGAGAGGAACACCCTTAACTCTTTCTGGATGCTGGAACACGGGCAGACATGCATTTTGAGGCTTATGCAACGGCTGGCAGAATCCCTCCTTGGCCTGGCATTTACTAATTCAGCTAGATGGGCTGGTCAGTGAGCTGTAGCTATCTTCCCGCCTCCATCTCCCCATTGTGGAGATTAGAAGTACATACCACAATGTATGGGTGTTTTTGTTGTTGTTGTTGTTGTTAGGTGGGTTCTGGAAGTTTGAACTCAAGCTCTTGTCTCTATGCAACAAGTACTTTACTGGGTGAAGGTGAAATTCTCAAAGACAAATGTTCACCCTCCATTTTCTTCCCGTACCGACATCTTCACTCATGACATCCATTTCTTGCCTGGTATAGATGCTACTCAAGCGCTTCATCAAGGGTGACTATGATGACATCAGCAGCTGGTCATCTTCTGGCTTTTCTGGGACATTAATGCCTTCGTGTAAGGGCCCAGAGGCAGCTAACTGATCGAGGCTTTGTCACCAGAAAGGGGACAGGGGGAGCAGAAGACATGAGGCCAGGCAAAGAAATGGCAGACAGGCACGGAGCACTGGAGCGTGGGTCTCTGTAGGCGGGACAGACACCTTTGAAGGAAACAGCCATGTGTCCCTCCCTTCTGACAGGTCCCACACCTGACGCCTGTCCGGATCTCCCCAGGAGAGGGACACTCCCCATAGCTGAAGCGTTGGCCAGAGCTGAGCTGGGACACATCCCGTTGGCAGTTCTAGTGGGAACCCTGAGATGCTCTGAATCCCCAGGCCAGTCCTGGCTTCCAGAGCAAAGGACCCGGCCGTGTTGACACAAAGTCCTGTGCTCTCAGCTGGGAGAGTGGGGTCATATTTATTTATTTATTGCCTCTGGGGGGAAAAATCAGCTTGGCCTTATTTGAGCTATAGAAATGATTTTTTTTTAAGAGCGGTAGACACTGTTTTTAGCTTTTATGCCTAAACAGATACTTCTCAGTTCTTTCGAGCGAGAGCTGTCTAATGAATGGAGGCTCTCTCTTCCCTCCTAAGAAAAATATTTACACAGTCTAGCAGAACAGCAAAGGCTACAGGCAGCAGAGGACCATTTTGGAGCCCATCCCTGAAATGCAGAGAGGTCTCCACGCCTGTCTGCCTGTCTACACTCAGCCAGCCCCCCTCTCCTCAGGGCATCGCCTAACTCCCCTGCTAGGGTTCCTTCTGAGAGACCAGGCCAAGGGGGTTGCTGACATCACCCTACCTTCTAGAGTCATCCTATCCAGCTAGGGTAGGATGTGTGAGAAGGTAGGGTAGGACTTTTCCTCAGAAGTCACCTATGAAACCCACTCCCCATGAAGGGTGTGGTAGAACCCACGTCCCACACCCTTTATGACTTGCATGGGTGGTGCCCAGTCCTCTGCATGGCCTGATGGAGCCAGTGCGATTCAGTCCTGTGCCCAAACATTTCCCCTCAGGCACGGGCCGGCCCTGTGCTGCCAGGCCAGCACAGGGCAGGCCCAGAACCTGGGCACGGACGGGCTACTGTCAGGTGATCCAAGGACATCCTGTTCACAGGCAGTTCTGGGTCTGCGATTGCATTGTGGGGACACCTTGTCCAGTAGAGGCTGTCTAGTACCTGTGGCTGCCTATTGTGGGGTGATCAGATCTATAGGTTATGGGGTCTCTGTCTGTCTTGGGTCATCTTACCCTCATCTGTGGGCTGTCATGGAGTACCTTTGTCTACACTGCCTCACAGAAAGTGACTTGGAGCTACTCCATGGCGCACCGAACAGTGGCTCCTTCACTGCATTAAGACCAACAGTTAACTTGAACACTGGCAGTGGACCTGGGCTTGTCCTGACACAGAGACCCTGAGGTAGAGGAGGGGACAGCAGGGGCAGGGGTAGCATAGGACCCTGAGGTGGGCAGGATGTAGGGTAAGCAGGGTTGGGGTGTAGCAAAGAACCAGCAAAGGCAGAGGAGGGGCTGGAGAGCTCCCTCCCACACAGAGATGCTGCCCTGCTTAGAACCTAGGCATCTGGCACCCCAGGACTCTGGGGGACCTGACAGCCTGAGGTTATGATAACAAGCAGGTATAGTGGTTTTTCTTTGATTTTAACTATGCCATGGCAGAATAATGGTTGGGCCTGGGCTGACCAATTTTGGGGGCAGTATTTGCCCCTAGGACTCTCATTACCTGCCCCTACAGTTGTCCTTTTGAGGAGAGGGACATGGATTAGCCCAATATAGGGCTTCCTAAGCCTCCTTCAATATCTTTATATAGAATTATTCCAATCAGTAGATTGGCTCTCCTCTGCGGACTAATCCAGAGATGCCCGCCGGCCTTCCTGTGCTGGGCACTTGGTATGGGTGAAAACGGTTAGTCCCAAATGACCCTTGACCCTGACCCTCTAATCCTTAATCCCTCGCCCTGCATTCCCCACCAGCCTTACCAACCCCAGTGAAGGCTTAGACTGTTCTAGAGGTTAGACTGTTCTAGCTAGAGTAGTCAGCTATTTCTGAGGGGAAGCGGCAACATGCAGGGAAGGCAGGGACATGGCAGCCATGAGACCCTAGAGACACTAAACAGCCATGAGCTAGGTCTGCAGTGCCAGCCCCTCCAGGACACTGACGGGGACCGTGAGAACCTAGGCTGCCGCAAACAGCAGAGACAGATCCAGACCTATAGGCATCTGGTGGGAGATACATGCCAGAGATGAGCGGTAGGTGTGTGGGGACATTTCCCAGCAGCCACCCACCTGACTGACTGTACCTCATACCCATCCCCACATGTCCCACCTTATGCCACCATGACCTCCAAAAGACCTCCAATTATGGTTGTTATTCTGTGATAGGAACACTTAGCCCAAGCTCCACCCTCTCTGCAAAGGGCTAACCATTCAGACACAGGGATGCAGGTGAAGCCATCAGACGTTACACCGGGTCCAGGATGAACTCAATGATATGGCATGGGTAGGAGGAATCTGGAGTACTTAGACCAGACAGAGAACAGAAGGTGGCTATAAATGTTCTTGCAAGTTCCAAGGGGCCAATTTGTGGAAGTAAGGGAGGCTCCCTCTGATATCTTCTCTGCCCCAGAAGAGCCTCTGTGCATCCATCCATCCATCTATCCATCCATCCATCCATCAATCTATCCATCCATCCATCCTCCATCATCCATACATACATCCATACATACATCATACATACATACATATATATCATCCATCCATCCATCCATCATCCATCCATCCATCATCCATCCATCCATCATCCATCCATTTATCCATCCATCCATCCATCCTCCATCATCCATATACATCCATACATACATCATACATACATATATCATTCATACATACATATATATATATATATTTCATCCATCCATCTATCCATCCATCCATCTACATCATCCATACATACATCCATACATACATCATACATACATATATATCATCCATCTATCCATCATTCATCCATCCATGCATACATACATCATACATACACACACACACATATATATATTTCATCCATACATCCTCCCATCCATTCATCCATCCATCCATCCATCATCCATCCATCCATCCATCATCCATCATCCATCCATCATATATCCATCCATCATCCATCATCCATCCATCCTTCTCTTCCTTTCTTTTTCTCTTTTCCTTCTCTTCCCTTTTTTTCTCATTTCCTTCCCACCTGTCTTCTCTTCCCCCCTTCCCTGTCTTCCTTTCACTCTTTGATGGTAGGGTTGGCACTACACTTAGCAAGACCTCAATGTGCTGTCCTGCATTCCCAGCCCCAAGAACAAATGCCGTGTCAACTGCAGACAGGAACCTCCTTTGTTTGCGCAGTCCCTGGTTGCTTGAACCAACCTTGAACACTGTCCATCACAAACCCAGAGGTAGCTCTTTCGGCTCACACCCCTAGGACCCTCATTCCCATTCTCCCACCTTATTTCAGAGAACTCTAGAAATCCTCACACAAGCACACAACATCACCCAGGGCAGGAGGGTGTTTACCACAGGTACTGCCAAGAATCTACTATGACAGCCCCACAGAGACCCACAGCAGTCCTGCAGACATTGTGCCTCATTATCTCCCGAGGGCATTTTGTTTCCTAGGTGGGGAAAAACAAATCATCGGGCTAACTAATAGCTCCACACAAACATTTATCTTTTATTTTCAACCTTTCTAGTTATAGAAATAACTTTGATATTGATAGAATTATATTAATGCACTTCCACCTGACCCCACTTATCGATGGCTTGTTTGTTAAGGCGATCTTTAATAATCATAAGTGAATAGGAAGCTCATAGATCTCCTGTGATGGAGACTCTGTCATGCAACTGCCATGTGCAGAGGCCCCAGGGGCTCGACCCCTGGCGTTTAAGCTCTTGTGGGGCTGTGACATAACTTTCTCACTGGGGTTTGAGACAACCATTTATTATCCGGAGGTGGAGAGTGCATCAAAGTTAGATACCCTTTAAAAGGACAAATGGTGGCACACATACACACACACACACACACACACACACACACACACAGAGAGAGAGAGGGGGGGCAGCTCAGTTGGCAAAACGTTTGAAGCACAGGCTTGAAGTCCGGAGTTCAGATGGCTCAGTGCTTAAGAACACTCACTGCTCTTACAGAGGACCCAGGTTTGATCCCTGGCGCCCACATCAGGCAGCTCACAATGGCCTGTAACTCCAATCCCAGGGATCCAAAGACTTCCAGCCTCCCCGGGGCACCTGTGTGCACGCGGTACACAAACTCATGCAGGCACACACGTAATTGTTTAAAGCTTGTCTTAAAAAGCTGGATTTACCTGCAGCCCCAATGTTGGAAAGACAGGAGGATTCCTTGGGGTTTGTTGGTCATTCAAATCAGCAGCTTAAGGTTCAGTGAGAGACCCTGCTTTAAAAAAAATAACGAGGAGAGCCACAGAGGCAGGTCCCAGTGTCAACCTCTGGCCTCTAAGTGTCGGTGCATGCATACTGCGTTTGCAACCACACACTCTTGTGCACACGCATTAAGAGGTGCACAGGCACAAAAAGAGCAAGGGGGGGCAGTAGTGCATTCTGGAGATGGAGGAAGAGACCACCACAGGTGCTCCTGTTACCTCCCCCTCCCCCATCCCATCACACATTCGCCTCATCCAGTTCTCACCCGCATTCACCACACTACCTAGTGCTTACAGTTCAGCTTGCCCGTGCTCACTTCTGAGTCCCACAGACAAGGAGGCCAGACACACTACTGTCCAAATCCCCACCTATAAAAAAGTAGCAAGGAGACTAGCAGCTGCGATGGCTCCCCGGCCCCAGGGGCCACTCCTGGGTCTTACTCTCAAGAAGTATCCTTATGTAGGCCAGGATGCAGAGACTTCAGAGAGAGGGGTCAGGGGCACATGTCCAGTGCCGCATAGCCAACTCCTCCGCAGGGTGTGCACAGAGCCAATATCTCATTTGGCCTCTGTGGAACGGGCTCCACTAGAAGGACCAAGGATGAGGGGTGTAAGGAGCTTTGCCTTCTGTCTCACGAACGATGATGTTTCCAATCTGCTGGGAGGGGACAACAGGGCAGCAGAGCCCCAAGTGTCTGGGTTTGGTCACAGCTGCAGTGCTAACTTGAGACCACTGTGGGAGGGGGCAGAGGGAAGCTGAGAGCCACCGCCAGACAAGACCGCACACTTTCCTAATGGGACCCAATTACAGGAGCAGCTGTGTGGGGGAATTCTGTGCACGGCTGTGAAGCTCCAGCCTCGGGGATCTTGCAGAATCCACAAGACTGTGGCTGTAGCCAGGAGCCCTGGGGCTCAGATCTGCTCTCTGGGGTGGGACAGGCAGGCTTGTCTCACTCCATACTGCTTCCCGTTCCCAAGTACACTCCTGTGCCCCATTCTTTTGCCCTTGTTGGGATCAGGCATGGTAAAAACTCTGTAGGCTTCTGCAGAGCTTTCCAGGCCTGCTGGACTTCAGCAAGTGCAACATGGGCAGACAGTTCTGGTGTTTTCTCTGCCTTTTTCCTGTACGGAGTCTTCGTAGAGCTGGGAGCGGCTGCAGGGCTGGGACATGACACCTGGCTCAAAGTCATTTTGCCCATCCTAAAACCAGTAGTGATCTCTGCCCATGCATGCCCTTGGTGGCCCTGTGACCTCTCTTCTGCCTTTGTGGCATAGGATGACATAGGCTAGAAGATGTGTTGAAGCTGCCAAGGGTAGTAAAGAGACACAATTGTAATAATATTACCAAAGATGGGCCTGCTTCTGTGACTGCTAACACAAAGAACCTGAAGCCCCGAGGAGGTCAATGTACACTAGGTAATCCTATCCCAGGGTCAAGAGAGGCATCTTGGCTGTCCCGGCACTGGGTAGCGCCCAGCTGCTCTCTATGGCTCATAGGTCTAATCCAGACTGTGGTTGTTTGGGTGCAGACTGTCAGGTAAGTGTGGCGTTTACAGTTTTTAAAGAGTCACAAAATAAAGAATACGCGGAGGAGGCTGCATATGGCACAAAGACATTTTACAGAAGAGCGTGAACCGTGGCCTACACCGTTGCACAGATTAATGGATCCGCATCATCCAGACTTGAGCCAAAAAGTAGGCACGGGCTTCTTTGTGGCTGTGCAGGGATGAGGCGGCTCATAAAGACAACACTCCCATGCAGGAAAAAAAAACATGGGCTAGAGCTCCCAATACCTTGGGGGGCTTGCTTCCTCTGGGAAGGTGGGAAAGGGTGGATTAGGAGCTTTGTCTGGGTTAAGACACCTGATCTGGCCAGCAGCTGCTGGGACCTGCCCAACAGGACCTAGAAGGCCACAATCCTCAGCTGCAACCAACACCCCCCCCAGTGAAAATGGGAAATTGGAAGCAGTTTGCAATGGCTCTGCTCCTCCCCCACCAGACTCCCCCTCTCCCTCCCCCCCCCCCAGGGAGAAGTACAGCAAGGGGAATCCCAGAGTCTACCTGGAGTCACATGACTTTCTGGGATGGGGAGAGAGGTCCCTTCTTCAGGACAGGTCTTGTAGTCCAGAGTTCAGAACTGGTTGAGACTCTGGCCTAGGTGACCATGGAACCAGGAGGTGGAGCTTCTTGTTCTCTACCCTGGAAACAAGTCTCAGAAAAGCCCTGGGCACACGCACGAATCTGGGACGACTTTCAAGTGACCTCCTGCCACCTCCCTGAGGAGAAATGTGTGCGAATCAGGCAGTGGCAGCCTGTTAATATCGGTGTCCCTGTCTCTCCTTCTCAGCCCTCCTCTAGAGAGGTCACTGGGCAAATGCAACTATCCCCTATGGGTTTCATTCTGTGAGAGCTAGGACCCCTGCCTCAAGACCTCAGAAACACAATTAGTACAAACCAGACACTCAGGGCACTCACGTCTTGTACTGGGTAGTGTGGGGCGCGGCTTTCACTCTCTGTCCCCTTTCTCTGCCTCCTGATGCTGCTCTCGGGAAGAGCCTGGGATGCTCCACCTGCTGCCCACGTGCCTTAGGAAAACACTTGTGCCTGCAGCCTTCCCTTCTCTTTCCAGCTCTGAACAGACGAGACCCTTCCGCCCTCCTCCCTCCTCCCTGGGCTTGTCTGCAGCTGCCACAGTCAACAGGCACATGTGGTAAGCAGTCCCTTACCATAGGAGCTGCTGAGGTCACAGACCTTGGGAGCTCAGTGGGAACCCACTCCGTCTAGCCATCTCACCTAGCGACATGCTGCAGCGGGGCTGCCGGCTAAGGTGACATGATCGCCACTGTCTGAAGATACACTGAGGATGACCCCTATCAGCACGGGAGGCCCAGCACAGGGCACCTGTGACATGCCCAACCTCTATGTCCTCTTCATAGGCCACACTGTGAGCGACAAAGGGTCTCAGGGACATGTTAGCCTCTTCTCTGCATGATTCAGAGCTGTCTCTTGTCACCTTTGTGTGCGTGAATGTGACTGTTCCTACAGCCAGCTGGGCCAATCTCCTCCCAAGGATGCAGTGGAAATGATACATCCAATCCAGAAGTGCCATCCGAACCAGGGAGACCCAGCTTCAGGGAAATGGCTGCTAGGCATAGATAGGATTTGAGGACTCTGATCCAGGAGAATGTGTTTGTTTGGCCATTTATTTTATTTGTTCTTCCCTAGGACTGAAAAAGATAACTTGTCTGCCCAACTGTGAATCCTGAATGAGTCTGGGAGCCGTGGCCAGAGGGGTGACAGCCCAGCATTCTGTGTGCAGAGAGATGGCAAGAGACACACAGGGAACTGGCGGTGAGTCTCACAAGAAGAAATCACTGATGAGGGACATCTGAGCAAGCAGTCCTGGTTTGGCTCCATAGTGGGGCCAGCTGCGTCTTCTAAGCTCCGGGGATGGAGGAAGGAGCCAATAAAGACCTTTTAGGCTTTGCTTCTGCCTCTCTGTGACACCCTCTCAGCCTGGCATGACCCTGGAAGCTGGCAGAGGGGCTGCGGCAATGGAGAGGTCACTGGCGGGGGGGGGGGGGCAGGGGGGGAGGTAGGCTACACTCCATTTTTTCTTTACACTCATTTTGTTTGTTTTGGTCTTGTGCTGTTAATTATGAAGAGCTGCTGCTAAGAAGATGCTCCTGGTATTGCTGTGGGTTCAAGTCCAGATAAATCATCCTAAGCTGAAAATGTAACAAATCAAAAATGCACTGGCTACACCTCACTTTCTAAGATATGCAGCTTAGCAGCATAGCATAACACACTATGGAATGCAGGCTGTTTCCCTGGTGACTGTGCGGAAGAAAGGATCATACTGTGTGTGGCTGGCCCAGGAAAAGGTAAAGGGACAGAATTCAAATTCTGCTGGATACACAGTGTTTCCTGTCAGCAGAAAGTTAAACATTTTAAGGTAAATCATGGCTTGTGAGGGAATTGCTCATGGGTTACCGGTGTTTTCAAAGTCACCTTGGCAGAGTAAAGCAGAACCCTCCAGTGCGAGGCATATTCGTGGAGAAGTACCAGCCCACATTCCCTCCCAATCATCCCCAGAGCACATTTCCTGTCTTGTGTGACCCGTGAAAACATTCTCTTTCGTCCTAAAGATCATTCCTGATGGAAACACATACTTAGAAAAGACAGAAGAATCTGGAACACAGCAGGATGCCGCATCTCCAAGCACATTGGAGGTGCACTTATGGCCTCTAACAGCTTCTTCTTTTAAAGTTATATATTTCTTTTCATTTTGTGTGCATGGGTGTTTTTGCCTGCTTGGATGTCTGTGTGAGGGCACCAGGTTCCCTGGAGCCAGAAAGACAGTTGTGAGCTGCCATGTGGGTGTGGGGGAATTAAACCCCGGGTCCCCTGGAAGATCAGCCAGTGATCTTAACCTCTGAGCCTTCTCTCCAGCTCCTGTATTAGCTTCCTAACCACACACAGGAAAAGCCCCAAGCTGATGGCTACTACCTGCCCTCCCAAGGACGTGGGCTCTCCTCAAGATTCTCGTTTTTCTAACATCTTAAGATAATCTGGAGTCTGAGGCCCAGTGAGACTGTGGAGTGGCTGGGGACTCTGGTCTTTGCAATTTACCAGCCAGGTCTTTGGGCCCAGAAATCCTTTTAAGACCGGCTTCTCTTGAGGAAGGCAGGCCCGGCCACAGTGGCTGCCCACACCGCAAGTCTGCTCGACCTAGTAAAGCTCTGTGCCTGAGAGCTTTCACCCAATTTTCCAGCTGAGCTGACTGAGGCCTGTGAAGGTCAAGGAGCTTGCCCAGGGTCACTGAGTAAAACAGCTTAGTCTGTGGCCTTAGGACAAGGATTCAGGACCCTGGCTCCTTTCCCTAATCGCCCAGCTCTTTCATAAATAATAGGAGTAACAGAGCTCCATTTTATGTAGGAGAACCAGCTTCCCATGCAGCCACCAGGTTTGTGGCCAGGCACATGCTTTAAGGCCCAAAGGCCAGAGGCAAGGTGGGGACACAAGTGGTCGGAGACAGGGGCTTGACATACCAGTTGGCTCTCCCGAAGGCATTAATTTGTAACAGACATGCAAAGAGCTGGAAAGATCGCAGGACGCGGCAACAGCTGATTGTTCATCGCTGACAGTTATTAGCCTGTTATTAAACGTATGAATTGCCTCTTTCATACCACACTGCCTATCCTTAAAGAGCTTTATGAACTAACGTTAACCAATCCAATTAGCAAAAGACACTGTATTTGTGTAATTAGTAATTTGAGGCTTTGTCTTGGTCTTACAGAGAAAAGGCATTGGCTGTTGATTAGCTCGTAACATCGTACAATTAAGAGAAGTGGTCGGAGATTAGCCGGCATGTTCTTGTTCCCCGGGGTCCCTGTTAAGGAACCCGGTCTTGCTAAGAAGCACTGGGGGGTGATGTTTGTGGCATTTAAGCAGATCCAATTGCTTCCTCCCTTGTATCCAGGCTCCTCTATGCTGTTGGCATGGCCTTCTGCGTCAGGAAGGGGAAATATTTGTTTTTGTTATAAATTCAGAGGCTGAGTATAGTAAGGAACCTTGTTATTAAATGCTCCAAGCCCAATCCTGCAGAAAATCTCAAAATCCAACTTTGGGTATTGATTGCAAGATTTTTTTTCTAATCAGATGCCAAAAGGAACATTGTGGAGGGAAAGATGTCTCAGACAACCCTTGCCAAGTGGCGTTTCTGTTTATGTCTCTCAGTGAGACACAGAGCCGACCACGATGGGCCAGATCTCAGATAAGAGCCCTGCCTGTCTGCTGCTTCAGGGGTCTTGAGGGAGA